>NW_023270436.1:19452903-19856349 GCF_011800145.1 Mirounga leonina | reverse complement strand
TGGGATAGGGTGGGATGGGGTGGGTGGATGGGATGGGTTAGTATGGGATGGGATGGAATCAGATGGGATGGGGTGGGGTGGATGGGATAGGTTAGGATAGGATGGAGTGGGATGGGATGGGATAGGGTGGGTGGGTTGAGAGTAGAATGGAATGAAATAAAATAAAAGGGGATGGGGATAGGATGGGATGGAATGGGACACAGGGGACAGAATTGAATGGGGTAGAATGGAAAAAGTTAAAAAGAATAAAATGGGATGGGATGCAATGGAATGGCATGGAGTAGAATTGGACAGTCCTGGATGAGACAAGATAAATGGGATGGAATGGAAAGAGTTGGACAGAACAGAGCAGAAGGAGATGCCCAAGTACTTATATGGGGCCAATAGGGCAGAGGATAGGGAGTTAGGGGGTCCATACCTATGGCCACTCACAGGGAACCTTGAGCAAGTCCCTTTCCCTCTCTGGCCTCAACTTACCCATGTATAAATTATATGTTGGGACTAAATTACATCTAAGGGTTCACCAGATCTGAAACAAGGTCTTTACAGCAACCATGTAGTCATAATTCAAAAAATATTTGCTGAGTACCCATTCTCTGGCAGGCCCTGTGCTAGGCATTCACAGTCTAGTCAGGGAGCCAGACCACCCCACCCCAGAAAAACACACAAGTGTAATACAGGGTGATGAGTGTGTTGGCTCCAAGTGTCCAGTCATCCCAGGCAGTGAATTTGAGGTCCCCTGGAATGGACAGTGGGCTAGCACCTCTGCTGGCCTGAGGCCCAGTGGATGGACAGCTCAAGTTGAAATGCAGGTGGTGCCCCCAACCGCACCCTGTTAAGGCTGAAAGAGACACCTGGTGGACCTCAGGGTCAGGCACATGACAGGCATTTTGGCCAGTGAGGGACAATAACCAGCAAATGCCAAGGCAGGCAGGAGCCAGTCCTTCTTGGTTAATAATTTGTGTTAATAAATTTGTGTTGCTCTAAGCCAGTAGGTTGTGGTAATCTCTTGCAGCAGTAATGGGAAGCTAATACACCTTCTACCATTCAACCTAGGTCTCCTGAATGCTGGGATTTGGGTGGGGTAAGTTTCATGGTCGTTCCAGAACCCTCTAGAGGCGATGACTGCTCACACTTAGAACTGTTCTGGAACAATCTCAAGGATCTAACTAGTTCAACTTCATTCCAGGTTCTGATGGGCACCTTGTTGATTCTCCCCTTTCTAGATAATCTATCACATAAAGAATTGAGAATTTATGGGATGACACCTCCTTCCCCTTCCACTCATCCTTCCCACATCCCCGCTGCTGTTCTCCATCATTAATGGAAAGGGAAAGAAGCTACATGAAGGCTATGGCTTGGGTGAGGACAAGTGTTGAATAATAGAACCCTGTAGCTGATTTCAGTGCCGTATCTCCTACCTTTTTCCAAAATGGCCTTCTAGACCCAACCCTCCAATTACAGGAGCTTTGAGTCATGCACATCACAGTGAGATAAGTTATCCTCACTCTTTCTTGCCTCCCCTTGCCCCTAGTGCTCCAAATGTGCTGTCCTGACTGGACAAATGGATGGATTTGTGTGTGGATGGATCACCTAATTAATTGATTCATAGGTCAGAGAGATTACCTTCCACTCCAGTTTGTGAGCCCGCCTAGACATTCCGGAACTCTACAGCTCCAGCATCATGTCCCAGAGGAAAACAAAACCTCCCAGGCCCTGAACCATCAGCCACTTTTCAAAGAAAGTCAAGATTCTGTCACATTTTTTTTCTTCCCTCCCAAAATTAAAATGTGCCTCCAGTATAACTTGTTATCAAAAATAGAAGCATTTTATCTATCTTTATTGCAGAACAGAGATTACATGGAGACATTCAATTTGGAGTCAATTTAAATTTCAATTGTCTGTGAAATCTAAATCAATAGGGTATAGTTCAATGACACTTTAATAAAACAGGACATAACAGAGAAATCATTAGGAATTACATATGATAAGAGATTGGAGCAAAGCCTCCGTAATGGCAGAAGGGACATTAGAAAATCACCCCCAAGCATTCGCAAGTAAACCAACTGCCTCCTTCCCCCATGAGGCGCCTGAGAAAGCTGAATTGTGCTGTGAGCCCTGGGAATCCATCTCTGTCAGCCCAGTGACTGGGGGACAATTTACAGTGAGTGACAAAGGCAGGGGGTTTGTCTCGCCCGGAATGTGCTGATCATGTTTCTCCACCCGGACGTCTTGAACATGTGTTACACCCTCTCCAATTCCGACCTTTCTCTCCTCTCTCCTCACCACTGGCCTCCCTTCCCCTAAGATTTTGCCCTCCAGGGAACCCCTAGGAGGGTCCTACCCTGGAACTGGATACTCAGAGGCAGGGGGAAGGGGAGACTGATGGATGCAGTGGATTAATGCCTAGGCTTTGGAGAAAGACAAATGAGGAATGAATCCCAGCACCCAATTGTGTCTTGGGCAAGTTGCTTCACTTCCCTGAGCCTCTGTTTCTTTATTTTCAAAACAGAAATGCAAATATCTACCTCACAGTTGGGTGCTTTGTTCTTTCAGTAAGTATTTGTTGCGGGAACAGCCGGCTGAGAAGAAGGTGAGGCCAGGAAGGCATTCACCTTGAGTATGAAATTTAAGCTTTTAAGCAGGCATTGAAAAACTCAGTACTCAAGATAAGCAACATTTTGATGCAATATTTTTAAAAATCAAAATTAATGCAAAAAAATCCATAGTGAACAAACTATTAAAATTGTATATAAAGACAGGGTCCGTAAACAGTGCTAAGTCATATTGGAGCTGGAAGTGAAAAAAAAAAAAAAAATCAGCCAGCCTCACTGATCCTATCTTTGCTTAAAATTTTGATAATTTCTCTTGAATTTTATGCATCAATTTTTAGTTCTCAAAATATTGCATTAGGTATTATTTATCTTGATTACTGGGGTTTTATCCAGCCTCCTGAATTTTGTACCCCAGAGAGTGCCTCACCTGCCTCACCCTAGTCCCAGCCCTGCAGAGCAGTGTGCAAAGCATGTTAAGTGCTGGGGAAAACAGGGGAAGCCAGGCAGACCCACAGATCCCCCCTCACAGAGCCCTTGGTGTAGCCAATGAGACAAGCAGAGGCAAGTAAACCATAAATTGAATAATTATAAATGACCATAAGTCTAATGGGAGGAACACGGTGCTCTAGGGCAATCACCTGCTCAGAGAACGGTGACTTGACACCACCTCCAAATCTCCAAGCTTGAAAGCCTTGTTCTTCTCACCCATCGAATCACATTAAAGGGTTAACATAGAGGGTTTAGGGTGTTCAACCCAGAACATTCCAAAGAAAAAACTTGAGCGGCTCTTAGGAAGTGACCTCTAAGCACCTAGGCTGTCCTCACTAATGGCAGTGCCTTTGTGATCCGGGGGCCTCGGATCGTGGTGGATCATTTGACCTTTGCAGGAGCTGGAGACAGACTAAGTAAGGTCAGTCATGTGGGTGCCCCCTGCCTATATGACTGACACCCAATAAAAGTGCTGGACACCAAGGCTCAGGTGACCATCCCTGGCTGCTGGGGGAATGAAGCACAGTCCATGCAACTCTACTGGGGGAGGACAACTTGAAGCTTGCTCCCAGTCCCTCCTAGACTGTGCCCCATGTGCCTTTTCCCCTTGCTGATTTTAATCTGCACCCTTTTGCTGTAATAAACTGTAACCATGAGTCTAAGAACTCTTCTGAGTTCAGTGGGTCCTTCTCTTAGAGGACTCTATGCAACCCTCTCATTGAACTTGAGGGTGGTCTTGGGGACTTTGGAACAGCTCATCACAGTTCGTGATTCTGTATTTGTTTGTGTGGTCATGTGACCACACACCACACCTGCACCGGCCAACACACTAGCCCCTGGCCGCATGTGGAAAGTTAGGGTTAAGGTAATTTAAATGAAATAAAATTAAAAGTTCAGTTCGCCAGTGGCACAAGCCACACTTCAGAAACAACAGTCACATGCAGCTTGTGGGCACCACAGTGAACAATCCCACCATCCCAGAAGGTTCTGGTGGGGAACACTGGATGAGGCAGTAAGGCTTCAAGAAGCCAGGGGCTCAAACTGTGGAAAGAGCCAAGATGTCCATCGACAGATGAATGGATAAGGAAGAGGTGGTATATATATACAATGGAATATTATGCAGCCATCAAAAGGAATGAGATCTTGCCATTTGCAATGACGCAGATGGAACTGGAGGGTATTATGTTGAGTGAAATAAGTCAAACAGAGAAAGACATGTATCATATGATGTCACTGATATGAGGAATTCTTAATCGCAGGAAACAAACTGAGTGTTGTTGGAGTGGGGGGTGGGGTGGGAGGGATGGGGTGACTGGGTGATGGACACTGGGGAGGGTATGTGCTCTGGTAAGCGCTGTGAATTGTGCAAGACTGTTGAATCTCAGATCTGTACCTCTGAAACAAATAATGCAATATATATGTTAAGAAAAAAAAAAGAAGAAGAAGAAGGTAGCAGGAGGGGAAGAATGAAGCGGGGGAAATCGGAGGGGTAGACGAACCATGAGAGACGATGGACTCTGAAAAACAAACAGGGTTCTAGAGGGGAGGGGGGTGGGAGGATGGGTTAGCCTGGTGGTGGGTATTGAGGAGGGCATATTCTGCATGGAGCACTGGGTGTTATGCATAAACAATGTATCATGGAACACTTCATCTAAAACTAATGATGTAATGTATGGGGATTAACATAAGAATAAAAAAAAAAAAAAGAAGCCAGGGGCTCCATGCAACTTGTTCAAGTTTGTGTTTTCAGGCCCTAACATACGTGGTAGGTGCTCAGTAATTATTAGTGAAGAAAAAATAAAAATATATTTAAAAGAGCTGATAGTGGGAGCTCCTGGGTGGCTCAGTCGGTTAAGCATCTGCCTTCAGCTCAGAGCATGATCCCAGGGTCCTGGGACTGAGTCCCGCATCAGACTCTCTGCTCAGCAGGGAGCCTACTTCTCCTTCTCCCTCTGCCTGCCGTTTCTCCTGTTTGTGCTCTCTCTCTCCGTGTGTGTGTGTGTGTGTGTCAAATAAATAAATAAAATCTTTTTTAAAAACAAGAGCTGATAGTGGAAAGAACTCTGGTCCCTGCACTACCTTAGCGCTGTGTGCCCTTAAGAAAGCCCCTTGGCTGCTCTGAGCTCCAGTTTTTCCAGCTGCAAATACATGTGTGCTCTCTACAAGCTCAAAGGTTGCTTCAGACCCTGATGTTCTAGGGTTGAGGGGACAATGAGAGGCCAGGCAGTCCGGGCACCCTCTCCTTCCATTGTGCGCTGGATGTAACATAGGATGAAATGGGCCAATAGTCAGGGCGGATAAATAGACACAATCAGGGACTGGAAACAATCACTGGGTTTGCCTCAATCAAAGAGCCCTTCAGGCTCTAAGTTCCACGAGGGTATAGACTGTTGTCTGTCTGTCCATGGCTGGGTTCAAATCCTTCATGAATAAGCCAATGACATCAGCTTGGCCCTCAGCTGGTGACGCTCTCCTGTGCTTCTGTCTCACTCCCCAGTTCCCACTCCCTGCCTCCAAATCCCCCATCCCATGCCCCCCCAGTCCTGGGCGCTTGGTATGCATCATATACTTTTCATTATATTATTTGTAGGTTCTCAGAAGGGCTTTCTCTGCAAAGGGATGATGCTCAAGTCTGCATACTCAGCTCCCCACCTTGGGATTTAGGGGTGTGGGAATCAATCGCCCTTCTGAACCTTCCTTTTCTCATCTGTAAAAAGATCTGGTTGTTTTCTGGACATCCCTTTTCTGGGTACCTATTCGAGGCCCTTCAAAACTGCTGACATTTCCCTCACTGCATTCTGGCAACTGTGTTCCAGTCTCATGGGACTGCATGGAACTCCCTGTGCTCACCATCATCTGCCAACCTTCAGGCCTTGGTCCCACTGCTCCCAGCAGAGCTTCGCCTCCTTTCTCCCAAATTTCAGGATTCCACTCAAAGGTCAGCTCCTCCAGACAAATTTTCTTGAGGGCCAACAACTTCATCCACAGGGGGGACTGACCCTTCTCTCCTCTTTGACCCAGCCGTTCGTCATGCACACCTCACACTCCACGGCGTCGGGGACACTTAGTTTCGTGCACGTGCTTGTTTATCCCTGATCTCTCCCTTCTAGGCCGTGAGCATCTTGAGAGCAGAGAGCTGGGTGTTCGGTCTGAGAGGCAGAGAAATAAAATCAGAAACCCTTAGGAACTGGAGCCACACAGCTTTGGGCTGAATTCTGACCCCATTACACACAAACTGGGATCTTCAGAGAGTCACTTAATATCTCTGTGTTAGATCACATCGTTACCCCCAACTCTTTACTGTCCCCTCTATTCATGCCCTTTGCTATGTGGCTTTGCGGCTCATCCCCCTTATGGGGCAGAGTATATCTCCCTCCCCCTGGACTTTGGGTTCAGCCATATGAGTTCCTTTAGCTGACTGAAAGAAGAGGAAGTAGCAGTATGCTGGTTCCAAAAGATGCCTTGGGAAGGACATCCCCAGGCTGGTCTGCTGATCCCAAGAGGTGCTGAGCCACCCCAGAAGAACCCAGTCTCAATAAACCAGCCCCAAGTCAACTTGGAAAGATATGAGCAATGGCCAAAGACAGCTGCTCTGAGCTACTGAAATTTGGGGCAATTTGTTACTCACTGATAGTTGACTAATACACTCTCTTAGACTCAGTGTCTTCATCTGAGGGATGATGATAGCTGTCTTGAGGGGCTCTCATAGGATTGGATACCATAATATAGATAAAGTATACAACTCAATTCCTGGCTCATGATAATTGCTCAAAAATAGCAGCAACTGGATCCTCAAAACATTAAACAAAGATATACTACATGCCCCAGCAAGTCCATTCCTAGTTGTATTCCTAAAAGAACTGAAAACAGGGGACTCAGACAGGTACTGGCACACAAATGTTCTTAGCAGCCTTACACAAGAGCCTAAAGTGGAAACAACTCAAGTGTCCAGCAGCAAGTAAATGGATAAATACAACATGATATGTCCATACGATGGACTGTCATTCAGTTTGGACACATACTGCAACATGGATGAACCTTGAAAACATTGTGTTCAGTGAAATAAGCCAGACACAAAAGGACAGATGCTATGCAATTGCACTTCTATGAAATACCTCAAACAGGCAAATTCCTAGAGTCTGTGTTCTGTCTTACCAGGCACCAGGAGGGAGGGAGAGATGGGAAATTACCACTTCGTGGATACAGAGTTTCTGTCTGGGGCCATGAAAAATTCTGCAAATAGATAGTTGTGGTGGTTGCACAACATTGTGGATGTAATGGAAGCCACTAAATTATATGCTTAAAAATGGTTAAAATGATAACGTTTGTCATATATGTTTTATCATTGAAAAAAAGAAAAGGCCATTATTGTCTTTGTATTCTCAGCAAGTGATAAGTAAAAGTCCTGAATGTTGTTCAAACAAGGGGGCTGATTATTGGGTGGATAGATATGCAACTAACCAAAGGAATGAATAAATGAATCAGTTAATGGTGCATGAGTAAAGAGGCCACATCAGCTCTTCACCACGGCCACCTGTTTAGAAAACATGTCATGTCAGGGACATGGGACACTGGGATCTCCCAGAATGAACTATATTGGGAGCCATAAAGCATAAAAATCACACCAAGTGGAAGAGACAACAGAGGTGAGCCACACAGGCTTATAGTCCCAGGAGGGCGCAAAGCAAGTCTCTGGCGAATCGGGCACAAGGAACAGTGCCCAGCAGGGGACAGCAAGAGGTTCCAGCAGTGGAAAGAGACACGGCTGCTCTGATGGGCCCAGGCCAGTTTCTAGCAGATCAGAACAGGCTGCAGATACAGCGGGGTTACTGTGAGGCTGAGCACATCTGCTTGGGGCACCTGAGGATCTCCGAGCTGGGGGTTGGGAGAGGGGGGGGCCAGTGAAAATGCAGCTGCTAGAACCAGGAATGATGACAATGAATATTTGGCCACTTTCCAGGGGATTTGCTCACTTGATCCTCACAACTGCCCTGGGAAGGTGTGTATTATTGTTTCCATCAGGTGAGGAACATAAGGCTCAGACAGGTGATGTGACAAACTGAGGGTCACACAGCATACAAGGACAAGGGGCAGGGAGCCAACTCCCAGGTATGGGCTCTTTTGGCTAGAATGGGAATGGAGACCTCTACTGGGGGAAATACAGAATTTCTCTCTCCTTTGGGATGTCAGTTCGGGGTTCAAATCAGAACTTTGGCTAGTTCTCCGATTTGGGGAAACTCATTTGAATCTGAGCCTCTATTTCCTGATCTGTAGAATGGGAATGAACGAGCCATCTTGAGCTCCAGCAGCTGTCCCTGTGAAAGTGTTTATTTAGCATGGTGTCTGTCACAGAACCAGAGCTCAGTGCACAACACGAGCACCATGTCTGCCATCTTTCTCTTTTCTGTTCCTTTCTCTACCCACTCACCCTTCCTCCCCCTCCCCTCTTCTCTTTCTCCCTTCTCTTTCTGGCTTCTCTCTCTGTTCCCATTTTTCTCTTGTCCCTTCAGAGCAGCACGTTTTCCCCATCACCCTACACATCTTTCTCAGTTAACACCTTCTCCCATCTTGTCCCCTGACACCAGCTGGCCCCCCATTCAAGGATTGTCTGCCTTCCCAGCTCTGGCCCCTGGCTCTTCAGGCTCTGCACCCTTGTTCACACTGCCCTCTACACTACATTTCCTTACTTTAGATTTGCTTTGGATAATAATTCTCCCTGCCTTGGCAACGCTGCGAATTATCACCATCGGACTCCAAGCAAGATGAACCATTCTCAACAGTTGGTTTCTCGCACGGATTAGAGGACTCTGGGAGATGGATGAAACCCGATGAGGTTCTTTAGGAGAGGTGAGTGTGGGGTCCGGGGCCCAGCCACCCAGAATGGGTTCCGTCTGTGCCCCTCCGCATCTGGGTGGACTTGGGCAAAAAGCATCGCTTCTCTGAGCCTCAACCTGCCGGTCTACTCAATGGGGTAATACCAGCACCTTGTTCAGAGGGTCATTGTGAGGACCAGGTGAGAGAATTAGCACGGAGCCTGCATGGAAGGAGAGCTTTACACCTCTTAGCAAGTATTAGAATGGAGGTGCGGGTAGGGGGTTCTCTCTCAGAGTCCACCACCCAGGCCAGAGCCCCACGCACACCCCCTCCCCAAGCCCTATGTATCCCTCGGAAGTCCCATATTTGGAAGAGCAGAGTGACAGTGCTAAGCTGTTCTCCAGCTAGGCAAGGGTCTCCTGATCCAGATGTTTGGGCTCATCTGGGTCATCCACTCATTCCCAGCCTCCCTCCTGGTAACACCACCTGCTAGTCTCTCGAGCCAGGTGCTACTGGAGTCCACCTTTGGGGTGCGCTATGGAGCTCCAAGCACAACGGAGCTGACCCACAGGGAAATGGAGTGAATGGTGGCCCTCTGAACCAACCACTTGCCAACTTAACTGACACCCTCCACTTCCTTCTTTAGGGATTCTGATCCTCCTTCTTGAGTGATCAGAAAACCGTGCTCTGAGGTCTCCCAGCACACGTGGAGACCACCCCTCCCCCAAAAGGAAAGGTCCCCTAAAAAGCCTACAGTGACTTCATCATTCAGTGCCTAACTTGTCTAGCTTCCTGAAATTTCCCAAGCAAAAGAGACCCTGCAGTTCCTGTGCTCTTGACCCCCCCACAGCCCCAGGGAGGAAACCAGGATGGAGGGGGCTCATGACTGTGTGCCTTGCCCTGAGCTAGCCAACTTAGAAGCATCATCTCACCCAAACCTCACACAACCTGGGAGGTAGGAGTGCTGCTAATCCCACAGTACTGGGGGAACTGAGGGCCAGCGTGGTGGAGCCACTCCCACCTGTGGAAAAAGCCCAGAGTTATACTGCTGTGTGTAGAGGAACCTTCATCAAGCCCAAGCCTGCTTGATTTCAGAACAGATAGTGAGCTCCCCATTGTTGAAGGTATCCAAGAGTTTGGGTTATCACACAGCAAGAATTCAGGAAGGGCTGGGGGTGGGGCACTCCAAGACCAATGCCCCATGAATAGGTCCTTCTGCAATTGGGCTTCTCCTCCTCAGCACTCCTGACATTTTGAACCAGATCAGTCCTTGCGGTTGGGGCTGTTCTGTGCATTGCAGGATGCTGACAGCATCCCTGACTTCTACTCCCCAGATGCCAGTAGCAAACCCCTAGTCATGGCAGCCAAAAATATCTCCAGACATTGCCACATATCCCCTGGGAGATGGAGGGGGGGAGGACAAAATCTCCCTCATTTGAGAACCACTGTTCTACAAGAATTTTTGGAAAAGTTCACAGACATCCATGAAAACCAGCGCTGAGAATGAAGAAGGGACAAGATTTTATACTCCCGTAGTGCCTTCTTGGGAGACAATCAAGCTCTGCGGCAGCTCTTATATTATGGCAAAAATGCCGTATATCTGCTCCCGCTGTCAACATCCCAGAGGGGCAGGAGGGATATCTCTGTATGTTTAGAAAATACAGAGGGAGAGAGAGAGAGAGAGAGGAGGGAGGGAGGGAAGGGAAATATGAGGAGGGAAATATGAGGAGGGAGGGAGGGAGGGAGGGAGGGAGGGAGGGAGGGAGCGAGGGAGGGAGGGAGGAAACCTGTGACCCAAAAATACAACAACAAATCTAGGCATGATTTGACCTAGATGCAAGAAAATCGAGCCATGAGTACCAGACCAACCACACCCAGCCCTGAGCTGCTACAACAGGACCTAAGCCTTGGTATATTGTAGCAGTGGTTTAAAAGGGAAGAATCTGTGCACAACAGACCAGGAAGGACCCTTAGGGAGTGGAGATCTGCTCCCTAATCCTGGGTTGTGAGTATCTTGCAGGGTAAGGGGTGTTGGCCATGGGCTGGGCTCTTTTGCGCCACCCCCCAGACCCCCTCTCCACCCTTCTCCTCTGTGCCCCCACTCTCTGCCCCAGAGGCCGAGCCACATGGACATCAATGGACTGCCTTGCCCTCTGCCTTCCAGTTGGATTCTGCCGATGGGGGGACAGGGAGAGAGATGGAGTTCAGGGTACTTATTTCCCCCCGTTCTCACCTGCCAGTCTCTGAGAACTGGTTGCATGCCTTCACTAAAGGTCTGAGCTCCTGCCTAGACCCTATGTAACCTTTAACATGCTCTTCTCACACCTTCTGGTCTATGAGTGACGATGGTACCCTCGGTTACTAGACCCCAGGTACTGCACGACCCTGTGTGGTTTCCCTCTGCCCTGCCCGCACCTCTGCAAACAATTCCCTTATTATACTTTCCTTGAATTATTCCAATTTATATGTGCCGTGTGTTTCCTGCTGGGGCCCTGACTAATGAGCCATGTGATCCTTTGTTCAACCAAAATCATGTGCAAAAGCCAGGTAGATAAAACAGATCAAAGCACAGCTCCTGCATCCATTCAAAATGTATTTGTCCAGGGTCCATTCTCTGCCACATGTCGGCTGCTAGGGGCTGAAGGTCCATGGGGGAGGAAGAGAAACTTGGCTCTTGCCTGATGGCGTGCACAGTCTTGCAAGTGGGAGAGGTGGGGCCAGTGGTCTGACCTCCTTGGCCCCCGACACTGATTTCCTGGGACCCTAATGACCACGGCATGCAAAGTAAACAGGTTCTGGCTGTCCCACATCCATTTTTCAGATGGGAAAACTAAGGCTCAGGGAGGAAAAGGGACTTGCCCAATATTTAAGACAGTCAACCTCTAGAATTTGATTCTACAATCGGAATCCTGCTTTCTTCCCTTTTTAATAGCTAGTATTTAATGAGTCATTACTGTGTGCTGGACACCTTGGCCACATACGTCCCATCATGTATTTCCTAACAGCTGTCTGAGATGAGAACAAGTATTTTCCTTACTTTATAAATAAGGCTTGGAGAGACGAAGTGTCTTGCCCAAAGTGACAGGGCATGCAATAGCCAGCACTGGGACCCCAACCTGAGAAGTGTAGCCCCAAACCCCCAGAGCCTCTCCCAGTCTCCCCCTGCTTCGGGGAAGAGAGAGGGGCTGTGGAAAATGTCACCCTTCAGAGAAGCATCTGAGTGCGTGGTTTTTCATCATCTTGTGACGGTAGGGAAAATCTTTTGTGGTCAAATCAGAGCAGGGAGAGGGGTGGAGGAGGGGCACGGGCCTCCTGGATCCTCCAGATTTGGGCTCCATTTCAACATTCTTGGCTGGAAGGAAAACAGTGGAGGATCCAGGGTCGGTCCAGTTCTTACAGAGGGTTCAGGATTGACCCGAGAGTCTCTTAAAGTGCCCCCATCTCACCAAGTGACTTGCTCAGGGTCACACAGTTGATGTGTCCCACAGCCAGGTTGGATTTCTGCCCTAATGTTTAACCTGTCTACGCTCCATCACATCTACTAACACCTGAGCTTGGGGAACCTACTTTCAGGCTAAGCGGGGAGGGGGGGAGTCCAAAGATGTAGGGACAGAAAGTGGAAACATTTGAGGGACAGTCCCAATCTTGGAGGGGAAGGGGGCGCCATGATATCCCTGAGTCTGGGTCTCTCCATGTTTTGTGATCATGCCTGAGCTGGACCTCAGTTTCTTTTCAAGTACAAAAAAAAAGGAGATGCACTTGACAATCACTCACACACACACACACACACACACACACACACACACACACACCCTTAGGTTCCATCTAGCTCTGAAATTCTGCATGCTGCCATGATTAGTTTTTCCAAACCCACCTCGGCCCATTGGCGGGTTTCAACCTAACTGAATATTATTAACCACGACTTTGAGGGGGAAAAGAAGGCACATGTAATGGGTACAGAAGGAAGAGGCTCCCATTGCCCATCTCATATGTCCCCTCACCTGTGTCTCAGAGTAGGGCACCAGCGTGGTAGGTCTTTCCCCCCAGGAGGAAGATGCAGGGAAAGAGGCAAGACAGGAATGACACCTCTCAGACTATGATTTGGACCAGCTGCCGCTGAGCTCCATTTCCCGTGACTTGTTCCAGGAGACATGTCATCAGGGCTAAGCTGGGTCTCAGACAAGTGGGTTGCAGTCCTCGTGCGGTGCCCACGAGATCCCAAACCCCTCCCGTCTTGGCCAGCTCACCCCGAAGCTGTTAGAAACAGAGGCTTATCTCTCTGAACATATCAGTTCTCACTAAGACCCGTTTGATGGCCTAATTATTCTTGGCTCGCTACTCTATGTTATGGAAGCAGACCGGTTGGTATTTATGGGGGATTAAAACATTCCTCCCCCACCCCCCGGTCTCCCTGGCAAGTACAATGTTATCTCTCATGCTACACTTTTAACCAAAACATCCTCACTATCCAAACCCAAACACAGTCAATGTAATTTGGACGTCCCCTTTTTTGAGAGGGTCATCAAACAGTGGTTTGTGGAAAATTCCCCAGACGCAAGCTGTTTGTGAAAGAATCACAGAAAGACGTTTTTTGTTTTGTTTTGTTTTGTTTTAATTAACCTCCACTACCATATGAATCTATGACATCAAAAAAGGGATAAATCAGTGAGAGAAACTGAACAAAGAAAAAAAGACATTTGATCTGACCTTCAAACTATAGGTAGGATTGGGTAGCTGCGTGCAAAGGGAGGGGGGGAGTGTGCCCAGAGGGGGACCAGCAAGAGCAAAGGTGTGGAGGTAGGACCAAGCTGGTTAGGTGGTAGGATAGTGAAGAAGAGGAGCCAGGCCCAGGGAGAAAGGAAATGGCCCCGGAAGCTAAGGACAATACATTTTAATTGCATTAGTAGACTGGGACCAAATTATTAAAACCCTTGAAAGGTGGGCAGGCGGGGTTTAAATGTGATATCATAGATAGTGGGGAGCCCTAGAAGGTGTTTGAGCAGGAGAGGAATACAAGATACGATCAATCTTCATTATTTTGTATTTGCGAACATTCACTAAAATTCACTAGCATCCACTGAAATTAATGTATAACCCCAGAATGAATATTCACAGCTGTTGGTGGACACGTACAGAGCAGCCAAAAAAAAAAAAAATTGAGTCACCCACTGCAAATGTTCCTAGCTGAGGCCAAGCAAGGTGATGCTCTGCCTCCTTGTTTCAGCCCTCATGCTGTAAACCAGCATCCTTTTTGTGGTCCGTATGGCATCACTTTTTTTTTTTTCTTTTTTTTCTTTTGCATTTTTATGCTTCTCACTGGTGATCTTGCTGCCTTTGTTTTTGGTTTGCATGGTTGGCTTTGCTGTTTAAAATGGCCCGCGGGGCACCTGGGTGGCTCAGTTGGTTAAGCGGCTGCCTTCGGCTCAGGTCATGATCCCGGGGTCCTGGGATCGAGCCCCGCATCGGGCTCCCTGCTCAGTGGGAAGCCTGCTTCTCCCGCTCCCACTCCCCCTGCTTGTGTTCCCTCTCTTGTTGTCTCTCTCTCTCTCTCTCTGTCAAGTAAATAAATAAAATCTTTAAAAAATAAATAAATAAACAAAACGGCCCACAAGCCGTCTAGTGCTCCTAAGTGCACGAAGGCTGTGATGTACCTTATGGAGAAAATACATGTGTTAAAATAAGCTTCATTCAGGCATGAGTTACAGTGCTATTGGCCGTGAGTTCGGTGTTAATGAATCAACACTATATATTAACTCAGGTACCTTTAAACAGAAGCACACATAAAACGAGGTTGTGTATCGATCAGGGGACCAAAACGTTGCGACCAGAGGCTCTCAGGAGCCTTGCCTTGGATCCCCCTTAGGAGCAACAGTTCAATATTCGCTAATTCGGTGTTTGTGACGACTTTATAGAACATGACAGTCAGGAATACCGAAGAATCGACTGTACCAGTATTTGAAACTGTATGGAAGCCACAGCCCATCAAGAGAAACCACCTCTTAAGAGCATGTGCACCAGAGCCAGTGTGTGGGTTTGAATCCCAGCTCTGCCACTTACTAGCTGTGTGGCCTCGGGCAAGTTGCTTAGCCTCTCTGTGCCTCAGTTTCTCATCTGTAAAACAGAGACAATACTTGTGTCTTTGTCACAGGGTGGCTAGGAAAATTTAAATGCGTTCGTATTTGTAAAGTATTTAGAAGGCTACCTGGCACATAAGAACACTCCTTAGATGTTTTATACTTGTTCATAATAAATGAAGAGAGGGACAAAAAAGAAAGAAAGAGAAACCATCTCATTTTATGGGTGAGGAAACTGAGCCAGGGATAGGAGTGACTTACCCTCACCTGAGTTATTGGCAGCGCTTGGCTCTTTCCAAGGATAGTATGGGATGAGGCTGGCACCTGGGAACCTGTCATGAGCCCATTGCAATCTCTCAGATGCAGCACGACATCAGGTGGCGGCGACAGCCTCAGGCACAAGAGCAAACCCACAGTGTGACTGAAGGACCCCCGGGGTCCCCCCCAACCCCGTGGGAGCCAGCCCCCGCATTCTTCCACCCGCAAGCCCCCACACACCACTTCAAGCCACAGCCCGATGGATTCCGGAGTGTTCTAAAGATGAGCCTCCTTGTCTCGCCATTTAAGAATTACTAGGGGTGCATCAGAAGAACAAGAAATACTACCACGCCCAGGCAGAAACCTAATGAGAAACCGAACATGGCCAGACAGAAGCTTAACAAGAAATACTGGCCCAGGCTCCCAAGAAGAAGAGTGGGCTCAGGAGCAGGCGGCCCACCATGTCCCCCCAGGTATTGATCGCGGGGAAGGCTGCCGACCCGGGGAAGTAGATAAACGCGAAGATATACGACAGGAGGGGTCCAGGGCTGATGAAAGGGGAAGGGAAGGCGGCTTAAATCAAGGGGCAAGCACTGCGAGAGAGGGGAGATAACAGGATTTGTGTTTCTGGTGAACAAGGAGAACCAGCTCGAGTGCTGGAGCCGGGGAGATGGGTGAGCACTGGGGAGGAAGAGGAGGAGGGGCCAGAGGAAGAGGGTCCGTGCTCCCAGCGAACCACTGATGCTTTGAGGAAGAGGACAGGGGACATGAGCAGGGACGGTGCCCGAGATGGCATAATCCCTCCTGGTCCGTCCGGTACCTTCTGCCCTTTCCTCTCCCGGGCAACGCCACGCGGTCTGAGGAATATCCACTTCTGCTCTCCGCCCACCATCAGGACAGAAGTCAAAGCCCACCTCCACGAGCAGCTGTGAACGCTCACTGGGAGCTTCCTCTGTGTCTACGTCTGTACTAGGAACTTCCTTTGTCCTGTTGCAATGAACATTCGAGCTAGGACCAAGGCACCAGGGCTGCTCCTGTCACAGATGAAGAAATGGAGGTTCAGAGAGACCAAAGAGCTGCCCCAGGGCCCTGGAATGTCCCTGGGATTCGAACCCAGAGCCCACTTTCTGGATCACGATTCTAGACCGTCTCTGTTGTCCCTTAGCATTTATACCCACAGGGAGACCACGTGCCCGCCTCACATCCCCCAGCTCCCCTCGGATTCCTGCATCCCCCAGGCAGACAGTTCCAGGCACACTGGCCACGTCCTGTCTCAGGAACAAGCCAGGGAATTGCCCCACCATTTTTCCTCAAGGTCTTCTCGGAAGTGGCAGAAATATCTCAGCGCTCCAGCAGGTGCACCGGGGAAGTGGGCGGAGTTCACACCCCCAGGTAACTCTCACTGGGGGGTGGAGGGGAAGAGGAGTTGGGAGATGAATGTCATCCCCCATCCCCCAGAGGGACAATTCTCATACGCAGCTCCTCAGAGGGTATCTTGCAGGATGGAGCCCTGTTACCCAAGGGCAGCGGCCAGCCAGCTCCTAACACCCCATATGTTGGCTCTGCCTCCTTCCCCGTCTCTTTGCCCCCTCCCTCTTGCTTCCTGCACCTCCTCCCCTCTCAAGCTCAGCACCCAAGCCCTGGTCTCAGGCTCTGTTTTGGGGGGACACAGACTGAGGCCAGACTCCATCTACCTTCAACAAGAAGATACAAGACACAGGAACAGCTAAGCAAAGACAAAGTGTGGGGGATTTTATGAGGAAGGGGATGTCTCCTATTCTCCCCAATTTTACTCCTCAGCCTAAAATATTCAAACTTTGGCCAACACCTTTTCCCCAGTCAGAGAAGGGCTGTGGGAAATGCTTCCAAATTTCCTTCACCTTTGACATTTAGGCTGATCGTGTTGGTGTCAGTCTGGCTTCCAGCACCCACAAAATCCAGTGGGTGGCACCGCCAGTCCTCCAGGGCAAGAAATTACCTCCACGGTCAATGGGTCACTCTCGTTCACTTGGGCAATCTGGGTCATGGCTCAAGGGGCTCACCCTGGCTTCCTGGTCTCTGCACAGTACGCCCCCCCAAGGGCATCTTCATGGACAGGGGCATGGCATCTCTAGCTTCCCAGCTGGGACACAGTGATAAATTTTGTTTGGGGGTAGGTGGTGGGGGCAAGGCCTCTTAAGTCCAAAGGCAATGCTTCAGAACAGGAAAGAGTGCTTTCATAGCCTTGGTCACGCCCACAGAGTCTTATCAGTGCCCAAGACAGCTATGTGATAGAGCTTGTGACTCAAGGTGACCATGGTCCGCTCTCCTAGCTGGGACAATGGACGGGGTCTTCAAAGACAAAACAGGTGACTCTGATATCCCCCCTCCTAACTGCCACCTTGCTCCCCACTGCGACCACAGACCTGGCGGCAGGGTCACCAACAGAACACAGGACTGACGACTTAAATTTGAATTTCAGATAAGAATGAATAATTTTTAGGGGCACCTGGGTGGCTCAGTCGGTTAAGTGTCCAACTCTTGATTCCGGCTCAGGTCATGATCTCAGCTTGGGTCATGACCTCAGCTCAGGTCAAGATCTTAGGGTTGTGGGATCCAGCCCCGCATCAGGCTCTATGCTAGGCATGGAGCCAGCTTAAGACTCTCTCTCTCACTCTCCCTCTGCCCCTCCCCTCCCCAGCTCACATGCGTATTCTCTCTCTCTCTCTCTAAAAAAAAAAAAAAAGAAAGAAAAGAAAAGAAAAAAGAACTAAAAAGAATGACCAAAAACACTCCCACCTCTGTGATGGCAACATCTCTGGGAGATAGGGAATGGAAAGGTTGTCGCCCCAGAAACAGGAGCACAAAAAGGTCAAGGTCATCCTTGGTGGTGGGGATTCCCTTCTCCTGGTCTATGTTGGCTTGGCCATGGGGCAGCTGAAGATGGGGGTCTGGGAAGTGTTACATGTGTGTGAAGTCACCTTCTTTGCCGAACACTGCAATTTGCTGAGAGCTGGAGAGCCTTCCCCACCCACGCACGACACAATGAGCATCCTGATGGCGGGGAGCATTTTCATGGGACCTTCATCCAAGAAGCATACAATCCATCCCCCCACCCAACAAATGTTTCCTGAGCATCTAGTATGTGCCAGACACTGGACTGGCTTCTGGGGCTGCAGCCACATGTAGCCCTGCCCCCACGGAGCACCACTTAATGGAGAAAAACAGAGAAGCTAATAAGCAACCAGATAAATAAATAAAATAATTACAGACTATGACAGGTTTAAAAAAAATT
Organism: Mirounga leonina; assembly: GCF_011800145.1. Classification (NCBI taxonomy): domain Eukaryota; kingdom Metazoa; phylum Chordata; class Mammalia; order Carnivora; family Phocidae; genus Mirounga; species Mirounga leonina. The sequence goes on along the minus strand of NW_023270436.1, from coordinate 19,837,885 downwards.
CATGTTATATGATCCTTATTTCACTACTATTAGATATAATCCTTTTTTTTTTTCATCCCCTTCTCCATTTTTGCCGGTAAAATTGAGCTCTAAGAAGCCAGCGTTTTTGTCAGAATGCCAAATAACGAAATTCAGAGCCCAGCATTAACAACGCCAGTCTTCACAATTAACAGAGAAAGTCCCAGAAGGAGATGAAGGGAAAGGCTCTCCTCTTCAGTGACCAAGGCATCTGTCTTCATTAGAAAACACAGTTCAAATACCCAGACTTGAGAAGATGTGAAATCGAGAACATTCTTAGGAGCACCCAGTCTGATTTTTCAATGCAATATGGAGGCTCACGTAAATATTTGTAACTGTTAACAATTTGTCTTGAAAGTACACTGTGAACAAAGGGTCTTGGGAAAATTCCTAACACTTTAGAAAGGCTTGTCACTTACTGTGAAAATAACATCCGAAAGGGTGGCGGTATCCTGATTGATTATCTTACCTCATAATGGGCAGTCCTGGGAATGCTGTTGCAGAGGTCAGCTCTGTGTTCCCAACAGAATGAGTGTAGGACTGTGCCATCAAACCAGAGGTGGGTTGTTGGCACTTTCCTCCCCCAAGATCAATGGAGGGAAAAGCCTATGACTCTCATAGATTTTTTATTTCTAACAAAAAGCCTAGGTAGTCTAGTTTTATAAAGAAATGATTTTGATTTGATGATCAAGGAAGAATTAGAGAAGATTAGAAGAGGTGGCAAAAATGCTGTGCTGAAAAACTTGAGACCCAAGGCTAAGAAGTCCAGCCATAAAGAGAAGGAAGAAGAGTGATCCAGGCAGAGGGGACAGCACATGCAAAGGTCCTGAGGCAGGAATGACTTTGGTGTATTTGAGAAACTCAACAAAGTCAGTGGAACTGGAACATACAGAGGAAGTAGACAGAGAGAAACTGCACCCAAGGGTTTGGGGGGGAGGGTTGTATTTTAGTCTTCCAGTGATGGAAGCCGATGAAGATTCAAAAGGGGGTGTGCGGAGGTTGAGCTTTCAAAAAGTAGGCACAGATAAAACTGTGGAAAGAGCCAAGATGTCCATCGACAGATGACTGGATAAAGAAGATGTGGTATATATATATACAATGGAATATTATGCAGCCATCAAAAGGAATGAGATCTTGCCATTTGCAACGACGTGGATGGAACTGGAGGGTATTATGTTGAGTGAAATAAGTCAAACAGAGAAAGACATGTATCATATGATCTCACTGATATGAGGAATTCTTAATCGCAGGAAACAAACTGAGTGTTGTTGGAGTGGGGGGTGGGGTGGGAGGGATGGGGTGACTGGGTGATAGACACTGGGGAGCGTATGTGCTCTGGTAAGCGCTGTGAATTGTGCAAGACTGTTGAATCTCAGATCTGTACCTCTGAAACAAATAATGCAATATATGTTAAGAAAAAAAAAGAAGAAGAAGAAGGTAGCAGGAGGGGAAGAATGAAGCAGGGGAAATCGGAGGGTAGACGAACCATGAGAGACGATGGACTCTGAAAAACAAACAGGGTTCTAGAGGGGAGGGGGGTGGGAGGATGGGTTAGCCTGGTGGTGGGTATTGAGGAGGGCACATTCTGCATGGAGCACTGGGTGTTATGCACAAACAATGAATCATGGAACACTTCATCTAAAACCAATGATGTAATGTATGGGGATTAACATAAGAATAAAGAAAAATAAATGAATAAATAAAATGAAAAAGGCCAATGATGCCAAATGCTGGCAGGGATGCGGAGGAACTGGAATGCTCACATGGCGTGGGTGGGAGTACAGAGAGGTATAGCCACTTCGGAAGCTGTTCCAGCCATTTCTCTAAAAAAAAAGTTAATCGTGTACTTGCCAAATGACCAGTTCATCCTGCTCCAAGGACTTTACCTACAAGAAGTGAAAACACAGAGCCTCAAAATGTTTCGTGCGAGAATGCGGCAGTTTTATTCATAATCGGCAAAACCCAGAAATACCTCAGGTTGTCCATCGACAGGAGAATGGATAAACAAGCTACGGCGTAGTCATCTGGTGTGGTAATAAAAAGGGAACGAGTTATTGACACATGTTCCAACATGGCAAAATCGCAAAAGCATTCCGCCGAGTGAGAGAAGCCGGACGCAAAAGGGTACTTACTATATGATTTCATTTATGAATTCTAGAATAGAAAAAAACTAACCTACAGTGATGGAAATCAGATCAGTGGTTGCTTCTGGGGATGGGGACATTGCCTGGGAAGGGGACAGGCACAAGGGAATTTTCTTGGGGGTGGGAATTTTCTGGGGTAGTGGACGTGCTGTCTATAGGGATGTAGGTTACATAACTACATACCTTTAACAAATTGACCTAATTGTACACTTAAAGACTGAACATTTCTTTTTGTTCATGAAGATTTTATTTATTTATTTGAGGGAGAGAGAGAGAGTGAATGAGAAGGGGGAGAGCAAGAAGCAGACTCCCTGCTAAGCAGGTAGCCCAATGCAGGGCCCATCCCAGGACCCTGGGATCATGACCTGAGCTGAAGGCAGATGCTTAACCCAGGTGCCACCCAGGTGCTCCAAGACTGAGCATTTCAATGAATGTTAGTTAAGTATATCTTTTTAAGATGCAAAAATAAATAAAAGTTGTAAATAAATAAATGAAATTACTCCCAGGCAGTCTTCTCGACCTCCTCCAGACTAGATTAGCAGCTTATTTTAGCATGAAAGCAGACCCGGAAGCAGACCCAAAGATGACTATTTACATGAAAGTGTCTTACTTGGTAAGAAAGAAGGAAGTGAGAGCCAGTAAAGGATGTGCCATGAAACAGGTTACACCACTATGGGTAACAGAGCTCGGTCCTGCAGGCCAAAGGACAACTGGGTGTCACTGGCACTCTAGGAGAGGAAGCTGGAGTATTTATACACCAGTCCCTATTAGTCACTGGTTGGGGCATAATTCACCAGCCCTTCCTGCTGACCAGAGCACAAGCATCAGGGGTCCAGTGGCCAGAGAGCACCCCCACTAGGGGAAGAAATGCAGAAATGTGAAGTCAGGCTGGCATACACTGAAACCACGTGGGCTGAGGGAATAGGGGCAGGGACCCCAAAGCTTTTGTTCCCCCAGCCTCCTGTGTACCTGTTTATCACATAATAGTAGAAAGAGTGGTTAAAAGCGCAGCTTAGGGAATAAAGCAGCTCAAATTCCAGCTCTGGCACTTTCTACATGACAGCTTGGGTAAATGGTCCTTGTTCTATAAAACAGGGGTCATGCATTGTAAAGGGGATTCAATGATATAACCCCTGTTCTGAGGTTACTACACCTGGCACATAATAGGAACCACAGTAGACACTAATGACAACAAGTATTATTGTTAGTACTACCTTCTATTTGCAAAAAAAAAAAAAACAAAAACAAAAAACTAAAATTTTTCCATCAGGATTTTTCTCCCTTCAATTAATTTATTTTTTATTTTTTTTTAAGATTTTATTTATTTATTTGACAGAGAGATAGAGAGAGAGCACAAGTAGGCAGAGAGGCAGGCAGAGGGAGAGGGAGAAGCAGGCTCTCCGCTGAGCAGGGAGCCCGACGTGGGGCTCGATCCCAGGAACCTGGGATCATGACCTGAGCCGAAGGCAGCCACTTAACGTACTGAGCCACCCAGGCGCCCCTGATTATTTATTTTTAATCTTAATTTCATTTTAATTATTTTTATTCATTTTTATTTAATTATTTTTCATTTTTATTCAATTCTAATATTTTTCAATTTTAATTGTTGAAAGAAAGCATTTACCTCATTCAAAATTCAAAAGGTATTGAAAGATAAACTATGAAAAGCTTCCCTCCTTTGACTCCAGCCACCTGGCAGCGCTCCTCACAAGTGACCACTGCAGTTGTCACTTGATCGTCAACAAAGGAACCAAAGGAATCCAAGCGGGAGAGTTTTTTCAACCATGGTGCTGGAACCACTGGATATCCATAGGGAAAAAGAGGACCTTTGACCTCTATTTCACACCATGCACAAATATTAATCCAAGATGGGTTACAGACCTAAGTTTAAAAGCTAAAACTAGGAAGCTTGCCCAGAAAGTGGGAGAATGTCTTCTCCTACAGGGTAGGGAATGATTTCCGACAGGATACAGAGGGCAATAACCACAAAGGATAAAACTGGCAAGTTAGACTTCATTAAAATGAAAACATTCTGGGGGTGCATGTGACTCTTGATCTCCAGGTCATGAGTTTGAGTCCCACATTGGGTATAGAGATTACTTAAATAAATAAACTTAGAAAAAAATTAAAACGTTCTGCTCATCAAAAGACATCATTAAGAAAACGGACAGGCAGGGCTCCTGGGTGGCTCAGTTGGTTAAGCGTCTGCCTTTGGCTCAGGTCATGATCCCAGGGTCCTGGGATCAAGCCCCGCATCGGGCTCCCTGCTCTGCGGGAAGCCTGCTTCTCCCTCTCCCTCTCCCCCTGCTGTGTTCCCTCTCTCGCTGTGTCTCTCTCTGTCAAATAAATAAATAAAATCTTAAAAAAAAAAAAAGAAAGAAACTATCAGGACCTCATCAAGATAAACTTCTGCACAGCAAAGGAAACAATCCACAAAACTAAAAGGCAGCCTGTGGACTAGGAGGAGATATATGCAAACAGCATATCCGATAAAGGGTTAGTATCCAAAATCTATAAAGACTCAACACCCAAAAAACAATCCAGTTAAGAAATGGGCAGAAGGCATGAAGAGACACTTTTCCAAAGAAGACATCCAGATGGCTAACAGACACATGAAAAGATGCTCAACATCACTCAACATCAGAGAAATACAAATCAAAACCATGATGAGATACCACCTCACACCTGTCAGAATGGCTAAAATTAACAACTCAGGAAACAACAGGTGTTGGTGAGGATGCGGAGAAAGGAAAACCCTCTTGCACTATTGGTGGGAATGCAAACTGGTGCAGCCACTCTGGAGAACACTTAGGAGGTTCCTCAAAAAGTTAAAACTAGAACTACCTTCAGGGCACCTGGGCGGCTCAGTCGTTCAGCGTTTGCCTTCAGATCGGGTCATCATCCTGGAGTCCCGGGATCCAGCCCCAGGTGGGGCTCCCTGCTCAGCGGGGAGTCTGCTTCTCCCTCTGCCCCGCCCCCTGCTTGTGCTCTCTCTCTCACACGCTCTCTCAAATAAATAAAAATCTTTAAAAAAAATACAGAACTACCCTCCGATCCAGCACTTACACTACTAAGTATTTACCCAAAGGATACAAAAATATCGATTTGAAGGAACACATGCATCCTGGTGTTTATAGCAGCATTATTAACAATAGTCAAACTATGGAAAGAGCCCAGATGTCCATCAACAGATGAATGGATAAAGAACATGTGGCAGATAGATAGACAGTATGGAATATTACTCAGCCATCAAAAAGAATGAGATCTTCCCCTTTGTAACGATGTGGATGGAACTAGAGGGTGTTATGCTGGGTGAATTAAGTCAGTCAGAGAAAGACAAATACCTTATGATCTCATATGTGGAATTTAAGAAAGACGATAGATGAACATATGGGAAGAGGGAAAAGGAAAAAAAGGAGAGAGGGAAACAAGCCATAAGAGACTTTTAATAACAGAGAACAAACTGAGGATTGATGGGGGGCGGTGGGGGGGATGGGCTAGATGGGGGATGGGGATGAAGGAGGGTGCTGTTGTGATGAGCACTGGGTGTTGTATGTAAGTGATGAATCACTGAATTTTACTCCAGAAACCAATACTGCACCCTGATAACTAAGTAAAATTCAAATTTTAAAAAAGGGGAGGTAGAATAAGAATACAGATATATTTGCATATATATATATACATACGTATAAATTTAAAAATTCTGGAAGGATGTAAAAAACTGAGAATCATAGTTACTTGTGGGGGAGAGAGGGGGCTTAGGAGTGCGAGGGAGATTTTTCACCCTATTCCTGCAAAATAGAGTCAGATATATTATACATAAATATATTGAATATATTTTATTATATATTTTAACAGTGAACATATTATGTCTTCAAAATTAAATAAATAAATATGAATGCAGGAGCTCTATATGGACTGACATATAACAATTTCCATATATATTGTTAATGAAAAAGAGGCGAGTTTGTAGAACATATGTGAGTGTAGGTATATCTATGTATGTATGTGTATATATGTGTGTGGGTGTATATGCGTGTGTGTGTGAAAATACATACTATCTCTCTGGAAGATTCCAGAAGAAACTACTGACACTAGGAAGACACGCAGGGATCACCCACCCTGGGCAACCATTTGAAAGTTTAGCATGTGCGTAAACATTTTTTAAATGCTTTAAAAGCATCCATGAAAGGGGCGCCTGGGTGGCTCAGTCGTTAAGTGTCTGCCTTCGGCTCAGGTCATGATCCCAGGGTCCTGGGATCGAGCCCCGCATCGGGCTCCCTGCTCAGCGGGAAGCCTGCTTCTCCCTCTGCCACTCCCCCTGCTTGTGTTCCCTCTCTCACTGTGACTCTCTCTTCAAATGGATAAATAAAAATCTTTAAAATAAATTTTTAAAAAAAAGCATCCATGAAAGGGTGTTCACCATAGCAAGATTTTCTGAGCACAAAATTAGAAATAACATAAACATTTCTCCTTTGGGGCTGGTTTGTATAAATTTCAGCCCATCCATACTCTTCAGATGTTAAAATACTTGAAAACCTACATGTGCATTTATTTACACTGACCTAAAGAGATGCCCACAGTGTATTATTAAGTGAAGAAAGGTTCCAGAACCAAAAATACGGTGTAATCCAATTTGGGTGGAAAAAAAATCTGTGTGCCTAAGGGTACACATGCATGCGTGTTGTATTATGCAAACTCGCACATGGGAAATTGAAATCCTGACTCTCAGCTGTGTGATGTTGGACAAGCTACTTAAAAACCACTTAGTCTTCTCACCTATAAAATGGGTGCAACTATTCTACCAGTCCGAAGTAATTCATTTGATTGCTCAAGCAACTTAGAGCATCATGTGGCATCCCCTAATGAAGACCCCCCAGGTTGACCGATGAAGAAATGAGCTTCAAAAGGAGAAGACTCACCACGCCCACAGCTGAATAGTAGAGAAGCCTGTATTCAAACACAGGTCCATCCACCCCAAAGGCCATGTGCTGACACCATACCAAAGCAAGGATGGGATCCCACATGTCATGGAGAACCTGTTCATTTATTCAGCAAAAGTAGAACCAGTTATTTTGCACCTGCAATATGCTGGGCCCTGACTCCAAGAGCACAAAGATTCATTTGCCATTTGATGTTGGTTTATTTAACACCTACCCTACTCCAGGAACTGGGCTAGGCCTTGGGCTACAATGGAGCACAAACAAGCATGGTCCCTGCTCTCAGGGAGCTCTACAATGGGAGACAGTTGCTTGTCCAATAATGAAAGCAAAGAAGAAGTCAGTGCTACCAAGGAGAGATCCACAGAGCTGATTATTGGAATCTGACCTAATCTGGGGGGATCCAAGTAAGCTTCCCTGAAGAAGAGAAGCTTGTGCTGAAATCTGAAGGATAAGTAGGAGTGATTAAGGTGAGAAGGGAAAGAAAAAGGCATCCAGGAAGCCAGAACAGCATGTGCAAAAGTCCTGTGGTAGGAAGCACAAAGGACCCAAAGGTCTTGTGTCTGGAACACAGAGAGGAAGGGGCAATGCTATGTGAGATGACACTGAAGAGCGACAATGCAAACCCATCCTTCCAGGGAGCTGAGGCCAGAGTAAAGATTTGGTCTTGGTTTTCTGGCAAGATGGCGGAGGAGTAGGAGACCTGGACTTCGTCTCCTCTCAGGAATTCAGCTGGATAGGGATCAAACCATTCTGAACACCTACGAACTCAACAGGAGATCGAAGAAAAGAAGAGCAACAACTCTCTGAACAGAAAAGCGACCACTTTCTGGAAGGTAGGACGTGCGGAGAAGTGAATCCGAGGCGATATTCGGGAGGATAGACGGCGGGGTAGGGGCCTCCGTCGGCCGCTTCTGGCAAGTGATAGAGCCGCGGAGCACAAAATCGGAACTTTTAAAAGTCTGCTCCGCTGAGGGACGTCACTCTGGTGGCTAAGCGGGGGGTGGAACCCTCCGGGACAGTGGGGTCTCAGGACCCTCGGGGTCACAGAAAGACCGGGGGTGCCTGAGTGCGGCAGAGCTCCCAGGTAACGGAGCCGGGAAGCCAGATGCAGAGGCGGAGGCCAGGCGCAGGCTCTCAGCTCGGGGTGGCCATAAACCGTGATCCGGGGCACAGTCGGGCCCCTGCTCCTCCAGCAGGGACCCAACAAGCGGCAGATCCGGGGAGACTCCCCTTCCTCCCCCGGGAGGAGCGGTGGGGAGCGCACCGCAGGGATCTACTGGGTTTGGAGACTCCACCCGGGGTCGGGTGCCAGAGATAGAGGCGCGCGGTCACAGGCCGGGTGAGCACGGAGTGCGGCCGGAGACCGGGGAGACGGGAGTGACTGGCGGCTTTTCTCTGGGGGTCACTGAGAAGCGGGGCCCCGAGTTCTCGGCTCCTCCAGGGCGGAGATTGGGAGGCCACGATTTTCACTCCCCGCCTCCAAAGCTGTACGGAAAGCTCGAAAGCTTGCAGGGAACAAAAGCCCCGGAGAGCAAACCCGAGCAGATTACTTCGCCGGGAGGGGACAAGGGCGGGGCAATTCCGCCTCCGGCAGAGACTTTTGGAAACCACGGCAACAGGCCCCTCCCCAGAAGATCAGCGAGAACAGCCGGCCAAGACCAAGTTTACCGATCAATGAGAACGGCAGAACTCCAGCGCTAGGGCCATACTGCACATAGAATTCATGGCTTTTTTACCATGATTCTTTAGTCTTTCAAAGTTAATTTTTTTTTTAACTGTCTTTTTTTTTTTTTTGAATTTTTCATTTTCCCTTTTTCAACCAACATCTTATCAATCCCTTTTTTAAAAAACATTTTTATTTTTCATTTTTAGAGTCATATTCTATCCCTTCATAGTAGTTACTCATATTTTTGGCATATGTATATAAGTTATTCTCTCTTTAAAATTTTGAGATAGGGCTCCTGGGTGGCTCAGTTAACCAACTGCCTTCGGCTCAGGTCATGATCCTGGAGTCCCGGGATCGAGTCCCACATCGGGCTCCCTGCTTGGCAGGGAGTCTGCTTCTCCCTCTGACCCTCCTCCTTCTCATGCTCTCTGTCTCTCATTCTCTCTGTCTCAGATAAATAAATAAAATCTTTTTTAAAAAAATAAAAAAATAAAATTTTGAGATAGTTTCTTCTTTTTTTTTTAAAAGATTTCATTTATTTATTTGACAGAGAGAGAGACAGCGAGAGAGGGAACACAAGCAGGGGGCGTGGGAGAGGGAGAAGCAGGCTCCCCATGGAGCAGAGAGCCCGATGCAGGGCTCGATCCCAGGACCCTGAGATCATGACCTGAGCCAAAGGCAGACACTCAACAACTGAGCCACCCAGGCACCCGAGATAGTTTCTTCTAACAGATCAAAATATACCCTAAAGCTCTATTGTATGTTTTTTTTCTACTCCCCTGCCTGATCACATTCTCTCCCTTTTTTTTTCTAAATCCTCTTCTTCCTTTTTTCAAACAACTTCTTATCAATTCCTTTTATAAAATTTTTTATAATTTCCATCTTTACAGTCATATTCCATCCCTTCATCATATCAACCCTTATTTTTGTACATATATAAGTTTTTCTTTCTTTAAAATTTTGGGAGGCACTTTCTTCTAACAGACCAAATACACCCAAAATCTAGTGTGTGGCACGATCTATATACCAGCCTGATCATATTTGATCACATTCTGGGTTTTTTTGTTTTGTTTTGTTCTGTTTTTGTTTGTTTTTATCTTTATCTTTTTCTTTTCCTTCTTTTTTTGTTTTTCTATTTTCTCTCTTTTCCTTTCTTTTCCCACTGCTTCAGGTCTTTTCTGATTTGTTTAGAGTATATTTTCTGAGAACGTTGTTACCCTGTTAGCATTTAGTTCTCTCATTAGTCTACTCTCCTCTGGACAAAATGACAAGATGGAAAAAATCACCTCAACAAAAAGAACAAGAGGTAGTACCGACAGCCAGGGACTTACTCAATATGGACATTAGTACGATGTCAGATCTAGGGTTCAGAATCATCACTTTAAAGATACTAGCTGGGCTTGAAAAAAGCATGGAAGTTATTAGAGAAACCCTTTCTGGAGAAGTAAAAGAACTAAAATCTAACCAAGTAGAAATCAAAAAGGCTATTGATGAGGTGCAATCAAATATGGGCGCGCTAACTGCTAGGATAAATGAGTCAGAAGAGAGAATCAGTGATATAGAAGACCAAATGATGGAAAATAAAGAAGCTGAGAAAAAGAGAGATAAAAAACTGCTGGATCACGAGGGCAGAATTCGAGAGATAAGCGATACCATAAGACGAAACAACATTAGAATAATTGGGATCCCAGAAGAAGAAGAAAGAGAGAGAGGGGCAGAAGGTATAATGGAGCAAATTATAGCAGAGAACTTCCCTAATTTGGGGAAGGAAACAGGCATCAAAATCCAGGAAGCACAGAGAACCATTCTCAAAATCAATAAAAATAGGTCAACACCCCCACATCTAATAGTAAAACTTACGAGTCTCAGAGACAAAGAGAAAATCCTGAAAGCAGCTCGGGAGAAGAGATATGTAACCTACAAGGGTAGAAACATTAGATTGGCAACAGACCTATCCACAGAGACCTGGCAGGCCAGAAAGGACTGGCAGGATATATTCAGAGCACTAAATGAGAAAAATATGCAGCTAAGAATACTATATCCAGCTCGGCTGTCATTGAAAATAGGAGAGATAAAAAGCTTCCAGGACAAACAAAAACTAAAGGAATTTGCAAACACGAAACCAGCCCTACAAGAAATCTTGAAAGGGGTCCTCTAAGCAAAGAGAGAGCCTAAAAGCAACATAGACCAGAAAGGAACACAGACAATATACAGTAACAGTCACCTTACAGGCAATACAATGGCATTAAATTCCTATCTTTCAATAGTTACCCTGAATGTAAATGGGCTAAATGCCCCAATCAAAAAACACAGGCCATCAGATTGGATTAAAAAACCAGGCCCATCGATATGCTGTCTGCAAGAGACTCATTTTAGACCCAAAGACACCCCCAGATTTAAAGTGAGGGGGTGGAAAATCATTTACCATGCTAATGGATACCAAAAGAAAGCTGGGGTGGCAATCCTTATATCAGACAAATTAGATTTTAAACCAAAGACTGTAATAAGAGATGAGGAAGGACACTATATCCTACGTAAAGGGTCTATCCAACAAGAAGATCTAACAATTGTAAATATCTATGCCCCTAACATGGGAGCAGCCAATTATATAAGGCAATTAATAACAAAAGCAAAGAAACACATCGACAACAATACAATAATAATGGGGGACTTTAACACCCCCCTCACTGAAATGGACAGATCGTCTAAGCAAAAGATCAACAAGGAAATAAAGACTTTAAATGACACACTGGGCCAAATGGACTTCACAGACATAGTCAGAACATTCCATCCCAAAGCAACGGAATACACATTCTTCTCTAGTGCCCATGGAACATTCTCCAGAATCGATCACATCCTAGGTCATAAATCAGGTCTCAACCAGTACCAAAAGATTGGGATCATTCCCTGCCTATTTTCAGACCACAATGCTTTGAAACTAGAACTCAATCATAAGAGGAAAGTCGGAAAAAACTCAAATACATGGAGACTAAAGAGCATCCTACTAAAGAATGAATGGGTCAACCAGGAAATTAAAGAAGAATTTAAGGGGCGCCTGGGTGGCTCAATTGGTTAAGCGACTGCCTTCGGCTCAGGCCATGATCCTGGAGTCCTGGGATCAAGTCCCGCATCGGGCTCCCTGCTTGGCGAGGAGTCTGCTTCTCCCTCTGACCCTCCTCCCTCTCATGCTCTCTGTCTCTCATTCTCTCTCTCACAAATAAATAAAATCTTAAAAAAAAAAGAAGAAGAATTTAAAAAATTCATGGAAACCAATGAAAATGAAAACACAACTATTCAAAATCTTTGGGATGCAGCAAAGGCAGTCCTAAGAGGAAAGTATATAGCAATACAAGCCTTTCGCAAGAAACAAGAAAGGTCTCAAGTACACAACCTAACCCTACACCTAAAGGAGCTGGAGAAAAAACAGCAAATAAAGCCTAAACCCAGCAGGAGAAGAGAAATAATAAAGATCAGACCAGAAATCAATGGAATAGAAACTAAAAGAACAGTAGAACAGATCAACGAAACTAGGAGCTGGTTCTTTGAAACAATTAACAAGATGGATAAACCCCTGGCCACACTTATCAAAAAGAAAAGAGAAATGACCCAAATCAACAAAATCATGAATGAAAGAGGAGAGATCACAACCAACACCAAAGAAATACAAACAATTATAAGAACATATTATAAGCAACTCTATGCCAGCAAATTAGATAACCTGGAAGAAATGGATGCATTCCTAGAGATGTATCAACTACCAAAACTGAACCAGGAAGAAATAGAAAACCTGACCAGACCTACTGAAGCAGTCATCAAAAATCTCCCAAAAACAAAAGCCCAGGGCCAGATGGCTTCCCAGGGGAATTCTACCAAACATTTCAAGAAGAATTAATACCTATTCTTCTGAAACTGTTCCAAAAAATAGAAATGGAAGGAAAACTTCCAAACTCATTTTATGAGGCCACCATTACCTTGATCCCAAAACCAGACAAAGACCCCATCAAAAAGGAGAACTACAGACCAATATCCCTGATGAACATGGATGCAAAAATTCTCACCAAAATACTAGCCAATAGGATCCAACAGTACATTAAAAGGATTATTCACCATGACCAAGTGGGATTTATCCCTGGGCTGCAAGGTTGGTTCAATATCCACAAATCAATCAACGTGATACAATACATTAACAAAAGAAAGAACAAGAATCATATGATCCTCTCAATAGATGCAGAAAAAGCATTTGACAAAGTACAGCATCCTTTCTTGATCAAAACTCTTCAGAGTATAGGCATAGAGGGTACATACCTCAAGATCATAAAAGCCATCTATGAAAAACCTACAGCGAATATCTTTCTCAATGGGGAAAAACTGAGAGCTTTCCCCCTAAGGTCAGGAACGCGTCAGGGATGTCCACTATCACCACTGCTATTCAACATAGTATTAGAAGTCCTAGCCACAGCAATCAGACAACAAAAAGAAATCAAAGGCATCCAAATTGGCAAAGAAGAAGTCAAACTCTCACTCTTTGCAGATGATATGATACTTTATGTGGAAAACCCCAAAGACTCCACCCCAAAACTGCTAGAACTCATACAGGAATTCAGTAAAGTGGCAGGATATAAAATCAATGCACAGAAGTCAGTAGCATTCCTATACACCAACAACAAGACAGAAGAAAGAGAAATTAAGGAGTTGATCCCATTTACAGTTGCACCCAAAACCATAAGATACCTAGGCATAAATCTAACCAAAGAGGAAAAGGATCTGTACTCAGAAAACTATAAAATACTCATGAAAGAAATTGAGGAAGACACAAAGAAATGGAAAAACGTTCCATGCTCATGGATTGGAAGAACAAATATTGTGAAGATGTCAGTGCTACCTAGAGCAATCTACACATTCAATGCAATCCCCATCAAAATACCATCCACTTTTTTCAAAGAAATGGAACAAATAATCCTAAAATTTGTATGGAACCAGAAAAGACCCCGCATAGCCAGAGGAATGTTGAAAAAGAAAAGCAAAGCTGGCGGCATCACAGTTCCAGACTTCCAGCTCTATTACAAAGCTGTCATCATCAAGACAGTATGGTACTGGCACAAAAACAGACACATAGATCAATGGAACAGAATAGAGAGCCCAGAAATGGACCCTCAACTCTATGGTCAACTCATCTTTGACAAAGCAGGAAAGAATGTCCAATGGAAAAAAGACAGTCTCTTCAACAAATGGTGTTGGGAAAACTGGATAGCCACATGCAGAAGAATGAACCTGGACCATTTCCTTACACCACACACAAAAATAGACTCCAAATGGTTGAAAGACCTCAATGTGAGACAGGAGTCCATCCAAATCCTAAAGGAGAACACAGGCAGCAACCTCTTCGACCTCAGCCACAGCAACTTCTTCCTAGAAACATCGCCAAAGGCAAGGGAAGCAAGGGCAAAAATGAACTATTGGGACTTCATCAAGATAAAAAGCTTTTGCAAAGCAAAGGAAACAGTCAACAAAACCAAAAGACAATCGACAGAATGGGAGAAGATATTTGCAAATGACATATCAGATAAAGGGCTAGTATCCAAAATCTATAAAGAACTTATCAAACTCAACACCCAAAGAACAAAGAATCCAATCAAGAAATGGGCAGAAGACATGAACAGACATTTTCCAAAGAAGACATCCAAATGGCCAACAGACACATGAAAAAGAGCTCAATATCACTCGGCATCAGGGAAATCCAAATCAAAACCTCAATGAGATACCACCTCACACCAGTCAGAATGGCTAAAATTAACAAGTCAGGAAATGACAGATATTGGCGGGGATGCGGAGAAAGGGGAACCCTCCTACACTGTTGGTGGGAATGCAAGCTGGTGCAGCCACTCTGGAAAACAGTATGGAGGTTCCTCAAAAAGTTGAAAATAGAGCTACCATATGATCCAGCAATTGCACTACTGGGTATTTACCCCAAAGATACAAAAGTAGGGATCCAAAAGGGTACGCGCACCCCGATGTTTATAGCAGCAATGTCCACAATAGCCAAACTGTGGAAAGAGCCAAGATGTCCACTGACAGATGAATGGATAAAGAAGAAGTGGTATATATATACAATGGAATATTATGCAGCCATCAAAAGGCATGAGATCTTGCCATTTGCAACAATGTGGATGGAACTGGAGGGTATTATGCTGAGCGAAATAAGTCAATCAGAGAAAGACATGTATCATATGATCTCACTGATATGAGGAATTCTTAATCTCAGGAAACAAACTGAGGGTTGCTGGAGTGGGGGGTGGGGTGGGAGGGATGGGGTGACTGGGTGATAGACACTGGGGAGGGTATGTGCTCTGGTAAGTGCTGTGAATTGTGCAAGACTGTTGAATCTCAGATCTGTACCTCTGAAACAAATAATGCAATATATGTTAAGAAAAAAAAAAAGAAGAAGAAGATAGCAGGAGGGGAAGAATGAAGGGGGGTAAATCGGAGGGGTAGACGAACCATGAGAGACGATGGACTCTGAAAAACAAACTGAGGGTTCTAGAGGGGAGGGGGGTGGGAGGATGGGTTAGCCTGGTGATGGGTATTGAGGAGGTCACGTTCTGCATGGAGCCCTGGGTGTTATGCACAAACAATGAATCATGGAACACTACATCTAAAACTAATGATGTAATGTATGGGGATTAACATAACAATAAAAAATAAAAGTAAAAAAAATAAAAATAAAAATAAAATAAGATTTGGTCTTTACCTTAAAGCAATGAGAAGTTCAAAGAGTTGTGAACAGGAATTGACATGATCTCTTTGTACCCTGAAGGTACCACCAATCCAATGACAACGAGAGACATACAAACAGGCAATCACAACCAAACAGAGGCACCATTGGCAAGGTATACTCAGGTAGCTGGGTATTTGCCTAATGCAATCTGAGGATTTGAGTTGCTTCCTGGAGGAGGTGATGTCTTGAATGGAACATTTTTTAAACCCATCACAGAGTCCTGGATCTGAAAGGTTCAAACCATCTCCTTCCAAGAGGGATGCAGGCTTCAGACATGAGGCCCAGGGACTCCAGGTGACTTTGGCAAAGCCACACAGCCTCATGATGGCAGACCGAACACCAAAAGCCATGGGGAGGGGGGGCTCTCTGACTCCTCATCAGCATTCCCAGTCTCCCCTACTTGGATTGACTTCCTAATTTTTCCCTAAGCCTCACCAAGAGGCATGAGGGCAAAGATGTCCAATGCAGCCAGAATTCCAGGCTAACCCCAGGGTCTCTGAGTCTCTAATTAACCTGGGGTAGGAGGTGAGACAGGAGCTGGACACCATCATTCCTCCTCAGAGAAGTTCCTTCTCCCAGTTGGAAAGCCCCCCACAAAGCCAGCTGAACAGCCCCCAGCAAGGCATTTAGGTAAAAGTTCCCCAGGGAGCCTTCAGAGTCATTTTCAAGGAGGCTGGGGCCAATGGAAGAAAGGATTACTGGCTCTGCTCTCTGGAGCAAAGTTGATGGAGACAAGTCAGCAAGGAGGCTTCTCAAGAGAAGGGATATTCCTGCTAAGCAGAGAATGCTTCTGATCCCTGGGGGTGTAGGCAGAGCCCTCCTGGGAGTGGTAATAATAGCTCAATAAAAATAAATCTATATGAAGAAGTCTTACAACTCAACAACTAAAAGACAGATAACCCAAAATTTTTAAATAGCAAAGAACCTGAACAGAGATTTCTCCCAAAAAAAGTTATGCAGATGACCAATGAGCACATGAAAAGATGTCCAGTGTCATTAGTCATCAAGGAAATGCAAATCAAAACCCCAGTGAGCTACCACCTTACACCCATATGGTGGCTAGGATCAAAAACACAGACAATAACAAGTGTTGGCAAAGATGTGAGAAATTGGAGTCCTCACATGTTGCTGCCGGGAATGTGAAATGTGCAGCCACTGTGGAGAATATTCTGGCACTCCTCAAGAAGGTCAACCTAGAGTTACCTTGTGACCAAGCAATTCATCTTGTGTATGTATATACACCCAAAAGAACAAAAAAACAGGTGTTCAAACAGTTATTTGTAAGCCAATGTTCATAGCAGCATTATTTGTAATGGCCAAAAGATGGAAACAATCCAAATATCCATCCATGGCTGAATGGATAAAGAAAATGTGGTATGTCCATATAATGGAATATTACTTGGTCACAAAAAGGAACAGAGTATGGATGTGTGCTCCAACATGGATGAACTCCAAAACATTACGCTGGACGAAAGAAGCCAGACACATACTGCATGATTCCGTTTATATGAAATACCCAGAATAAGCAAATTTATGAAGACAGAAAGCTGATTAATGAGCTGCCTAGGAGCTGCGGGGAGGAGGGAATAGGGAGTGACTGCCAATGGATACCAGGTTTCCTTTTGGGGTGATAAAAATGTCCTGAAAATAGACGGTGGTGGTGGTCACACAACACTGCGAATATGAGCTAAACACCGCAGAATGGTACCCTTTAAGCTGGTTACAATGAAAATCTTACGTCATGTGTATTTCTACCACATTTTTTTTAATCTGGGGAAATAAACAAATAAATAAATTGGGACTTGGCACACCACTGCCCAAAACCCTCCAGCAGCTCCTTATAACTCCCAGAATAGAATCCGAAAGATCTGTTCTGACCCACAAAGTCCACAGGACTTTTCCCCTCCTGACCACCTCTTCAACCCCTGCTCTCACCCCTACTCTTGGTTCCTTGCTGTTCTGTAAAACACACCCAGCAGGCTCCCACCTCAGGGCCTTTGCTCTTGCTGTGTCCCTCTACCTGACAAGTCAGATCTCCACTTGGCTGGCTCCATCTATTTCACACAGGCAGTGGTGGACAGACATGAAGGCAGCCTCCCAATTATCCCCACCTCCCAGTACTCACCCCCTTGTGTAATGACCTCCCTTTGCCTGTGGTCATGGCATATGACTCATTCCTAACCAATAGAACACAGTGAGGGTGACAGTTACATTGTGTGACACTGGAATGCCCATCTTGCTAGGGGACCCTCCTTGTTGGCTTTGATGAAGCCAGCAGCCATGTTGGGGCAGCCCATGTGGCAAAAAACTGAAGGTGGCCCTCAGTCAACAACCAGCTAAGGCACTGAGAGCAGCTTCCAAATGATAGTCTGTAAAAAACAACAATGACACCAACAACAAAAAACCTGAGGTCCTTAGTCCTAGAGCCCACACTGAATTCTGCCAACAACATGTGAGCTTGGAACTAGACCCTTCCCCAGCTGAGCTTCAGATGAGACTTCAGCCCAGCCAATACCCTGAATCTCATTTCTATCATCACTAGATATATGACCCCAAGATGTCATTTGTGGTGACTATCTTCTGTGTGTCCCTCCCAATCCCCTCTTTGACATCTATTAACTGCATGAAGGGTTGGCTCCTTGCCCCCTTCTTGTCGAGATCAGCCAGTGGAGAAGGATAGCAGGGTATGGGGTATCTGGTCCCTAGTTCCCTCCCTGCTACATTTGCCATAAACTAGCTGTGTCCCTCAACCAAATGTCCCAGTTTATGCTAGGTGTCCATTCCACACAGCCCTCACTGTCCTCTATCTCCAATGACTACCCCCTCTCCTCATCGATTCATGACCAGCAATGGTAATTAAGTCAATGGTGATTCTAGTCTCCAGGGAGTTGCACTATGCCTGGAAGTCACTGACTTCCTGTCCTTGGAGGGCTGACTGAATACCAAGATGGCCCCCAAGATCCTCGTTTCCTGGTAAACACAACCTGTAAGATCCCCTCCCCTTGAGTGTGGGCTGGACTTGTGACCAGGATAAGATGTCACACTCTGATTCAGTTACTCATCAGCTGACTTGGAGTTCATCAAAAGAAAGATTACCCTGCATGGGCCTGACATAATCAGGTGATCCTTAAGAGAAGTTAGAGATTTGAAGTGTGAGGGAATTTCTCCCACTGGCCTCAAAGGAGCGAACATCTATGCAGTGAGCTGCCTATGGAGGGGAATATGTGTCAAGGACCTGAGGGTGTTCACTAGCTGCTGGGGACACCCCCTGGAGAACAACCAGCTTGAAAATAGGGACTTTAGTCCCACAGCCACAAGGAACTGAGTACTGCCAACAACCTGAATGAAAGAGAAGCCTCAGTCCCAGATGAGATCACAGCCTCAGCAAGATGTTGATTTCGACCTTGTGAGATCCTGAGCGGATAAAACCAAATATGCCGTGCCTGGACTACAGACCTACAGAACTGTGAGCTAATAGATGGGAGCTGTGTAAAGCCCCTGGGTCGTGGCCATTTGTCACCCAGCAATAGAAAATGTATACACTGACTCTAATCTATAAACAGTGCCTCGATTAAGCTTCTCTCAAACTAGACTAATTTGAACGTGCCATCCCTTTTCTGGGTCAAGTTGGCTCAGTCTATCCATCTCTCCTTCCACAAAGTGAACACTTAGCCTGTGCAAGGCACGTGAAATGCACCACCTCACTGCATCTTTGTAAGAGCTTTGTGATCATTATCTGCTACAACAGCAGAGGAAACTGAGGCACAGGGGAGTTAAATACTGGAGATGAGATGTTGCATTTCAAGTGCCTTGCACAGGCTAAGTGTTCACTTCATGGAAGGAGAGATGGATAGACTGAGCCAACTTGAGCCAGGCCATCTTTCCACCACACCCAGCAGAATCTTCTGGGTCTCAGGGCTCCTGCTCTGTCATTGCACCACTCCAAAGTCAAAGCTCTGAATGAATGTGGGTGGTCCAGTCTCTTCCTAACTTCCAGATGCCCAAGTGCCTTTGGGATGAATATGCCACCCTTCATGCTCTAATTGTTTTGACTGAAGATTAGTGAGATCTTAGTGCTCCTGGGGTGTAACGAGCCATTGTGAATGGTTTATGCATGCTGAATTTAACCCAATTTCCAACACAAGGGCTCTCTCCTCCACAGAGAAGTCCATTTAAATAGCCTTAACACTGCTCTCTTCAATACCCTCGTGACTGAAAGCAGAGGAAGTGGAGAGATGAGAGCCTCCTCTTAACCAAATCTCTCAGGAGGGCTCGTACCTGGGAACCAAGTTTGTTAAGAGCAAATTCCAGAGCAACAGAAAAACAGCTCAGCAAAAGAGGTGGACTGACAGCATCCAACATCCACAACTCTCAACCAAACGTGGTTCTCTGAGCTTCTCAGCTATGACCAGGTATGGGGTGAATATCAGGAGATTCAAATCTAGAAAGTCTAAGGGAAAATCAACATCTTTAAGTTTAAATCTCTCCTCCCCCAATATCAACATGGCCATCAGTGGATAAGTAGTCATGTCCCTTGTTCAGAAATAATTTTGAGACACATTCAATTAATCAGACTCTGTTTGGGTGATATTGCAATTAAGACAGACACTATCCCTGCTCTCAGGAAGAAAACCGCTCAGTGGATTCTGTAAAATGGTAGGACAGGCATGAAAGAATCATTGGATTTATAATATGAGCATGGAATTATTTTTTTTTATTTATTTTTTTTATTCTTATGTTAATCCCCATACATTACATCATTAGTTTTAGATGAAGTGTTCCATGATTCATTGTTTGTGCATAACACCCAGTGCTCCATGCAGAATGTGCCCTCCTCAGTACCCACCACCAGGCTAACCCATCCTCCACCCCCCTCCCCTCTAGAACCCTGTTTGTTTTTCAGAGTCCATCGTCTATGAGCATGGAATTATTAAGGGGAAAATGTTGGTAGACTGTCTCTGAGTATTGGACCTTGTAAAAAACAGGTGTTGTAAAAAAAAAAAAAGAGAGAGAGAGAGAGAGGTATCTGTGTTCAGTTTACTTTGGTAAGCTGGGTTTAATAAAATTTCATGAGTGTCTTGTTTGCAGGACTTTTCAGTGTCTTTAATGTGACAACACACTTGTGAATCTCCAAATCTGGCTGAGTGTCCGAAAGTTCTGGGAAGCATCTCAAAAGGAAAATGCACCACAGACCAATGACCAATGGAATCAGAATCCCCAGAAGGGAGGCTCAGGAAACTACAATGATAGAAAGGCTCTAGGTTGGTTTTTGGTGCTCAGCTAAAATGACTTAGACACTGAAATTTGGGACTGTCATGGACTGAATGTTTGTTCCCCATGCCCAAAATTCCTATGTTGAAATCTAATCCCACCGTGACGATATTTGGAGATGGGGGCTTTGGGGTATAATTAGGTCAGAGGTTGGAGCCCTTGTGCATGAAATTAGTGCCTGGCTAGCTCTTTCCACCGTGTAGATCTATGAAGAGAAGCTGGCAGCCTGCATCCCAGAACTCACCAGAACCCCACCACACTATTACCTTGATCTCAGACTCTGCAAGATTTCAAGGGGCTGACCTCCGATCTGTTGGTTGACTTCCTGCCAGGGTCCACATTGGCTAAAGCACAATTATCACAAGTTCTTCAACATTTCTGAACCCCAGGTTCCTCGCCTGCAAACAAATATAACAGAATAAAATTTAGCTCCCAGGATGGGAAAGATTAAGCAGATGAGGTTCGAATATGCACTTAGTAGATCTTCAATAAATGTGAGTTGTTTCTTCCTCCTTGCTCTCTTCTTTCCCCCACAGGGTTTTGCATTAAGGAGTCGGGAGAAATAGGATGGTTCTGCCACCAGCCTGCAGGGTGCCACTGGGCACATCTTGGGCTCTGAATTTGTTGGAACACTTTCAGTCAAAGGTAACAGACTCACTCAAGTTCAACTCAACAAGGAAGGTAGGGAGAAAGAATAGTTACTACGCAAATGGGATCCGAGAGAACCCGAGGTGGAATGCATCCAGGTCTCAGGAAATAGCTGGCAATAGGGACTAAGATGTGCTAGGTAACCTAACACATCCCATCTTCTGCCCTCATGCCTTCTCCTCTCTCAGGTTGCTTTTGTTTGCAACTGCTTCCCAGTAAACAGGACAAAAAATGGCAGTCAGCAGATGCTCTGAATACCCAAGCTGGGCTAATAGGGCCTCTTTCCTTAAACGTAATAACAAAATCCCAAAAAAAAAGGTTTTCATTGGCCAGTTTGGGTGGGACCTGACCCTTGGCCCAATCAACAGCATCCAGGGGTGGAGCCATGAAGTCTTCATTGGCTCAGCTTGGGTGGGGCCTGACCCTTGGCCCAATCAACAGCATCCATGGGCAGGGCCGTGAGGTTTCCATTGGCTCAGTTTAGTAGGTTGACCCCCCCCCAACCCCTAATCCAATCAACAGTGTCCAGAGGTGGGGCCATATTGCAGAAACGTGGCCATTCCTGCTGTAAAAATGTGGATGGACAGACTAGGACCCAGTCTCCAAAGAAGGGAAACCAGATATGCCAGACAGTAAGTGCCTTGCTGAGATGGATGACACGTACTACCTGGCCTCAGGAGATCCAGTTCCAAGAGGAAGACAGACCCAGAGACGGATAAATTCCATCCCTACCGAGAAAAGGCCATTCCAGTGGCTTGACTCAGAGGGGTCCAGACAACCAGGGTTTGGTGGGAGAAGTTCCCAGAAGCTGCGCTGACCACCACCCCAAAGCCATCCTAGGATGTGACGAGCTAATTAATCACAACTATTATTTATGGCAGTGCCAATCCACCTGCTCATGTCACAAGACATTAGTTATTGCCAGGAATGATGAATCCCAGGATGTAGAACATGCGAAAAATATTAATCTACAAGTGAAAATGATTTTAATTGGATTTCGCCCTTGGGGTCGTGTCAGGGGCCCGCTTTCAATCAGACTTGTCCAGTCAGCAAAGCGGACCCCAGCCTTTCAAATTGAAACTGTGATTGGCTGGCAGAGGTTAATAGAAATGTTGGGGAATAAATAGGTTATTGATTGATCATAACAATCAGCTGGCTCCCGGTTTACCTTGCTGACCTCGCCCACCCAATTTTCCGGCAAACTCGGTTAGCATCTAATTATAGATCACTTTTACAATAGTGTGTATTAATGAGCAGATTATATAGCCGGGGTTGGGGGAATTCTTAGTGGTGAAGTTTTTCCATGGCAGAAAATGGGGTGAGATCTCATGCCCATCTTGGGGACTATTGGTAAGGGAGGAGGGGTCCTAGGAGGAATAAAGTCACACACACACACACACACACACACACACACATCCCTGCTAACACCTCATTCCCTCACTCAACACACAGTTCCTGGGCATGAGTTTGGTGTGGGGAACCTGGGGACGCGGGGCTCTATGAGATACAGCCCCGCTGCGATGCAGCGGTTTTAGAACATTGGTGAACAGAACAATCAGTTGACTGGCGGCTTGTGAAAAAGTCAGACTCTTGGGCCCGCGCTCTGAGATTCTGGTTCAGAGGGGGTCTGCATCTTTTTTTTTTTAAGAGGGAGAATCTTTTTTTTTTTTATTTCTTTATTTTATTTTTTTTATTCTTATGTTAATCCCCTACATTACATCATTAGTTTTAGATGAAGTGTTCCATGATTCATTGTTTGTGCATAACACCCAGTGCTCCATGCAGAACGTGCCCTCCTCAATACCCACCACCAGGCTAACCCATCCTCCCACCCCCCTCCCCTCTAGAACCCTCAGTTTGTTTTTCAGAGTCCATCGTCTCTCATGGTTCGTCTACCCCTCCGATTTCCCCCGCGAGGGGGTCTGCATTTGTAAAAAGCACCCCCTCCTCAGGAATTCTGATGCAGTTGGGGGACCTCCTTTGGAGACACACCGGCCTGACTGGACAGAAAGATCCACACAAGCAAACCAAAGTCAGGGCCCTGAGTGGCCTGGCTGAGAGCTGGTCCTCGGTCCAGTGGGACCCAAGGAAAGCCAGGTCCACTGGTAATGTCATCTTGGAGCAGGTGGTGCTGGCACGGAGTAAGGGTTTCCCAGGGGAGCCTGAAGAACACTTTGTCTCCATAAAGAATCCCTTTTAATGGGCACAGTGGTGCATACAGCACCCTCTACCATGGAGACCCTGGGCATTGTCTTTGCCCTTCAAGAGACTAACAACCTGGTTGGGAAAACCCATGCATAAACCACTTGAATTGCTTCCCTGACTCTAAATGGCATCTCACAACGCACAAACCCTCTACCTACTGTCCTCCTGTTAAACCAACCTGGTGGCGCTGTGGTGCCAGCACGGATGGGAAACTGAGGCTCGGTGGGGTGAAGTGACCTGTGGGGGGGGTCACACGGCCGGTCCTTCCAGACAGGACTACAAGTCCAGGGTACGTGCGCTGTGCTGCTTTGGCCACCTTGTCAGGAAAGCGGCCCCTCCAAAGAGGACAGACAGGGTGGGGCAGGGGCAGGGACGTGGCTTGGATCAAAGGGTGTGACAGTGACAAATGGCTCAATCACAGCTTTTAAGACAGTGCTGGGAAGACCTCACTCAGGCAGCTAAGCTGGGTTTCCAGAAGAAAGGCAGTCTATTAAGAGAGAGCCTCGCCTCCGAGGTGGGGAGGGAGTGCCTTTTCAAGGAACCCGGCCAGAGACCACTGAAAGTCACGGGCACAGGGCAGCTGAGCTGGAGGAGAGGAAAGAGGGGTCTCTGCCCAGCTATGCCCGTGCAGATTCTCGCCGGGACCCCCCCCCCCCACGGCTTCCTGCCAGGCTCCCCATCTTGGCCCCCCATCCTGATGTTCCCCCCAGCCTCTTGGGTTCCCCCCCTGCCTCATCTCTGTCCCGCTGCCAACACCCCAGCTCCTTCCCACCTCAGGGCTTCTGCCCTTGCTGGTCCACCTGCCTGACACTCCCTTCCTCCTAATGCCATGTGGCTGATTCTTTCCCAGAAGCTCAAATCCCACCTCCTGACCTTGTCCACCCCCAGGTCACACTGGACCACTGCCTTCCTTGACTACTTTCATAGCAGTGCACAGGAAGCAGCTAACATGCTCGTCTCCGTGTTTAATATCTGTCCCCCGCCCCACCTAGGGGGCTCTTAGGCCCAGATGGGATGTGGTGGCCAGGGGGCGCCTTATCCCCCCTGGGCTTTGAGGAGGAAAGAGGACAGACCTGGAAGAGACCAATGAAAGTGGCCAGCTGAGACCCAGCACTCGCGAGGTACAGGCAATCTCACCCCTATGGTTTACCTGGTCTGTGCATCATTTATGTATGCAGATTCCCGTTCTGCAGAAGGAACTGGGAGGCCAGCGAAGCAGCTGCCATAGTCGTCCAAGACAGAAGTGCCGGGGCCTTGGCAGAAAAGGGGAGAAAGGTGGGCAGAACCAACAGATATTTAGGAGGTAACATGACGGGAGTCGGGCAAAGGTGGTAGCGGAACAGGAAGGAAGGGGGAAGGATGTCCCCCAGATTTCTCCTGTGGGCAACCACTCAGCATCACTGAGATGGGAGATAGTGGCCGGGGACCAGGCTTGGGGGTGGGGGCAGGGGATGGGGGGCGGGGGATTGGGGGCATCCTGAGTTCAGCAGAGAAGAGAAGAGAAGCAGAGATGTTTCTTTTTTTTTTTTTTAAGATTTTATTTATTTATTTGAGAGAGAGAGCACATGAGATGGGGGAGGGTCAGAGGGAGAAGCAGACTCCCTGCTGAGCAGGGAGCCTGATGCGGGACTCGATCCAGGGACTCCAGGATCATGACCTGAGCTGAAGGCAGTCGCTTAACCAAGTGAGCCACCCAGGCGCCCGCAGAGATGTTTCTTAAAAGGAACTGTATCGGTTCCCTGTTGCTGCCTAAGGAACCTCTCCAAGACCTAGTGGCTTAAAACCAGGACCATTTTGTGGGCTCCCGAACCTGCAATTTGGGCAGGACTTGGCGGGGACCATTTGTCTCTGCTCTGTGCAGCCTCAGCTGGGGCAGCCAACCAAAGCTAAAGGTTCGACCTCCAAGTGGTGGCTCAATGGGGCCCGGCTGTCGGGGGGCTGTGGATGGCCCCGGGTCATCCCCAGGCTCCCGTGCAGCAGAGTGGTTGGCTCCCAACAGCGAGTGTGGGCGATACGGCAGCAGCCGTTCCTATAACATACACCCTACGACAGCGACGGTAATAACCAATGTCTCCTGCAAACTTACTCTGCACCAGGAATGTCACACGCATGGAGTCCCCTCGAGACTCTCCCAAGAAGGAGGTCCCATTATTTTACACACGGGGACACAGAGGCTCGGACAGGGGAAGTGACTTGTCCAAGGTGATATAGTGTCTTGAGTCAGGATTTGAAACTGGATCTTTCCCACCTCCAGGTGGCTCAGAGCAGAGCTCAGCCTGATTTTTCTCTCCACCTCGTGCCCCCACACAGGGCCCAGCCCAGACCCCCTGGGGTGCTGGTGCTGCTGACAGGCTGACGTCGGAGGCCACGCAAGCCCAGTAGGGGCTCCCGCACTCCCAGCCTGAGAACCTGGGAACGCTTCGAGGAGGCTGAGGCCTGACCCCAGTGCCAAAAGGTGATGTCTGGTATGAGCTCCCCGGTGGCCCTGAGATGGCTGGGAAAATGCCCCACCGCCCTATGCTTCCAAGGCCTTCTCCATCCTGGGCCCAGCTGGAGGCTCCCGTGCATTCCTCACATTCCACGGCTTTTCTCTGGGAGGAGGCCTCCTTCCCACAGGAGAGGCCCCTTGCGCTGGGATCGGGAAGCCAGCTGTGTTTCAGCTGAACCACACCAGCTCCCCAGAGGGGGCTCTGGGCCCCCTCCCGCCATGTGGCTTTGGCCTTGTTGTGGGCACTTTGCATAGGAGAATCTGTTGATCTGCCGCGGGCCAGGTGAGAAATGCCCACAGGGAGCTAGCTGCCCTGCCTGAGCTCCTGGGACGCCCACATTCACTCTGGCTCAGGAGCTGGGGACACAAGGAGGCCCAAGACCCAGCTAGGCTGCCTGCCAACTTGCTCTGTGACTTGGTCCAGCTGTTCCACCACCTGATCCTTAGACTGCTCTACCTTGCTGCTGGATTCTGCGGGCAAGCCACACCTGCCCGCGACAGGACAACCCACAGGGGAGGGGTGGGGGCCCATCACAGGCTGACATTTTGCATCCACCCTCTTATTGAATCATTACAACCTCTCTGAGAGGGGGACAGTGTTATCCCCATTTTACAGACGAAGAAACTGAGGCCCAAGGGGAAAGCCCTAAGTCGCATGGCCAGTGAAGCATGGATCTGACTGCTCCTGAGTCAGCCTGGGTGTAGCCCACTCGCAAGGCTCAACTGCCTCTGGGTTGAGCCTCGACCCCCCGACTCAGTGCCAAGCACGATGCTGGGTGCCCAGGGTATAGCCACGAAGCAGGCAAGCATCATCCCTACACCTGTGGAGCTCCCAGACCAGAAGAGGTAGTACATGAGCCCATAGATGTGAACTCACAAGCTATGCTCAGCTGTCCGAGGACAGGAACGCCTCACAAGAAGGAGTAACGAGAGAGAGAAGCCAGCGTAGAGGGAGTGATGGGCCCGTCTTACCGAGGGGATGGAGGGAGCATTTCGGTTATGCTTGCAGCAAGCTACCCCCTCCTCCAACTTAATGTCTCTGGGTACGTCTCTCCACCTCTCGGAGCTTCAGCGTCCTCCTACAAAAATGGGGATAGTGAAACCAAACTCTCAAATGTCGTGAGCATTTCATAATTCAACAAGGATGAACCATTTAGCATAGAACCTGGCCTACAGTAAGCACTCAGAAAATATCCACCGCCATCTCGTCAACCCGGGTGGGCTAAGTCAAGTGTTTTGGAGGTAGAATGTGGAGCCATGCTCTTTCTGCAGGCAGAGCCCACCACTGGCTCTTGGAATATTCGAGACCTCAGGGGGAGAGCGTTAGGGGACACTGCGCTACCAGCGTGATCAGAATAAAGTGGCCCTTGCCAAGAGAAGCACAGTGAAATGAAGCCAAAGTCATAGTTTGCCTATTTTTCAGAGAAGAAAACAGGTCTGAAGAGGGGAAGTCATTTGGCTTGGCTTCTGTTAAGAATAGAAGCCCTCAACAGAACAGAAATTAGCAGAGCTTTTCCCAAGCTGCTGTCCTCAGCTGCATTCTCTCCAGCCTCTTCTCTTCCCCTACCCATGCCAGGCCCTATCCAGTACCTGAAATTCTGGGATCCGAAGAGTAACCCCCTCAAAGCATCCCCAAATGCACCAGAGAATAACCAGGTTTCCAAGAACAGAGACTAAGAAGTGGTCTTGGTGCAACACCACCATCTGCTGGTCGTAGTTAAGAACTGCATCTCTGGCTTTGCCACTTTGAGCACCTACAAAGGGCTGCATCTGAGATCCACCCGCCACCCCCACCGCCTTCCAGAAACATGCAGAAAAACAAGACAGGAGATAGACAGTAAACAAGGAATCAGACAAGTAAGCAAGGTCATTTCAGATGGGCATGCATCTTAAGAAAGAAAGGCAAGAGTTAAGCAGGTCTCATGATAAAGCAGTGATTCTCAAGCTATGGTCAGGAGATCGGGGACCCAGTGAGACATTAATTTCTTTTTCGACTCCTTCCCTCGTGAGTGTATGATGGAGTTTTCCAGAAGCTACATGACATGTGACATTGCAACAGATTGAATGCAGAAGCAAATACTAGAATCCAACAGAGATTTATCAAAAAAAAAAAAAGTGAAATAATGCTTCTCACTAAATTTATTTTGTTTTGAAAATAAAGTTATTTTTATAAATAATGTATTAGGGGCACCCGGGTGGGTAGGTGGGTTAAGTGACTGACTCTTGATCTCAACTCAGGTCTTGATCTCAGGGTTGTAAGTTAAAGCCTACTTAAAAAAAAAAAAAGAATGTGTTATTTGCATTAGCATGCAATGAGCTTACTGTTATTTTTTCAATGAATGAATAAACAAGTCTTTTTTTTAAGATTTTATTTTTAAGTAATCTCTACACCCAACGTGGGGTTCAAACTCATAACCCAGAGATCAAGAGTCACACATTCCACTGACTCAGCCAGCCAGGCACCCCTAAACAATTCTTTTTAAAACACCTCAGCTTCTTTTTTTTTCCTTTTTTTATTATTATGTTATGTTAATCACCATACGTTACATCATTAGTTTTTTTTAACTAATTTTTTATTATTATGTTAATCATCATACATTATATCATTAGTTTTTGATGTAGTGGTCCATGATTCATTGTTTGCGTATAACACCCAGTGCTAAATGCAGAACGTGCCCTCTTTAATACCCACCACCAGGCTAACCCATCGTCCCACCCCCTTCCCCTCTAGAACCCTCAGTTTGTTTTTCAGAGTCCATTGTCTCTCATGGTTCATCTCCCCCTCCGATTCCCCCCCTTCATTCTTCCCCTCCTGCTATCTTCTTCTTCTTCTTTTAGCATATAATGTATTATTTGCTTCAGAGGTACAGATCCCGTGATTCAATAGTCTTGCACAATTCACAGCGCTTACCAGAGCACATACCCTCCCCAATGTCTATCACCCAGTCACCCCATCCCTCCCACCCCCCACCACCCCAGCAACCCTCAGTTTGTTTCCTGAGATTAAGAATTCCTCATATCAGTGAGGTCATATGATACATGTCTTTCTCTGATTGACTTATTTCGCTCAGCATAATACCCTCCAGTTCCATCCACGTCGTTGCAAATGGCAAGATCTCATTCCTTTTGATGGCTGCATAATATTCCATTGTATATATATATACCACATCTTCTTTATCCATTCATCTGTCGATGGACATCTTGGCTCTTTCCACAGTTGGGCTATTGTGGACATTGCTGCTATAAACATTGGGGTGCACGTACCCCTTCGGATCTCTATATTTGTATCGTTGGGGTAAATACCCAGTAGTGCAATTGCTGGATCATATGGTAGCTCTATTTTCAACTTTTTGAGGAAACTCCATACTGTTTTCCAGAGTGGCTGCACCAGCTTGCATTCCCACCAACAGTGTAGGAGGGTTCCCCTTTCTCTGCATCCTCACCAACATCTGTCATTTCCTGACTCGTTAATTTTAGCCATTCTGACTGGTGAAAACACCTCACCTTCTGTTCTAACAGTAGACTTTCTTTACACCTATTCTTCTCTCCTGCTCGCTGCGAGGTGTTCCCTGTCCCCAGAGAGCTGGGCACAGTTTGTGATTCCATATCTATGGGCTCATGTACTGTCTCCCCTGCTCTGGGAGCTCCACAGGGGTGAGGATGATGCTTGCCTGCTTCGTGGCTATACCCTGGGCACCCAGCATCGTGCTTGGCACTGAGTCGGGGGTCAAGAACATTTTTTGGAATGAATGAAACAGAGAGCTAGTTGAGCCTTTCGAATGGTCAGTGCCCACCCCACCTGGGGAGCAACCATTTACTATATGGTAAGAGTATAAAAGGGTCCCGAGACCAGAATGTTTGAGAAGTGATAGAGTAACTACAGATGGAGTAGTCAGGGGGGAGACTTCTCTGCAGAGGTGACATTCTGCTGAGACCCGAGCCCCAAGGGCCACAGAGAAGTCAGCAGTGTGAAAAGCAGAGGGACATATGTCCCAGGCAAAGGGACCGGGAAGTGCAGAAATCCTTGGGAGAACAAGGTAGGTGGGCTAGAGGGACAGAAAGGTGGTGGCTGGGGCGCCTGGGTGGCTCAGTCATTAAGCATCTGCCTTCGGCTCGGGTCATGATCCCAAGGTCCTGGGATCGAGCCCCGCATCGGGCTCCCTGCTCCACGGGAAGCCTGCTTCTCCCTCTTCCACTCCCCCTGCTTGTGTTCCCTCTCTCGCGCGCTCTCTCTCTCTGTCAAATAAATAAATAAAATCTTTAAAAAAAAAAAAAAGAAAGGTGGTGGCCTGGATTCCCAGAGTCTAGGACAGTGCCCAGTGTATAGGAAAGACCCAGTGAATGGTTTCTGGGTGAAGAGTGGGGGAAGGAGAAAGAAAAAAGGAGCTGGGAAGACACCAGCCAGTGTCTGGAAGCCTCCAGGAGGGTAGGAGGAAGTTGTCTTCTGGTTAGGCATCTTCTAATCCTTCGAGGACAGGAAAGCCTTACAGGTCCCTTCAGTGGACTTGTTTCTTTTATAGAAGACACTGAAGGCCAGGGAGAGAAACAACTCCTCAAGATCACCCAGATAGGAAAGCCATGGAATTAAAACCGGAAGCCAAGACTGCTTGTCTTGGGCAAGTGTCCTTTTGGGTTATATAAGGTGCAGGACATATCAAGAACTCTGTGTGAGGCTGGGGGTGGGGGTGGCGTGTGTGCAAGTTCAGCCCCGGAGTGCTGTTCTGGCCACGGTCCCCCTGCTTTTGCCTCCTCCCATTTCAGGCTCCTCTCATCCCCAGCCCCGTGTCCAGAGCTTCTGCAAGACCCCTGAGCTCTACCCCTCCTCCATCCTTCACCAAAAGGAGGGACTTGCCTCTCCTGGGTCTCAAGTTCTGCCAAGCCTGGGAGTTCCTGATTCTTCTTAGTACACCATGAGCAGTGCAGGCCAGCCTCTACCTTGTGGCTCAGGCTGTAACCTCTTCTGGAGTGCCCACCCTGCCCTGCCCACCATCCATATCCCCATCTCCACTAGAACCAGTCTGATGAATCTTGGAGGAGCCATTCTGAAATATTCTGCACTGCCATGGCTATTTGATCTCAATTGATTGATTTTTCCCATCTTTCAAGGCTTCCCTCATGTGTCACCTCTTCCAGGAAGACTCCCTCTACTGCCCACCCTCACCTCACGTCCCCTGACCTCTTCTGTGATGGCTCCCTTGGTGTCTGTCCCACCATCTGGTGCTAACTTAGAATGAGATGTCAGGGGAACACTTGTGAGGCATTGGGCTCTGTCTCAGCTCTGCGAGAACACTCCCTTGGGACATCCCATCAGGTAAGAGTGCTGTCCCCATTCTACAGAACAGGTGGAGGCTCAGAGAAGACGAGTCATCTCCAAGGTCTCACAGCGGGTAAGTACAAAGCTGGGATTCAGAAGGAGGTTTGTCGGGAATCTCAATCCTAGGACTGACTCCAAGTTTTTAAAGATACTCTGAGAGACTGCTCCCAGCTGCCTAGAAGACTGTTTTGAGAGAGATCCTGAAGATGCGTCCAGGTTCCCAAGGAGAGATAGGTGATCGACTAGCAATGTCTGCCACGGTCGCTGCAATGGAGGGCAGTAATGTGTGTGCCATGTATTTGCCAGCCTTTTACCCATACCCTAAACTCTTTCTCCTTTTTCTCTGTCTCCAAGGAATTCTTTGCTCCCAACAATAAGAACCCAGATTTTCTCTGGAGCACTGTCTGAGGCAAAAATTAGGCTATTCTTTAAAATATCGTTAGTGGTGATGGTTACACAACAATGTGAAAGTATTTAATGTCACTGACTTGTAACACTCAAAATGGTTAAGATGATAAATTTTATCTTGTGTGTATTTTCCTCAATGGAAAATAAAGAGAAATGCCCCCATCATGTTGACTTCTAAGGTCAGAGTCTTGAGAAAAGGCTGAGAACCCACTCAAGCTCCTCGAAAATGCCACGGGCTCCGCCCCCCCCCCCAACTACATAGGCATCCCTCCTGCCTCTTAAGCAACAGTCATCCTCTGGGTGTAAGTCAGTTTTTAATATCAAAATGGCATTTACATGGAAGCTACATTCATCAGTAAAAACAAAGAGCCAAGTTCACACTGCATTGCTGTATCCATGTAAAAATCTGGTCTTTAATCTGTAGCAGAGGATCTATCCCCACATGCAGCATCCCCACACAGAAAGTGTCTTCTCTGGTTAAAGTAAAACAGTGGGTCCCTGGACAGACTCTCAAGAAGGGCCTTTGGGATCCTTTGTTGGGATGGGACCAGTCCCCCACCCCAGGCATCCCCTGAGCGCAGTAGGCCACCAATCCCCCAGCTCATACGGTCCCCCTCCGAACGAGCTTGATGTTCAGTGGACTTGACCCCAGAGTGAACATCAAAGGCCTGAGTCGAGGAGGGGTAAACAGACTGCACCTACTTGGGGTCGGCTTCCTTTCGTATTAAGTCAAGGACACACATGCGTGCACACATGGACACACACTCACACACACACTCGCACACAGAATCCTGGACTCTCACCACGATCATCTGTCTTAAAGGTGGCCTAGTCCCTCTTCTTCTGCCTCCAGAAGAGTTGTTCCCTGCCATGACACATTTCTCCCTTCCTGGGACCAGGCTCTGCCTCTCAGAAGCTTATTCCACACGTGTGTGTCCCCCTGGCAGCCACGCAGGACAGGTGAGATTTTCCTGCAGACTTGCAGCCTGTGAGCACATCCCCTCAGAGCTTCTCTGGGAGCCGCATACCCCCCCAGGGGCTGGGGTTACCCCCTTTCAGGGCTGGTTAGGGATCCTGTTTATCTCAGGATAGATTTTAGAGTCCCTTAGCTTTAGGTTCTTATCACTTGTCTAAAATTGACCAGAACTCATTATAAGCTCCTCAGAATTCCATCTGGGCTGAAATGGCCAAACTGTCAGCCTGAAACTTAAATCCAACCCTTCCCCTCCTCAGGTCACATCCATAGCTCCCCACTGCCCTTAGGACAAACCCCAAACTCCCTGGCAACATGGCCTGGTGCTTGTCCATTTCCCATCTGTCTCCAGCTACATTCCCCCATGAACCTTCCAGAACCTCTTCGACCCTCTCTGATGCCCAGAACTTTGTGTCTGCCATTCCCACTACCTGGAACTCAGCCCCGCCACAACCAACCGGCTTAGGTGTCTCCCATTCAGAAAGCCTGCCTGACTGCCTACACTCCACTCTACCCCGCACCCACCCGATACACCAGCATGAAATGTCCTGAAGAGCAGAAAGTTCAATCAGCACTCCTCCCCAACGCCGAGCACCACGCCTGGCATGAACTAGGTGCGTAGCAACCTTGCCCGCCTTCTGGGTGCTTCCACAGCCCCGCCCAGCCCTAGCCCAACATCCGTCTCACTGCATTACACGTTAACTTCTCCATCTCCCCCACTGAGTTATACAAGCATCAGATGGAAGGGCCCGTAGGTGGGTCCCAGCACCCAGAGCAGTGCTGGGCACACGGTAGGTCCTCAGCAACATCAGATCTTTGTAGTCGAATAAAGAGAATTTCTGGGAATGCCAAGTGCCTGAGCTTCGCGCTTCGCGTGAAATGGGTGAGGCGGCCACTAGAGGGCAGCAGAGAGGTGCTCCCACACTGCCGCTCCATCCACCCGGACCCGGGTCCCTGCGAGGACCCTGGCGGCTTCCCCAAGCCCTTCCTGATGCATTCTCCTCTCTTGTTCCCTTTGCAGCTCAGGCCTCCCTTCAGGCCCCACTGCCAGCTCCACTAGATTTGCTCCGAGCCCATGGCTGTCAGAGAAGCTCTTGGCCCCAGACCAGTGCTCAATGACCCAAGCAACCTGCCTGCAAATCTCCAGGCCAGCCTCTGACCCTGTCTCTGAGCTGATCCAATCCTCCAAGCCCTGCCGTGAACTACCCTCTCCCACAGAACCGGACTACCAGACTGGGCCAGCAAAATGGTCCCTCTTCCCATCCCCGTCTCAACCTGATGCTACCTTTTACCCCCATCCAGGATCCCCTGGCCCTGAGGCTCTCCTCTGCTCCCAAAGGACCCTCCCCCAGCCCTGAAGCAATCCAAACTCCCTTCCAGCCAAACTCACATCTCAGTGCATACACTGCGTAAAACACGGAAGAGGAAGCTGAGCTAATTTACACTAAGGTGTACATGGGTGATGGAATCTGAACCCTTCTAAATATTCAGATCTAAAGCTTCATGTCCTGGGACTTCCAAAACCCTAAAGTCCCCAAATCAAGGAGTCTAGGTCCTGGCCTGGTGACCGACGATTCCATGCATAATGGCATATCCTCGGTACACACCAGACAGGTGTTTTGAGGTCCACAAGAGTTTCATCCACCTGTTTGGACTATGGCAGCTATAAGGTTATTAAAAAGAACCAAAACCCAAATGCAGATTATTAGAGGTCGATGAGATATGTCCAGTGGCTAAAACCCTGGACGGCTGACTAGGCTTCTGACCCCAGCCTCAGTGGGTACCACTCTGTGCACCCCTGGGCCACGCCCCTGGCCTAGCACCTCCTTTAGAATCCTTCGATCTTTAGTGACTACAGATAGCTCTGACCAGAGCAGACACCAAGTCCCGCACTACTAGCTACACCCCTGCCTGGGTTAGTCAGGTTCCAGACCTGCGTTAGCCCCATCCCAGCCATGCCGACATCCAAGCTCTTAACAGTAACAGTAACAAGGAGTGTTAGACCTGTTGTTAGTCAGAAAGAAATCCACAAGCCGTTAGTTTCCGCTGAAAGGAACAGACCAGGAGGGCAGGAGTTAGTCAAGGCGAAGGAGAGGTTAATTAAGAGCCGGTCAGAGCCAGGCCGGGAGCCTGGCGCCCCCAGATGGGCAGGGAGGGCTGTTAGTGGGCAGCCCCCGAGGGGCAGCCAGGGCGAGGCAGGGATTAGCTGGGTGAGAGCAAGAGTTAGTGCCAAGGAGCCAGAGATTAGCCCACAGAGACAGACCAAGGTGCCTACTGGAGGTGAGGCATAAAATCACCCCCAGGTGTGGCCCTGGCTTAGCGGCTGGCGGGCTCTGGGGAAGGCAAGCTGGGGCAGGGCCATGGGTGGAAACAGGACAGGGAGCCGGGGATGAATTTCTGGCTGGCCTGAGGGACTGCAGGACCCGGTGGGGCCCTGGGGTTCATGTCTTGCTTCCTACTTCCTCCCCCTGCGAACCCCTGAACACAGGGTAGGTCTGTTTTCTTCCCTGCTTTCCCAAGCTTCTTGATGTGGACAGCACTTCTCGATGATTTCCGGTGTGAAAAAGGGGCTCATATTTCCTTCCCGTATGGGGAACTCGGCTGTACCAGCTTCAGGGAAGGGAAGGGCCCCTCTAGCCAACTGCTGTTGTAGGAAGGGCCCTTCTCACTGATCTCTTGGCCTTTCCTTCTCATGTCTAGCGATAGGGTGAGAAACCCCTCTGACTGACTTCTGACTTCCGGTGTAAGAAATGCCCCTCTGGCCGACTTCCTGTACTAAATGCTCCACTCAGTGATTCCCAGTGGGGCAAAGATCCCTTTCGTTGACTTCCTATGCAGGGAACCCTCTTACTGACTTCCGGCGTGGGCCACGCCCCCTTCGCTGACTTCCGGGGCGGGACACGCCCCCTTTGACTTCTTGTGTAGGACGTGCCTCTACCTGCCACTCTCCGATGGAGTCAATTCCAGCCTCGTTTCCCTCCAAAGAAGGACACACAGGCCCCTTCTCCCTGCCCCTTGGCTGGGAAGAGCCCAGTGTTCCATGCGCTAGACCCACGGGCCTCCACACTCGCACCCCAGAGGTCTCCCTGGTCCCGCCCACTCCCAGTGGCCGCCAGACTCCCGCCCAGAGGGGAGATGCTCGGGCTCGGAGGCCGGCCTCCTACATCCGCATGACCGCCTCCTCCTCTGGGCCACTGGTGTGGTTCATAGGGCCGTCCCCTGCCTTAGACCTGGCCGCCAGTGGACTCTGAACTCACAGCCAATCGGGGCAGCAAAGTGGGGCATCTGTCTGCAGGACCAGCCCCCAGGAACTCTGCTTGCCAAGAGGAGGGGTGCCCAGAGCTCGGCAGGGCTGGGGTTAGTAAGAAGAGAAAACGAGGTTAGTAGGGGCTGGGTTAGTAAGTCAGAGCACAGCACCAGCGGACGGGGGCACCTCAGCGGACACACACAGGAGTCACTAGGAGAAAAGGAAGAACACACACAGGTCCATTAGTTGGTTAAGGGATGGGCGGGGTGCAGTCGAGGCAGCCCCAGGTTAGAGAGGTTAGTAATCGAACAAAATAGCTGCCTACGGAAAAGAAAGCTTGGAACGAGGAAGAATGTGGGGGAAGAGACAGGGTTCAAAGCCAGTGTCTGGCCCCAGGCAGAGGGGTCTGTGTGCAGAACACCCAGAGGGACTAGGGCCGAGGCAGGGGACGTGATCAACCAGGTTTTCTGGGCTTCCCACCCGTACCCTCGCCCTTTTTTTTTTTTTTTTTTTTTTTTAAGTATCTGCCATGTGTCAAGAACTTTATATTCATGGGAATCCTCACTGCAGCCTGTGAGGTGAGGAGCATAGCCCCGCTCTGCTGCTGAGGAAACGGGTTCCGAGAGGTTAGGGGACTTGCTCAAAACGCTTAGCAGGAAGTGGCAGAGTTGGCGAGTCCTGCTTGCGTGCCCTGTCCTGGAATGCGGGTCTGCACAGAGACCCCAGGCCACGGGCAGGGCCTTCTGGAGCACCGTTTGCCCCCACGTCCCAGCCCCTTGAAAGGCCCACGAGCTGCAAGGTTAGTAGGGTCGAGCTGCAGGGGGTTAGTAGGGCATGCTCGGGCCTGGTTAGTGGGTTAGTTGGTTGGCGGAAGGCCAGGCACCTCGTCACACGCCACAGCGTCCCGGCCGAGCCCTGAGTTAGTAGGTTAATCACACCATGCAACACTGCCCGGGCCCCTCAGCGGCAGCTCCGCAGCTCCGGAGGCCTCGCGTCCCCACCAGCCAGGGGGCGGGGCCTGACCAGGGCAGGGGGTCCGCCTCTACGCTCCTCAGCCCCACCAGAATCAAGCCTACCCCGTGGCCCCCGCCTCAGAGTGTTTTTGCTTCCTGATTTCTCGGCAGTGCGCTTCAAGGGCCCTCCCCCTAAACACTTCTTCAGTTCCCCTAAAAATAGACCCTGCTGGTCCTGGCCGGAAACCCCCGCCTGGTTCTGGTCAGCCCCTTCCCAGAAGGCTGGATCCTGTCACACGCACGCACACACGCACACACACCAGCATCTTCCCACAAAAGGGTTGATGCCCCAGTGGTCTCAAGTCCAGAGGTACCATGTCCGTGGACATCTCCTCCACCACGTGCCAGGCTTCCGGCCACTCCGACCACTGGCCTGCCTCCCGCCACACCAAAACTGCATAGAGCTCACCTGACTCCTGGAACCGAGTTCCAACTCCCCGGCCCCTCCTGGTCTGCTGCCTTTCCAGCCCCTGCTACAAAGCCCCTGAGTGTGTAGGGCTGTGTCATCTCCTATCCCCGCTGTGGTTTCTCCACAGAAGCCCCACCCGATGGCCCCCTCAGTTCTAAATGATGCCCCATAAGAAAAGGGCTCTGTTGCCATAAAAGTGGAGAACACTTAATCCTCTCTGTCCTTGAGTACTCACAATTCCCATTGGCACTTTAAAGGCTCTGATAAGTCCTGCATTTTAGAAACTGGTTAAATTCGAACTCACTTTTTTTTTTTTTAAGAGCAATGACACCTCCTAGGACTTACTTGGGGACTCTCTTCCAGGGACCTGGAAGCTGTCAGCTAAGCCACATCTTTCTCATCCTTCAAGGCCCTGGTTGGTTCAACCTTGCTGGGAAGCCTGTCCAGGTCATTCTGGGACCTTACTCCCACCCCCAAGCACTCAGAACCTGTGCCTCAGTGGACTCTGCTCTGCTCCCTTCTCCAATGCTCCAGTTCCAATTGCTTGGCCGTGCCATCCTGAAGGTTTCAGTCATGGCCAGAGTTTCCCCAAATCCCCCCTGCAGGCAACCAGCACAGGAAGGGGCCCACAGTAAGTAAATGCTCACTCCTGATGAGAGGGTACCCCAGCAGGCATTTGGAGCTACACGGGAGGCAATAAGTGCAGCCACCTCCCCAAGCTGATTCGAGATGGATATTAAGAAAACAGGCAGGGGAAGTGCCTCTGGATCAGAAGATGCTGAGCTGGTTCCAGAGCACCGAAAATAGATAAGCCCTAAATCTCAACCCCCAAAGGGATGGGAGCGTTTCGTGAGCAGCCTGCCAGGAGCCTGGCATTGTGCAGGCATGCACCTTCACGGACTCCTCCCTGCGCCCCCCCCCCCCCAGGCGAGCAGATGGCTCCTATTCCAGATCAGACATCAGACTCACAGAGGTGAGGTGACTTGCCCAACGTTGTGCAGCGGGGGACACACCCTCGGGCTCCCAAAGTTCAGGCCCTTCCCAGGACATCCTTCTCCTGGGGCTCCTGCTCGCTGCCCTGGTCCAGCCAGTTCCATGTGTCCCTAAAGCACCAGGACCATCCTAGCGCGGTGCCTCCCACTCTGAGTCCCTACTTCCCGAACCTCTGCTCTCCCTTGCTCTCCCCGTGGCTGTGGGGCTGGTGAGGGAAAGATGGCCCCTGCTTTCCACATTTGTGGTGACCATGTGTGTGGACTAGATCGCGTCCCCCCAAATTCATAGGTTGCAGCCATCACCTCCAATGCGACCGTATTTGGGGACAGGACTTTTTACAGAGGAAATTAAGGCTCAACGAGGCCCTAAGAGTGGGACCCTTCTCCGATAGGACTGGCATCCTTAGAAAAAGAGGAAGAGACACCAGATCGGTCCCTCCTCCTCCCTCCCCCACTAAGTGCACACAGAGAAAAGGCCAGGTGAGGACGCAGCGAGAAGGTGACGATCTACAAGCCGACGAGAGAGGCTCAGGAGAAATCACCCCTCACTCGAACCTGGATCTTGAACTTCCAGCTACAAGAACTATGAAAAAACACATTTCTGCTGTTTAAGCCCCGCTCCAGGGCTGTGGTCTGCTGTTAGGGCAGCTCAAGCTAATTCAGGCTCCCTCCCCCGGCCCAGGAAGAGAACACCCAGCTTTTAAACTTGCCTAGGGAAGCCCACGGGCTGCTCCTGGGCAACCACTGGAAACCCCTGCCCCCCAGCAGGGCTGGACTGAGTGGAGAATGGAGATGGGCACAGGGAGGTAAACGTGCAGCCGTGTGACAGGGGAGGGCTGCCTGTGCCTGGGGCCTGTCCTGCCTGCCTAGCCCCCCAAGGACAGAATCAAGGATCCATGCGACAGGGAGCAGAGATCTGGGGTCCAGCTGGGGTGACCTGACCCCTCGAGCCTGGGAATAGGCTGGATCCAGGCTGTTCCCTTTGGACAGTGGGAACAGGGCCCAGTTTCTGTCTCCCTCTGGCAAGCTCCCCTGGCCTGGGCGTCCTCACCTCTCGCAAACCCTCCCCTTTCAGGATAGCACACCTTCTGCCCCTCCAGCTGTCCCCCAGAACTTGACCACACTGGGGGAAAGCCCGGGCTCCTCCCAGACCCTGACTGCCTCCTCCGTGTGACCATCAGGCAGAGGAGAAGCACAGAAAAGCCTCATCCAAAAAGCACCCACAAAAATGAGAATCGCTCAAGGCAAATGGCGCAAGACAGACTCCAGCCGACGGAGACCACGATGCTGTGTCTGCCCTCCCTCCCCCTAGGCAGCTCCACCCTGACTCCCATCCCTGTGGTCCCGCCCCGTCCTGGAGGGTCCTTCGGGACCCAGCCTTGGTAAGGGTGCCGTCCGCGGGGCCTTGGCCCAGGTGGAGCTCTGGCTGGCCCCAGCAGGGCTGCAGAGAGCAATCAGGTCGGCACAGGGTCAAGAAGTAGCCTCCAGGCACAGACAGTAAGGTCCAACAGGCGGGGTCCAGCTGGACACAGAGGGGCGGTGGGCTGCCGGCCTCCCTCACACCCCTCCCTCGAGCTGTCCTCCAGAGCCAGGGCCTGTCCTCAGCTGAGCGCCCACCAGGAGGGTCCTTTATCCACAGGAGGCTCCATCTTAGCAGTTGGGAAAGATGAGGTCTTTGGGGAATGGTCCAGAGTTCCAGAAAACCACCAAAGGCTGCTCCCTGTGCCACTGTGGCCAGAGACCAGAGTCACCAGGGCTCCAAAGAGAAGACCGGGCCAGGAGTCCTGGGGATGCGGCCAGGCAGAGCCACCTGGGGGAAATGCAGCAGGTTAGGATGAGGGCACAGCCTCCATCCCCAGCATCCCACACCCCCCAACCTAACCCTACATCTGAGGGGGGACACCGTCAGAGACCCTCAGTCTCCCTAGACAGGGTGGGGATAAGGACTTTAGACACTAATGACTTTTAGAAGAAACTCAGGAGTAGTTTCTCCACCCTGGTGGGGCTAGCTCAGGGGACAGAAAAGCAATTAAGAGGAGCCGGGAGCAAGGCCAAGGGCATCATGGGCAGAAAGGGGGCAGGGTTCAGGTGGGCAAAAAGAGCCTTCAGAGTCCCCAGAGGCTTGGATTCCCTTTACAACATTCCCACGGAGGGGACTTCTGCACCACCCTCCCCCAGTACACACACACACGCACACGCACACCTCCCAGGACGGGGAGCTCACTCCTTCGCTGAGACTGCGATAAAGCATATTCTCGTGTGAAGATCTGAGGGGGTGGAACCGTGTCTCTGGTGTTCACCTCTGGATCCCCAGGGTCTAGCTCGGAGAAGGTGCTTGGTCCGTGTTTGTGCTGAATGAAGGAACGTACCGAAAGGTCTGCCGTAACCCACCCACAGTGGCCTTGATTTGGTCCCGCACACCCCCACAAGACCACACAAGCAAGCCTTCCAGCCACTGGGCTCCCCAAACTTCCTAGCGGGGGGGAACGATCATCCCCCATAAAACTAAGCTCAGTACCGCTTCCTTCCCCCGTGCTTACCCAGGCGTACCTGGCAGCGCCCAGCCAACACATGGGCAGTCAAGGCCCAGCTCCCAGCTCCTTTCCCATGCAGAACCCATCCTGGAAGACAAAAGAGCGAACCACACCGCAGGAGAAAACTGTACCGAGGCCCCCTCCCCAGGCCCTGGCCTGGCCAGAAGTCTCTGCTAACAAGAAGCCCCCCCACCCCCGGGGCCAGAGAGGCTGGGCCCAGGCATACTCCCCTCTGCTCCCCTTCCTCCCATCCCAGAATGTCCTCGGGATAAGGGGGGCTCCCTCACCCACCTCCTTGTTTCCCAACAACAGCAGAAAGGGCCCCAGGACAAAGGAAGACAAATTCAGCTCGGCAACAGCTGAGTGGAAGCAGTGAACAGAGTCAGGAATCCAGAGTTCTGATCCAGCTTTGCCATCCTGTGTAGCCCTGGGAAGTCTGTCCCTCTCTCTCTTTCTCTCTCTCTGTGCCCTGGGATCCTTCCAGCCCTGCATTCACCCAGAGTGCACAATACTAACCCACGTGTGAGGCAGTGGAGAGGAAATAGGGGCGCCTTACAGCTCAGCCTTGGATACTTTTCTAACCCCATCAAATGCCTGCGAATCCTGACCCAGAATCCTCTCTCGGTTTTGCTTCTGGTAACAGCTAAGCTATCTTCATCGGTTGGCAGAGCTGGGCCAGGAAAGTCAGGGCGCCTCTCAGTGTGTGTTCAGAGCTTGCTCTGGGCACCTGGGACGCAGGGCACTGGTCCAGATCTGGAGGAAAGAATGTGGCCCTAGAGTCACAGTGCCGGCATCCCCGTTCCACTGCCAGGTAAAGGAGCCCTGGGCCAAGTTTTATGAATGTGATGACAAAGGGCCAGCACTGACAAGAGCCACCAGGAGTCCCCAGTCCCCTCCTGACTCCTTCTGACACCAGATCTACGGGTTCTCGAGATGAGGTCATTAAACTCAAGTCTACAGAAGTTCCTG
Source organism: Mirounga leonina (assembly GCF_011800145.1). Classification (NCBI taxonomy): domain Eukaryota; kingdom Metazoa; phylum Chordata; class Mammalia; order Carnivora; family Phocidae; genus Mirounga; species Mirounga leonina. The sequence continues at coordinate 19,795,868 of NW_023270436.1, read as the reverse complement.
ATGGTGGAGTTGACAACATTCTAACCTCCGTGCCAAAAGAGGGGTGTGACGATCACCCTCTCTGGGGCCCCATGAAATGGGTTAAAGGTCTTTGTGACCTACAGGGCTAGAAAAGCTGATCACCCATTTCCCCTCCCACGTGGGGATTCTGAGGTTCTACACTTTCTTGCCAGACCGAGAGAGGGCAGGTGGGTAGGCTGCAGGCTGGTAAGTTGGAATACTTATCTGCAAGACTGCTTCCATGGGAGGGTGGTCAGGAATGTTCAGGAAGAATTCGGAAATCCCCTTCTCTCTCCTCTGTCCCAGGGCCTTGCTGTCCTCTGTAAATAGACCCTGGACTGCTCAGAGGAGCATGGCTTGCCACAATGGCCCTTCCCCTGGCTCTGTGGACCCCGATATCGATAAGGCAATGAAGGTTTCGAGGGAAACGTCAACCCCTGGGTCAAGCGGCAGCTGTCTAGGAGGGTAGACAGGAAGGCATGGGTGTTATGCACAGACAAACAGGTGAGACTATGGCTCCCCAACCCCACGTACCCGATATGCAACTCAATGTTCATTGTTCTCCAAGGTTTAGCCAGTGCCTGGCACACGGTGAGTGCTCCCAAAATTGTCTTCACCCGTTGAGAAAAACTCTGTGTAACACTGATGTCCCAGAAACAGGATATGCCTCCTGGAATGGGGGTACATTTACCCCAGTAACACAGATCAAATTAAAATCCTGTCCTCATGGATGGATAAGCAAACAGTCGTACGTTCGTATAATGAAAGCTACGCCTCAGTATAAAGGAACAAACGATTGTTACATTACGACTTGGATGAACCTCGAAGATATAATACGGAGTGAAAGAAGCCATGTACAAGAGACCACATGCTGTCTGACTCCATGTACGTGAAATGTCCAGAGAAGGCAAACCTACAGAGATAGAAAGAAGATTAGTGGTCATCTGGAATCAAGAGTGGGGTGATGGAGATGAGCAGTAAGTGGGTGTGGGGAGACCTTACTGGGGAAGTGGAAATATCCTAAAATGGATTTATAACAGTGGGTGCACAACTTGGTACATTTGCTAAAAATCATCAAACTGCACACTTGAAATGAAGGTTATGACATTTACACCAAGCTTCCATAAAGTCAGACCCAAAAAAGGATTGAACTACTGATCCGTGCCATAACAAGTATGAACCTCAAAACATTATCCTCAGCAAAAGAAGCCAAACACAAAAGATTCCATATTAATGGAACTTTAGAAAACACAAGTCTAGTTTCTAGGCATAGAAAGCAGATCAGTGGTACCCTGGGCCTGGGGCTGGGGCCAGGAAGGGATTGACAGTGAAGGGACATAGGGGAACATTTTGGGGTGCTGAAAATATTCTAGATGTGGATTGTGGTGATGGTTACGCAGATGTCCGCATTTGGCAAAAACACATTGATTGAAATGTATGCTTTGAATGGGTGCATTTTATTGTTATATAAATCATAACTCGATAATGTTATTTTTCAAAACTCCTTTAGATGTAATGACAGAGGATAAAAATCGAGAAGATCCAGATCAAAGGCCAGACAGAGACCTCCGTGTGGCCCCAGGACCTTGGCGTCTAAGCTCCCACTTAACCCCCACAGGCCCCCCACTGCAAGCCAAGGTCAGGGGCCCCAGCAGGGAAGCTCTGCTTGAGGGATTGGACCCCAGAGGATTCTAGAGGTCCCTCCTACCTCTGAAATTCATCCCAAATGGATGGCATAACATGACGCTGGTGTCTGTTACCCCAGGGGTGCACAGAAGGGTCACCTTGGTTCCTCCTTTGATGCCCTTAGGTGGTCACGTTGACATGTCTGGAACCCCATGGGTGGGCAGGGAGATACGTCCAGCTGTCACTAAGAGAGAAATAAAGAAGAGTAGGGGAATAAGTATGTACCCTTGGGTACACGGGAGAGGAGATGCCAGGGTCAAGCCAAAACGGATATCCTCAGATGCAGATCAGAAGCAAAACAGGAGAGACACCTGGGTGGCTCAGTCGGCGAAGCGCCGAACTCCTGGTTTCGGCTCAGGTCATGATCTCGGGATCCTGGAATCCAGCCCTGAGTTGAGTGGGGCTCCGTGCTCAGCGGGGAGTCGGCTCCTCCCCTTCTCCCTCTCCCTCTGCCCCTCCCCCCTCTGCCCCTCCCCCCACTCATTCTCTCTTTCTCTCAAAATAAATACAAAAATAAAATCTTCAAAAAAAAAAAGGAAGGAAAACAGGAAACCGGGAGGTTTCTTTTTTTTTTTTTTAAGATTTTATTTTATTATTTATTTGAGACAGAGAGAATGAGAGAGAGAGAGCACATGAGAGGGGGGAGGGTCAGAGGCAGAAGCAGGCTCCCTGCCGAGCAGGGAGCCCGATGCGGGACTCACTCGATCCAGGGACTCCAGGATCATGACCTGAGCCGAAGGCAGTCGCTTAACCGACTGAGCCACCCAGGCGCCCCCGGGGGGGTTTCTTGGCGGGGCGGCGCCAACCTAAACATCCTAACACGTTGGACAGGACGTGGGTTCGAAGGCACGGGCTGTGTCCTAATGCGCCACAGCGAGCCAAGTGCACCACGGCCCTGGGCCTGTGTTCTTACCCACGAAATGGGCTAATAATGGTGCCCACGTCACGGAGCTGCCGTGAGGATCAGATGGGATGATCAATAGGACCTATTAGCGCGCATGCTATTGTTTTCTCACACTGTTAGTACTACCATGGCACACACGGCTCATTAACACCATCGTGGGATATCCCTGTTCCCCCCAAACTCTGTGCCGTTCCTGGAAAGCGAGGCGAGACAGCTGCCCCGGGAAATATGCATTTGGTTGCATTTTAGGGTCCCTCTGGGTTCTTGGGTTTTTGTTTTTATTTCCCTGACTCTGGAATAAATTGCTGCTCAGAGAGCCGGCATACGGGAGATGTTGGCCTAAATTGCTCTGGATGAGTGAGTGCCGAGAAAGAACGGGAACCTCCCGGGGATAAGGCGAGGGAGAGGCGCAAGAGCCGAGCTGAGGGAAACGGACGCGTCTGCAGAGCTGTGGAAAGCCCCGTTTCTGGACAAACCCAAACGGGCCACACACAAAAGAGGAGCTTTGAAATTCAAGTCGCCCTCACACAAGGCCCCCACCCCCCACCCCCCGAGCTGCAGGGGGAGGGAAGAGAGCCAAAGGAGGAGAACGACGGGAAACCAACACGTATTGAGAACAGATGCTAACTGGGGGCACTTTCACCTACCTGTCAAAATAATAAACGGGGTTTTCTTGTCCCCATTTTACAGATGAGGACACGGTTTCGAGGTGTCTCGCTCCAACATCACCCAGCCAGAAAGTGGTGCAACTGGATTCTAAACAGGCTTGTTGATCCCCAAATGGGCGGAAGACTTGTGTTCAAATATGGGGTGGGGGTGACACGGGAGAAGACCCCGGGAAGGTACGTGCGTACTGCAAACACTGCATTCAGCAGCGTTAGTACTACTGTGGGGAAACTGGCCCACGATCGCTAAACCACGCCGGGTCCTTGGATTCCAACTGCTTCCACGGTCTCGAGACAACTGATTAAGTTGACATTTAGGAGAGGAGGTGGTGGAGTGTAGTAGAGTTAAACACACGTTTCAGAGTCAGAGGGACCCAGGGTCAAGTCCTGACTCTCCTTCCAACTGGCTGTGTGATCCCGAGCTAATCACGCTACCTCGCTGAGCCTCCGTTTCTCAGCTGGAATGCCCAATTCCCAGCCTTTCCATGGGGGTCTCCATGAGGCAGCACCCAGCAAGAAGCCTGGTAAGGGGTCACGAAATTGTAGAGGCGATGGTTATCATTCATTATCTACTCCATACCCTTGAGGACACAATGGTTCAGTCTGTCCTTCCCTTCCATGACTCATCCAGCTTCCATAGGGGCCCACCTGGACCCCAAGGGCAGGGGGTGGGAGGAGGGGACACCTGCCTCATCTGATCTGATCAGCCTGGAGAGGGACCAGAGACAGATGTCACTCTCAGCTAGCCTTTGCCTCTGCCCCCGTGTATCTCTGGCTATTGTTCTACAGAGATCCAGCTGACATATGAGCCAGGCCTCAGAGACTAGGGGAAGGATCCCCTAGGAACAAAGGACTAGCCTATAAGTTATTCACCAGCCCACTGAACTTACACAATGGACCCAGTGCCCCAGAAACACCCCCCGCCCTCCGCTCAAACAGCCCAAGGGTCACCCAGGAGAGGAACCAACAGCCCCCAGACAAATAAAAGCAAATAACTAGGGATCAATACAAGACTCAGGGGCCATGCAAGTGAACTCAGCCAGGACACAGTGCGCATACTAAGCAATAATATCTTTATTAGGTCCCTACTGGCTGCAGGCTCTTTATACATACTGCTTCACAGCCTTTTAAGGCAGGGATTATGATTCCCACTCTACAGATGAGGGGACTGAGGCTCAGAGGAGGGAAATTACTTCCTTACGGAAGCTGACCTAAAAAGTAGGTGACCTGGGCGGAAGCATGGATCAGATCCAGAGAAGGGACCTTAAAAGTGAAGATTTAAAAAAAAAAAAAAAAAAGGAAAACAACTGGCAGGTCCAACAAAAGGGAATGAGTAGAGTACGTCTTTTCCAACCTTTAACAATCATCATGCATTTTATTAAACGTATTAAATTCGTTTTTAAAATCACCCAAAATGACAAAACTCTCATTTTTAATGCAGGCATAGAGAGTGGGTCTCCTAAAGCTCGCGTAAGGAGTTAGGGTTCTTTTTGGGCGCTCTGAAGACCAGCTCTCCCCCTCCCCCGCGGGGAGGAGTGGAGAGACAGGCCCCCCAAAAGCAACAAGAAAGATGCAGGGTAGATTTCAGAACCTTTCTCAACGGCAAGGGTCATCAAATAATCAAATGCAGGTGTGGCGGGGCATGTTATCTGGAAAATTCTCTCAACGTGAAATTAGTAAGAGTCAGTGCGGGATGAGTTCAATGCCACCCAAAGCTAGGCACTGGCAAAGTGTCCCAGAGGAAACCATTTTGCCCGGACTGCGACACGGTATGGCACTGCGGGGGTAGAGGTCGGGGTACCGTTGCCTCCACCGACGGTCTGACCACCTGCTTGCGGAGTGGGAGGAGGGGTCTGAGTAAACATCCAGATGCCCAGCCCCACCCCAGTCCTGCTGACTCATCCCCTGGCCACATGACACGGACATCTGCATACTTGAAGCAACGCCCCTAAAGTCTGAGAACCGCTGTCCTCAGGTTTCCCTGTCTGTCAAGTGGAATTATTCACCCCCGCCTCCCCACCCCCCCCCACTCCCCCACCCCCCACCCCCACCAAACCCAGGCGATCGCTAAGCTCCCAGATGCTCCCAAAGCGGAATGCGCTTTGGAAAGTAAAGCCCTGTGCCTAGAACCAGGGTTCTGCCCGGGGTTGGCGCTCAGTCTGGGGTCGGCACCGAGAAAAACAAAGCCTCTTCCCGCACGTTTTGTCGCTTTCTCTCCCCGCACTACTGCCTCCCTCCCTCCCCCCTTCCCCCAGCAGCAGGTGGGGGCGTTTTCCCCGCCGCGGCACTGCAGTGGGGTGTGCGCGCCAGCAATCCCCGCGCGCGCGGCAGCCGCTGGTCTGGGGCCTGGGGTGCGGGTAGGGAATCCAGGCCCCCCAGGCGTCCCCCTGCAGAGTCCCAGAAGCAATTTCTCTAGCCCAGGACCCTCCGCGGAGGGGACAGGAGATCTGGCATCTCCCTCTTCAATTTCCAGCCTCTCTAGAGTATCCTTCTCCTAGAGGACGGAGAAGAGGTGGCACGGGAGCTGGTGGGTTGAGGGCTCCCCAGACGCGTCTGGGGATATAAACTGGGCTTTAGACTCGTACATATCTGGATACAAAAATCACTGGATGTGTGACCTTGGACGTGTACCTAACCGTCTCCGGATCTCAGTGTCCTCATCTTTAAAATGGGGTTCTTACCGCCTCGTGGGACGGTTGTGGTAATGCGTGCGAAGCACTAAACATGTTGTTGGCATAAAGTAAGCTCTCTATAAACTGATGTATTATTCTTATCGTTACCATTGCCATTACTCTTCTCAAGGAAGGTGGTTTTCCTGTCTTCCCCATCCCTTTGGACCCACCCAGCACGCCGCACATCTAGAATCTGAGTCCCACCGATGGAGCCTGGGCAGGTACTGGGCGGTGGGCTCAGGATGAGGGAAGAGGGGCTCAAGCACCCCACCCCCACCCCCAGTTCCGAGACCATACGGGCTCTGTCCCAGGCTTGGCCAGTGAGCTGCCAACCCGGTGGGCTGAGAAGGTCCGGGGTCCCCTCCGGTCTGGCTGGCACCGGGGGGGGGGGGGTTGGAGGGTCTTTGTTCGCCCTCGGATCACGACTGAAGACCCCCACCCGCACTGGACTCCCAGCGCAGCCTCCCCTCGGTCCCCCAAGCCCCACCCAGGCCCAAGTCTTGGCCGCACCCGACAAGTGCGGGCGGCAGAAGCTCTCCATCCAGCAAATGAGGGGCACCCCGGGCAGCCTTTGCCATCCCCTGAACACACTGCATGGGACCCCGGGACCCACCCCCGACCGCGACCTCGGGGAACCGAGGCTGTTCGCGGCGCGAGGACCAGGACGCTTAGGGAGGGAGGGCTGTGAGCACGGGGCGGCGGCTTACCTCGGGTCCGCCGTCCTGCGGCGCGAGTGCAGAGGGCTCTTTGTGCCCGGGCTCACGGCGCAGAACTGGGGGAGCCCCTGCAGGCACCTCCCCTCGCAAACTCCTCCCCGCACTCGTCCGCAGCCTCCCTCCCTCCGGTCCCCCGAGCACAGCCGGCGTAGTCTTTGTAAGCTGCTGCAGCGCCCATGAAATTTTAATGCGGGAGCTGCTGGCGGGCGGAGGCGCCCCACCCCCGGCCCGCTCGTCGGCCCCCCTCGCGCCTCCGCCGCCCCCCCCCCCCCGGCTGCAAACCCGGCGACCACCCCTCGCCCCCTCCCCCCCGGGGGTCCGGGCCGGCGAGCGGGGCGGGGGGGAGAGCGCGCCGCCACCCCCGCGGCACAAAGGGGCGAGCCGGGCGTTCCGCATCCCCGCCCGCGGCGCTGCCATGGCAACGCGTGCGCGGCTGGACTCGGCCCGGGGCGCGCGGATGGAGAGGTGCGCGCGACCGCGGGCCCGGGAACCCAAGCCCGGAGCCCCGCGTGATGGGAGGACCCAGGACACCGGCCCTGGAGCGCCAGGGGCTTCACCCGCGTGGTCTCCGGGTATGCCTTTCAGTTAATCCCGCTAGATGGTCCGCGCTTATGGTAGAGGCAAGACTCCGACCCCTGCCCATGGCTTCACGCCCTTGTGTGTGCCCCACCACCCCTCGGCCTAACCGCTTTTATAGGTTTGGGCTTTTATTTTTTGAACAGCCCTCTGCTTAGTACCTACTCCTCCGTAGAGTAGCGATGCTAGAAAACGGTCCTAGACCCGGAGCGTCAACATCACTTGGGAACTTGGGAGAAGTGCAAATTCTCAGGTCTCACCCCAGCGCTACTGGGTGGAAACCCGGAGACCTGTATTTGAGCAAACCCTCTAGAGGATTCTGATGCACATTCAAGCTTGGGCACCACTGTGCTAGACCGTTCCACCGGCCTCTCTAACCAGCCTGTCCTGGGGTTCAATTTCAGCTTTGTCCACGTCCCTTAGCCGATGACCTTGGACACAACGTTTCTGAGACTCGGTTTCCTAGCCCATAAAGTAGAGGTAATGATGGACTCCACCTCATAGGGTTATGTGGATTAAATGTGGAAATGCGTGGGAGAGGCATGCTTAGCACAGTGCCCGGCGCTTAACAAAGGCTCAAAACACAATTTTTATTATTATAATGCTATGACATTCATTTAATTTTTACACTTCTGTGTATATCATTTATAATCTTCATTGCTCAGATAAGGTCACTGAGACTCAGAGAAGCTCTGAGAGCTGTCCACAACCACAATAGGGGACCCCGGCGGGATCTGAACTGACCACTCCAGGTTCCAAGTTTACTGGTTGTCTTCCATATTATCCATCTCCTCCTGGGACACCACCTCACGCCCGATTTGGTCTTCAGGAAATCCAAATCCCATTCAACAAACCTACAGCACTTCTCCAATGTGCCCAGCCCAAGGACATTGCAGGAACCCTAAAGGTCCCAGGGGAGGTCCCAGATACTGCCCCCGCCCTAGCAGAGCTAGCAGTCCTGCCTGGGAAGTAGGACTCACATGAAACAGCTAGAGAAAAGGCAAGATGGGGTGTGGTCACAGCATTGCCCAGAAGACACAGCCAAAATATTGCAATTACCAGCTCTACCACTTTCCCCTGGATCACCAGACCACAAACAAAAAGGAAGACTTATTTAAAGTATTCCCAAGCCACCCTGTTTTGTAATCTGTCCTCAAATTCTCCTGAGTATCAGCCTATCATTTCCAATATCCATTTGGATAAAAAAACTCAAGGCACTTGTCTGCTCCCAGATTTTCAACACTTCTCCTTTTCCCTGGTGCTTCTTAAAGATGAACAATAATGAACCCGTGGTCCTATTTCCAAGTATCTTTTGTTCTAGGGATAACCTTTCAAGGAGAGCATTGAGAGAAAGGGTTGGGGGTGAGGGGGGCAGGCAAAAGAAATGATCATGAGAAGCTAGTGGGGGCTCACTGTGAGGGGACTATGTCCAACTCAGGTGGACTCAGGGTGAGCCATAAACTGAGTACCAGAAGGAGGGGCCAGACCCCATATCCAGCAGACACCAAAACCAGCCTGAACCCACCTGGCTGTCCTCTGCCCCAGTCCTGTAACACAGCACATTTCTTGATCGTGGGAAGCCCAAACTAGCTCTCCTCTTTTGCTCCACCTGTTGAGTGCCTTTGTGGTGGGCAAAACTCCTCCATTTTCCTGGGGAGGTTTAGAAACCCACAATGCCTTCCTCATCCTGCAGGCTCGGGGCACTTAGTACCGCTAGTTTGATAGCTACATGTAACACCCTTCTTGTCTCCCCATCAAAGTAACTCTGATTCTCACCTTATCCTGTGGGGAGGCCCCGGACATTGCAGAGCACACCCCAACATGGTAAATGTCATCCTCACCCCGTCCTGCCAGGAACTCGTCTTCCAGGTGACATTTACAGAGCTAACTCGGGCCCCAAGAGCCCACAAGCAGATAAGAACACCAGATGGAACCCCAAAGAGAAGTGTCAACGTTCTCTCTTCTGCCTCTCTTGAAAATGGCCTGAGCCTCTTACGATGGAGCATTGGTTGCCACGGCAACAGGAGGAGGCGCCATCATACATCTCAGAAGATCCACTTGAGAATAAACTTTACTCTTTTAAACTGGACCAGGCAGCTCACCCATTCCCACCAGGATGTGCAAACAAGATCTTTGGCTCATGACACTGCCTGCCACTCAGCCCGAGTTCCAGGGGAATTCCGTCACTGGTAACATGTCCAGAAGGGGACGGTGGGGGACGCAGTTTTCTCTTTATGCCTAAAGCAGCCCCTGGAGAAACCGGGGTGGCCCCAGAGGTCACGGTTCCAGTTGTGACTCTGTGATCGGTACATTGGGTACTGCTGAGCACTCATGTACCCTACCATGCTTGTTGGATTTTTTAGTTGAAACACGCATAATATAAAACTAACCACTTTAGGCGCCTGGGTGGCTCAGTCGTTAAGCGTCTGCCTTCAGCTCAGGTCATGATCCCAGGGTCCTGGGATCGAACCCCACATCGGGCTCCCTGCTCTGCGGGAAGCCTGCTTTTCCCTCTCCCACTCCCCCTGCTTGTGTTCCTGCTCTTGATATCTCTCTGTGTGTCAAATAAATAATAAATAAAATCTTTAAAAAAAAAAAACTAACCATTTTATTTTCTTGTCTTGTAAATATTTTTTTCATTTTTTTCACCATGATAAGTGTACGCTTTAGTTCCCACCCCCTATTTTCCTCATCCCTGCACCCCACCCCTCTGGTAACCAGCAATTTGTCTTCTATAGCTAAGAGTCTGTTTCTTGGCTTCCCTCTCTCTCTCTCACACACACACACACACACTTTTTTCCCTTGCTTGTTTTGTTTCTTAAATTCCACTTATGAGTGAGATCATATGGTATTTGTCTTTCTCTGACTTATTTCACTTAGCATTATATACTCTAGCTCTATCCCTGTTGTTGCAAATGGCAAGATCCCATTCTTTTGGATGGCTGAATAATATTCCATTGTATTTATATACCATATCTTCTTTATCCATTCATCAGTAGATGGACATGGGCTTTTTCCATAGTTGGGCTATTGTAAATAATGCTGGTAGTAACAAAGGAGTGCATGTATCCCCTTGAATTAGAGTTTTTGTATTTGGGGGGTAAATACCTAGTAGTGTGATTCCTGGATCATAGGGTAGTTCTAGTTTTAATTTTTTGAGGAACCTCCATGTTGTTTTCCACAGAGGCTGCCCCAGTTTGCATTCCCACCAACAGTGCACCAGTGTTCCTTTTTCTCCACATCCTGGCCAACATCTGTTGTAGCCTATGTTTCTGGTTTTAGCCATCCTGACAGGTGTGAAGTGATATATCTCATTGTGGTTTTGATTTGCACATCCCTGATCATGAGGGGTGGTGAGCACGTTTTCATGCGTCTGTTGGCTATCTGGATGTCTTCTTTGGAGAAATGTCTGTTCATGCCTTCTGCCCATTTTAATTGGACTATTTGTTTTTTGGGTGTTGAGCTGTATCAGTTCTTTATGTATTTTGGAGACTAACCCTTTATTGGATACGTCATTTGTAAGTATCTTCTCCCACTCAGTAAGTTGCCTTTTAGTTGTATTGATTGTTTCCTTCACTGTGCAGAAGCTTACAACATTCACAGTGTGCACCCACCACCTCTGTCTAGTTCCAAAACACATTCATCACCCTAAAATATCCCCCACCCATTAAGCAGTTACTCCCCGTCATCCCCTTCCCCCAGCTGCTGGCAACCACTAATCTGCTTTCTGTCTTTATGGATTTACCTATTCTGGTAACTTTCTATAAATGGAGTCATACAGTATTTATCTTTGGGTTCCAGGCTATTCCACCCAGCATAATGCTTTTGTTGTTTATCCATGCTGTAGTATGTGCTAGTGTATTCCATTCCTTTTCGTGGCTGAATACTATTCCATCATATGACTGTAATACAATTTGCTTACCCATTCATCTGGATTTGCGTGGTTTCCATCTTTTGGGGGCTGTGAATCGTGCCGCTGTGACCATGAGTGCACAAGGATTTGTTGGAGACTCTCGCCAATTTTTTGGGAAATACAGCTCTCTGTACCTCATTCCTTTTTATACTGTCCCAAAGCATGTGGTCAGGGGGTTCTAGAGTTAGTGACAAGGTGGGCTTCTTTACCTTGTTACCTAAACTAGTCATACAGACCCCACCACCACCAGCACCAACACTGGCGTCACCTCTCTGCTTGGCCACACCTGTCATGCCTGCTGAGGAAGGGCTGTGGGAAAAGATTCAGTCTGCCCTCAAACCATGTTATTGACCAAGACTGTGTGCATCCATCACGACATTAGGGGAGCTCCTCTCTGACAGTTGTTCCCTGAGCAAGCAGCTCCCTGTCCCACCCAGATAGAAAATTCCATTTTGACTCATCAAAGCAGCCATCCCCACCCGGGGCAAGGGTGGGGCTCCCTGAATTCAGGGGGAGGCATTTCACAGCAGAGGAGAGTTGCATTTGGTAGGTCCCAGAAAGAATGTGCCTTTCAACAATTCCCCACAGCCACCACATTCTCCTGCCCCCTGGAATCACCTTCAGATGCAATGAACTGGACCCCTTGCCCACTTTCTTGACACTGTTCCAAGTGCTTTATCCACATTCCCGCCTAACACCCTCTGAAGGAGAGTTGATATCATCTGATAAAGAAAGTGAGGCTCAGAGAGGGGAAGTGACTTACCCAAGGTCAGCCAGCTAGAAAGTGGTGAAGCTGAGATTGACACCCAGCACAGTCTGATTCCAAAATCTGCACTCAGAATCTCTAAAAAACCCATCTGCATTCACGCTCACCCCGTCTTTCCCCTGGGAAGGATGTGCCTTCCCCACAGCCAGCTGAACAATGACCCTGCCACCTTGCTGGGGTCCCTCTGGAGTCCGCTCACCTGCCCTGGCATGCACAGCAGTGGTTAATCTCTGGCTCAGTCCCAGAGGGACATCACTGGTTCAGGATCATTGCCATGGAAGACTAGAGTTCAGTGTTCTTCAGGGTCTTACCTCTGTCCTAGCCCCATTGGCTGCCTTAATATATACCCCATGGATAAGGCGTAGACATATGTATTAGCCTGGACTATCCCAGACCCTGAGACAGGGATTCAAGTGCAAGTAGCTTATCTGGGAGATGATCCAAGAAACATTAGTTAGGGACAGTGAAGAGAAGAAAGCCAGAATAGGTGCATTACGGAGTGTCTTAGTCTGTTGTGACTGCCATAAAGAAATACCATAGATTAGGTGGTTTACAAACGAGATTTCCTCCTCTCACTGTTCTGGAGGCTGGAAGTCCAAGGTCAAGGTGCAGTCAGGGTTGCTTTCTCCTGAGGCTTCTCTCTTTGGCCTCTCTCCATGCTGTCTTCCTGCTGCATCCTCACATGGTCTTTCCTCTGTGCACGTGAACCCCATCTCTTCCTCTTCTTATAGGGACTTCAGTCCTATCGGATTAAGACCCCACTCTTATGACCACGTTCAATCTTAACAACCCCCGTAAAAGACCCATCTCCAAATACAGTCACCTTGGGGATTAGGGCTTCAATATATGAATTTGGGTGGGGGAGGGACACAAGTCAGTCCATAACAATGAGCTAGCTGTTGTGGGCAACTAGGGCTCCATCCTGCTGAGGTCCTCTGGGAGACTGAGTGGGACACACCTGAGCCATCCCACTTGAGGTTAAGGACGCCGGGGTAGCTAACTACCAACTCTTACCTGTCGTGGTTAAAGGACGCTCCTTGTGCATCAACCTCTCTCTACCTCCAAGCTGCCCTCGAAGTAGACCAACCATGTGCCCTTGGCCAGAGAAATCATCAGGGAGTCACCGGGGCCTGAAGTACAAAGCCGCCAGCATGCCTGGGCATGGTAGGTATCGAGGGGACATCCACCATTCCCCCATCACCCACCCACGGCACAATCCCACCTAGCAGAGCCCACGCTGGGCCCAACAAACCTCCCCGGTCTGAGAAGCTTCCACCCACTATGTGCCAACCTGGCCTAGTCTGGGGCAGAGATAAGCCACTTTGCAAGTAGAAGTCAGTACGACCAATGCCATAATGTAAGAAGGTCGAGGAGCTAATGGGAATAAATGGGAGTGACCCACCTACCCTTTGAGATCAAGAAAAGGCTAAGCAAGTGCCAGATGCTGTACCAGGTACTGAGAACTGAAAAATCACAGAATAAGTGCATCACAAGAATAACTCTATCAATCACTATTATTTTCAGGATCTTTTCAGTTTCGAGTAGCAGAATCGAGTCCACAGCTATACTGGTTTCAGGCACAGCTGGATCCAGGTGTCCAAACAATACCACCAGGCATCTGTCTTTCCCCAGCTGTCTACAGAAGCAACGAAGAGCCCACCAGGGACTGCCAGACCCCCTTGTCAACTCACTCTTTGCCTTGTTTGCCTTCTCTGCCTTCCTGTCAGCCAAGACATGGACACCCATCCAGCAGACCTGAGTTTGAATCTCACTTCCGCCTCTTACTCACCATGTGACTTTGAGCAAGGAACTTCACCCCTCTGGGCCTCAGTAAATTCCGTAAAATGGGAATCACATCACCTCTTTTGGAGGGCTTTTGGGAGAATTCAGTGACCTGAGTGTGGAAAACACATGGCCCACTAACGGGCTCAGTAAATCCTGGCTCTCTCTTTCTCTCTCTGTTGGAAGGGCTGCTAGAGACTCTCCATCGCCTGGAGCTTCCAACTCCTGGGAGGTCATTCGAAGGGGGCCTTCAGAACTCCACAGACCCCAACACTGTCTGCAGAGTGGATAGCTAGTAAGTCCTGTCCGCGGATGTCCTTGGCCTTTTCCCCGTGTGAGAACATGCTGTTGAATTGACTAAACACAGGCCAGCATCGACCCCACCCCACATTCATGGTTGCTTCCTTTATCATCCTCAGGACCTGAGTGTATCCTTGACTTTGTGGAGTCCACGAGCTATTTTCCTTTCAGAAGGAGTCTGATGGGACTGGCAGAGTTCGGGGCCCACGGGTCTCCCCCAACCTCTTCATACACAGTGCCCAGAGCCAGGAAACAAGGAGCCCTTGCCCAAGGTCAAGGGAGACTTCCCTGCTCCTGCACCCCTTGTTCTGCGTCTGGCTGCCTTTGCCTCTGTCTGGGGGCCTCTCCTTTGTCTCCAGCATGTGTGTGCCCTGTGGGCATGCCCCGTGTGCGCTGCATCCTGGTCCTGCATCCCCACTGCTTCTTTGTCTTGGCTTTTGTGTCCAGACAACAGAGAAGGGGGGCAGAGTGTGTGTTGCTGTCATCCATCCCGTCTCGTTATCCATCTGCAAACAGACCCCCTCCAGACGCCCCGCACCTGCTCCCCAGCCCTCCCAGCCAGCAGGTGCTCTCCTTCCCTCCACCCAGCAGGTGCTGCAGCCAGCCAGCCCCTCCCGGCTGCTGCCAGAGAAAGGCACAGACCTCATCCAGCACCACGGCCACCTCCCCCATCCTCCCCGCCCTCCCCACCCTCCCGCCTCATTTCTTTCCCTTTATGGGCAGATCCCGGCAGAGCCAGACAAGCACTGCGGAGGACTTTACACGGACCCCCGACACCTGAGAGGAGCCATACCCTCTGACCCCCAGATCTGAGGCACCCCCAGCCCCATCAGTGTATCCTCTTGAACATTCCGCCAAGTCATCCTCCTCCACCCAATGCCAAGGCTGTCTCTGCCTTCATCATCCCTCCTGGGATATCCAGCCTCCACTGCAGCCCCCTCCCATGTACTCCCCTCACCCCAGCCAGCAGCCTCTTGAACTGCAGAGCTGGCCTCATCACTCCCCCGCCCACAGCCGGTGACACCCCACAGGTCACAGGAGGCAAAGCAAGATCTTACCTTTCCCTGCAAGGCCCTTCCTGGGCTGGCCCCCCGCTGACGCTCCGAGTGCACCCCTCACCAAGCTCCTGCTTGCCGGCACACCTCCCAGCACAGCCCTGCCTGGCCTCGTCGTCTCTGCGAAACTTTCTCCGACCTCCCGGTGAAGGTCAAGGCCATTAGTTACACACGCTCCCTAACCCACACGTGCCCCTCTCCTTCGGGGCTGATTTCAGTTCGGGATTCTATCGATTGGTTTGCTTGTCTGTTGTGTATACACATACATCCCATAACCGGTCTATGCGATTCCTCTCGGGAGAAAATTGCTCCGTGTTGTCACCACGGTATCACCAGGGGCTTGGCATAGGGTCTGACCCACGGGACACCCTCAGTGTATGCGTGTCCGAAAAAGAACTAAACCTTATGGGGGCGCCCGGGTGGCTCAGTCGTCGGGCGTCCGCCTTCAGCTCAGGTCATGATCCCAGGGTCCAGGGATCGAGCCCCGCATCGGGTTCCCTGCTCCGCGGGGAGCCTGCTTCTCCCTCTCCCTCTGCCCCTGCTTGTGTTCCTGCTCTCGCTGTCTCTCTCTCTCTGTGTCAAATAAATAAATAAAATCTTAAAAAAAAAAAAACTAAACCTTAAAACCCTGCAGTTCTTTTTTTTTTTTTTTAAGATTTTATTTATTTATTTGACAGAGAGAGATAGCAAGAGCAGGAACGCAAGCAGGGGGAGTGGGAGAGGGAGAAGCAGCCTTCCAGTGGAGCAGGGAGCCCGATGTGGGGCTCAATCCCGGGACCCTGGGATCATGACCTGAGCCAAAGGCGGACGCCCAATGACTGAGCCGCCCAGGGGCCCCAAAACCTTGCAGTTCTGACTAACCATTTCACAGATGGGCAAACAGAGACCCAGGCAGGAAAAGTGACTTACCCGAGGGCTCTATTCCAGTGTGGCCAAGCTGATGGTGTAATCATGGTGTCCCCATGGTCCCCAGCTCCTTCTGCCTTCCAAAGGTCACCTTCTCCTTCATAAGCCAATCAAACGCTTCGAGCGCACACCCTGAAGTGCTTGCAGAAATGCACCCCCACCCTTTCAGGGACTCGTCCACCTTTTGTGAGCAGTGATGGTGTCTTTACCTCTTGCTCCAAACACCTGCACCTGTCAGCTTGAGCACCTCTATATTTCCTCCCCATTCCTGTAACTTGTGGTCCTCTCCCCAACACGGATGCAGTCCTAACCTCACCCTGCTTGCTTCCCGTGACAGAAGCCACACAAAAGTGTTGGGGAAGAAAGACACTAAGGAAGTTCAGAGCAAATAGTAACACTTACAGCACCTTTATTGTGTTGCCCGTTCTGGCCTAATGTTATAAAAGCAAAAGTTAGGGGACGCCTGGGTGGCTGAGTCCAACTCTTGGTTTTGACTCAGGTTGTGATCTCGGGGTCCTAGGATGGAGCCCCACATCAGGCTCCTCACTCAACGGGGAGTCTCCTTAAGCATTCTCTCCCTCCCTCTACCTCTGCTCCTCCCCCCATTCCCTCTCTCTTATTTAAATAGATAGAATTTTTAAGAAAAAAATTAACAATAAAATAAAAGCAATAGTTATAATAGCCCAATGGTGCCACATATTGATATCATTGCCATTTTACAGAAAGGAAAACTGAGGCTAAAGAAGCACAGCTAGAGGGTATCTGAACCAAGAGTCAGTCCCAACAATCTACATCCAGATCCTGGCTTCATAAAGCCCCCTCCCCACCCTGGTCCCATTACACCTTCCCAGGTTCTCACGGTCC
This sequence comes from Mirounga leonina, assembly GCF_011800145.1. NCBI lineage: Eukaryota > Metazoa > Chordata > Mammalia > Carnivora > Phocidae > Mirounga > Mirounga leonina. Next base: position 19,779,063 of record NW_023270436.1, on the reverse strand, counting down.
CTCCCCCCTCTGACCAGCAAGGCCAATACGATCCTCCCTGCCTCCCGTGGCTCCTGTCTATTCCAGACTCTCCTACCCCCGCGTGGCCATGCCGCAGCCAGTCTGCAGAACAGTACATTCTTTATTTATGAGATGCATCTGGGCTCTCTGCAAATCAACTGGGAATGTTGCGGTGCCTGCAGACAGGAGGTGGGAGATTCTGGAGGCCAAAAGTCCTCCAGAAGGCAGGCAGGGGCTGGACCCCTAGGCACCAGGCTCTAGCCAGGGAACCCAGGTGGCCTACAGAGCACAGTGGGACTGGGGACAAAGTGATCTGTACTTGGGATCCCTTATGCATCCTGGCCTGCCACAGGCAAGCAGCAGAGAGCCCTGCGGGATGGAGAGGTGGGAATAAGGTAGGCTCTTATATTAACTGATCTCCTCAAACCCACACAAAACCCTCCAAGACAGGGATACCCGTGTCCACTTTACAGGGGACGAAACTGAGGCTTGAAAAAAGTAAGCAAGCTCTTTCTGAATGTGTAACTTTGCTTTGTGCCCCTTCCTCCCAAAAAGAGGGAGTTAAGGTGGTTTATAAAACTCAGCATAGCCAGAATACTAAATGTAAAATAAGATAGAAAAATGAGACCCAGAGAAAGGAATATGGAAATCGAGGGTTAAGTTCTTCTTCCAAATGCCTGTCACACAGTTCTATCTAGTTGCTAATAATCCAGTGGACTGTCAGTTGGTTCCGAGCACCCTGGCAGCCTAGGCAAAAAGAGAATGCAATTAGTTTTGTGAGTGTCCAAGGTCTACAAGGAGAAAAGAAACTAGAGGCATAGAGACATGGCCGTGGCTGATATTGAAAACAGAAAAGGAATATCAGGACCCCTAATCTAATATCAGATCCTTAATTTCCCAGAAACTGCCCCATGTGCCTCTGTCTCTATTTCCACTGCCCCCGGTCTAGCAACAGCCTTCGGCCAGCGACTGGGAGGGTGTGCTTCTCAAACACTACCACCAGGTGGCAGTGCGGCGCAGGTCTCAGGAGGAGAGTCCTCCGGATGGAAGACCGGTTGTGCGCCCCAGCAGCCTGGCCCGCGGGTGGGGCCTGAGACCCCAGCCGGTGGGGGCTAAGCTTTTGGTTGAATCTCAACGAAGAAATCAGTGTCATGCAAGACAGAACCAGGCTGCACTGCTTCTCCACAGGAGGACAGAAGGAAGGGCCCTGGACACTGAGTCAGGAGTCCCGGGGTGGAATCCCAGCTCTGCTTGTGATTCTCTGCACCAGTTTGAGCACATCAACTTGCCTTTCCTGGCCTCCGTCTTCTCATCTGAGCAAGGGGGTGGATCATGCTAGGGGGAGAGGAGCTTGAGACCGGGATCAAGAAAGAAGGTGGTCACTAAAGCCTGCAATAGGGCCAGAGGGTTGAGGGGCCCTGAACTTGTGAGCTACAACAAGGGAGAAAACAAAGGAACCACCTTCCCAGAGAGAAAACCCACCAAGGCTGGGGCGAGCAGGGGATGTGGAGGTCCTCTGTTTCCTCAGGTGAGTTTGGAGATGTAAAAGAGTTCAGGACCTTTCCAAGTAAGTGTAAATGACGGAAAGCCACCCTAGAATGACTTAAGCCAAAAAGAAAAAGAAAAGGCAGGGGGAGAGTGTAATTTAGTCCCTGTGATAAAAGGCACAGGGGACATCTGTGTCATAGGACGGTGAGACTCATTCTCGCCCTTTCTGAGCCCTGCTTTCCTCTATGCTGCTTTTGTTCTTAGTCTGGCTTTGGCGGCAAGTTCCAAGTCTCCATCCCAGAACTTAACAAGCCCAGCACCAAGGGAGCTTCTCTTTCCAGACGGTTCCCACCAAAGTTCCAGAGCTGGCTCTCATTGACTCAAATTGGGTCATGTGCCCCTCCCCCAGTCACAGTGACTATTATTGGCCAGGCCAGGGTCGTGTTCTGGCCTCCAGGATCCAAGGGGACCAACCCCATTCAGTGCCGAAAGGAGACAGAATGATTCTCTAAACTCAAAGCTCCTCCTAGAAGCTGCTGAAAGTCCCCAGAGGGTGAAAAGGGCAGACTGCCATCTCTGGGAGGAAGCTGTCGTGACCCACGGGCCGGCCTCCCTTAGCTCTGTTGTCAGAAGATTCAGGCGCTCGCAATGGGGAAAGGAAGGGCCTCCCAAGGAAAAGAAGGGCCCCCCCAACCTCGTGATATTTCCCCTCCATTAATCCTGTAATTAAGGCCCCTGTAAACAGAGGCCCCAGGAAGTAGGGACAGGCGGGTGCACCGTCCCAGGGAGCAGGAGCGGGCTCAGGACTCCACCCCAGGCCAGGTGGGGGAGGTCGGGTAGGGGGGTCGGCCCGCACCAGTGGCTGGAGCTCTGCCCTGATAGATGTGTGAGGGCCTGGCTCTGTGCCCAGCAAGCTCAGTAGATGCTTTTCTTTTTCCTTTCCACAAAGGGCTGTGGCAGGGGCTGGGTCGCTGTCATGGCACTGCTCTGGTCCTTGTTGGGGATGAATAGGTGTGCAGGGAAAAGCATGTCCCTCTCTCCCCCCTCCTCTCCCTTCTTCCCTCCTTCACGCCCTCCTCCCTCAAACTCACCCGACATGAGTGAAATCTTCAGCTTGTCACCCTCTTCCATTCTAGGTCGTTTCTTTCCTCTCCAGTCGACAATATCCACTGTTGTGTGGTCACAGCGTCTTCACTCCTGGGGGAGTGACTCGGTGAGACCGCAGGGAAAGGAGCCTGTGGACAAGAGAAGGAACTAGACAGATGGGGCCGTGGAGACAGAGAGGGCATGAGTGAAGGATAAAAAGAGCCTCCCCTGCAAGAGCACACCCCCCCGGAAGGTCACCTTGGCTGACAAACTTGGGATCCAGGAATCAGACCCAAGTATGTGCAACTCCAAATGCGTGGTCACCCTCGGTGCCACGCCCGCTCCCGGGAGCAGTAACGTGGATAGTGCTTGCTGTGTGGTCCTGGACCAGTCCCCTCCCCTCTCGGGGCCCACAGGACATGGGTTTGGGATCCGCAGTTCCGGGTCCTGGGGTCGGTCCTGCTGGCTGGGTGCAGTGTTCTGGATGATGGGCGTTCTGTGCCTACCGCTGCTTCTGGCCAAATCGCATCAATAATTCAAGTTCCCTTGCCTTCATAACCTGGGAAAATTGGTCTCCTGGCAAGATAGGAAAAATAATTTCATGCTCTCTTTCCTCCCCTCCTAAGATCACCCCTGACAAATTGTCTCATTATTGCCTGTCACTCCAGCTGCCATCGCACATCTGGGGTACCATTTTTTATGGTTACCAGCCTCCCCCTTGGCTTTGACTCTGGTTCTTAACAGGACTGCCATCAAATTCTAATGAGCCTCCCCCATTCGTTCACTCATTCAGCAAATATTGCCTGCTCTGTCCCCCAGGAATCCAAAACTATGATAGATTAGATAGATTAGATTAGAAGCTCCCCAGTTATTCACACTAAAATGTGAGGGGCTACTTTCTCAACTCTATTAAGAGAGGACAGGAGCCTAGGAACTTACTGTTTACCTAATGCTATTAGTGCCCATTAACTCTTTAATCTTCCCCCAAACCTTACGCAGTCCACAGTGAGCTCAGTCCTCTTACAGGCTGGATGACTTCAGGCAAGTTGCTTGACCTCTCTGAGCCTAGGACTCTCAAGATTCTGATGAGTTTTAAAGGAATAAGAATGATGTCAAGGAGTTACTGTGACATTTAAATTACATGACATGAGAAAGGAACCAACATCACATGTACCAACAATATTATCATCATTATCATAAGGAAGGTACCCAAGGTAAAGGGACTGGAGGTAGAGACTGGGGGTGTCAAAGCAAAAGGACAGAGAGGTAGAATAATGCCAACAATTTCCACCAACCATTACTGAGAGCTTACGTCGTACGTGTTCTGGGGATAGGCATGTATAATACGCCATTTAACTTTTCAAAAGGAAAGAAGCGGGTCTTGTGTGTCCCCAGTTAGCAGAGGAGGAAACTGAGATCACAACCTGGTAAGCCCAGGATGCAAACCTGGGGCTGTGATGGCCGCTTCCCCAGAGGGTGGTGCCTGCCCAGAGGTCAGACAGACAGAGGTCAGAGTCAGACAGTGCTCACTTCTTCCATAGTCCATTTCCTAAAGCCCTGCTGAACAGCAGGACCCAAACATGGAAACTAATTCATACTAGGTTGTGATTGGCTATCACGACTAACTTTAGCATGTCCCACCTGTGTTCCTCAGGTCACCTGTAATGCAAGATGGGTCCACCACAAAAAAAAAAAATAATAATAATAATAATAATAATAATAATAGTAAGAGTTTTGTGGTGAAATTAGTTTGGGAAACTCTGAATACTCCATTCTCCCATCCAGGAAATCACAATACCCAATAAACTATGGCAAGTTTCTAGAAGACCTGCAGAGTCAACACCAACAATGCCCAAACCTTTTGGACGTAATTTTTTTTTCAAGGAACAATGTAACAACATCTGCAAAACAGTCTTTGATAAATCTTAACTGAAGAACCATGGAGCTATGGGCGGTAACATTTGTGTCCCCTAACTAGAATTAAAATTCTTCAAAAGAAGGGATTTTTGTCTATTTCATTCCCTGTTAGATCCTCAGAACTTATAACAGAGTTTGGTATATTGTAGACATTTGGTACATGTTTGTTGAGTGAATGAATGAATGAATTGGGTTTAGTTGGAGAATATCAGCAAGTCTGTGTTCTAATCCAGGCTTTGCCTAACACACTGGATGTCCTTAGGCAAGTCCTTATCCCTCCTGGGGTTTCCATTGCCCTGCAAAGCTAAAGAAAGGATGAGACTCCATTATACATTCTTACTGGGGGCAACAGCGCCCCCAGGAGGTGAAAGTTGGTTCTCGGGGAGGAAAAAAATAAACATTAATTCTTTTTCTGTAAAGCACAGATACACATAGAGGCCATACACAGATACACATTGTATTAAAATTGTAATATAATTTTAGGGGCGCCTGGGTGGCTCAGTCGTTAAGCGTCTGCCTTCGGCTCAGGTCATGATCCCAGGGTCCTGGGATAGAGCCCCACATCGGGCTCCCTGCTCAACAGGAAGCCTGCTTCTCCCTCTCCCACTCCCCTCTGCTTGTGTTCCTGCTTTCACTATCTCTCTGTCAAATAAATAAATAAAATATTTTTAAAAAATTATAATATAATTTTGTATTAAATCATAATATAAAATTGTATTAAAATTTCATGGGGGGTGACCATCAGGAAAAGAATGTCTAAAAAGACTTCTGGAGCAGGGAGGACAATAATCAAGAAAAGGTTGTGAAACACTAGATTTGATCTAGAAGGTTCCTTCCAAGTCTGACAGCCTATGAACCTTTGACTCTAGGTGAGGGGGGCTTGGTGGAAAATGTCTGAGGGAACAGCAAGAACCAAAAAACCTCAGCATAGGGGAAATAAACCTGGTATTGTGGACTGACATGCTTCCCCCGCCCCAAATTCACATGTTGAAGTCCCAACCCCCAGTACCTCAGAAGTAACCAAATTGGGGGAAAAGGTCTTCACAGAGGTGATTAGGTTAGGGCATCGTGGTGGGGCCCTAACCCAGTAGGACTGGGTCCTTCCGGGAAAAGAAAGGGCCACCAGGGGTGCGCGGGTGTGCAGAGGACCGGTCACGTGAGGACAGAGAGGAGGCAGCCATCTGCAAGCCAAGGAGAGAGGCCCCACCAGAAACCAACTCTGATGGCACCTTGATCTTGGACTTCAGCCTCCAGAAGACATCCCTATCTGTTGCTTAAGCCCCCCAGTCTGTGGTGTTTTGTTTCGGCAAAGAGCAGACAAATGTCCTTGGCACGTTCAGAGAAGACTCACCAGAGGGACCTGAGGTCAGAGAGGACATGGAAGAGTCAGGTGATGGCCAGCCTTGAAGAAAACTACAAAAGTGTTGCTGTGTTTTGTATTGTATTTTTCTTGGGAGTGGGATGGGAAAGCGTGGGAGGGTTTTGAGCAAGGGGGTGACAAGATCCGCCTTCCATTTTTACAGGACCAACCACTCTGGCTACCCGGGGAAGAGAACAGGTTGCTTGTGGGCAAAGGTGAGAGCTATGCGGATGGTGATAAGCGACTGGATTCTGGTACCTTTTGAAAGTACAGCCCGCGGGTTTTGCCGATGGATCGGGATTACGGAGTGAGAGAGAAAGAGAAATGTTATGGGTTCTTCCTTGGCTTTGGCCTGAACAGCTGGAAAAGTATAGCTTCTGTGTTGAGGGGTTCGGTTTGAGACGTGCATTAGACATCCACATGGAGGTGTCCGGGAGGCTGCTAGACATTCAAGTTCAGAGAAGACGTGGTGGTAGAGATAAGCACCAAGGAGAGTCTGCCTCTCCCCCACTCCTCTCCTGTCCTCTGCCCCTACCCTCCCAGCCTGACAGCCCGCATGCTTCCCCCGGTATCACAGGATATTGCGACCCACAGGAGATTCATCCTACTTCCCCATAGAAAGGACTTCAAGTGTCTTGTGTACCACTTTCCAGGGCCTGGCGTACAGAGGGTCCCAGGCAAATGATCGTCTGAATGGATGGGACGATAACCAATGAGGGGTTAATTACTCAAGAGCAAATGTTCCCAAACACATCCCTCCCTTCCTGAGCCAGATAATGTTATCATTTCCAGCAGCCTGCTCAGACCCCACCCTATCCGGTCTCCATCCCACTTACAGACGGCAGAGGAAGACAGTCTTGAAAAAGAGCCAGAAGGCTTATGAAGTTAAGGCAGTCAACATGATAAAGAACCAGGGGGTGGGGAGAGAGCCCGAGCTAGGGCCCTGTCTCCCCACTCAGGCTGCAAGTGGCATGGGAGTTTATTTCTTTGTTTTAAAGACCTCCTGTAGAGGGTAGAAGATGTTAATTGAGAGAATCCAAGGTAGTGCGTGAGAGCAAACGGTGGGTAAAGACAAAAGGAATACGAGAAATTTTGCGAGGGGAGAGAACTGGCTTCCTTTGCACGTGGCTTTAAAAAACACCAACTAGGGCGCCTGGGGGGCTCAGTCGTTTAAGTGTCTGCCTTCAGCTCAGGTCATGATCTCTAGGTCCTGGGATCGAGTTCCGCATCAGGCTCCCTGCTCAGGTGGAAGCCTGCTTCTCCCTCTCCCTCTGCCTGCTGCTCGCCCTGCTTGTGCTCTCTCCCTGTCAAATAAACAAATAAAGTCTTTTTTTAAAAAAAGAATTTAATTAAAAAGTAAAATAACAAACACAAACTAGGGACAATTTTGCAGGAAGATAGGAATCCTCAATATAAGTGCACCTAGGAGCACCTGGCTGGCTCAGTCCATAGAGCGTGAGACTCTTGATCTCAGGGTCATGAGTTCAAGCCCAAGTCGGGTGTAGAGATTACTTAAAAAATATGTATGTATTGGAGTGCCTGGTGGCTCAGTCGGTTAAGTGTCTGCCTTCGGCTCAGGCCATGATCTCAGGGTCCTGGGATTGAGCTCCACATGGGGCTCCCCGCTCAGCGGGGAGCCTGCTTGTCCCTCTCTCTCTGCCCCTCCCCCTGCTCATGCTCTCTCTCTCTCTCTCACATGCTCTCTCTCAAATAAATAAATAATAAAATCTTTAAAAAATAAATGTATATATATGTATATGTAAGTGTACCTAATAACAAAGTATCAACATTCTGGAATAAAAAAAAAAATCAGGAAGCAAAAATGCATAAAACTAAAGGGAGAAACAGATAAACCCAGGTTATAATACGAGATATTAACAACCCTCTTTCAGTGATTGATAAAAATCTGAGTTTAAAACAATCGGAGAAAATGTAGAAAAATCTAACCCACACTTGGCCAAAAACACTAACCAACCTCAACTTGACCTAATTGACATTGACAGAACACTATACCCGATAACTGCAAAATTTAATCAGTTTTCAACTGCGCATCCAAGTTTATCAAGAATAGATGGGGCACCTGGGTGGCTCATCTGCCTTCAGCTCAGGTCATGACCCCAGGGTCCTGGGATCGAGCCCTGCATCGGGCTCCCTGCTCGGCGGGGAGCCTGCTTCTCCCTCTCCCACTCCCCCTGCTTGTGTTCCCTCTCTCGCTGTCTCTCTCTCTCTAATAAATAAATAAATAAAATCTTAAAAATAAATAAATAAAGGGGCTCCTGGGTGGCTCAGTCGTTAAGCATCTGCCTTCAGCTTGGGTCATGATCCCAGGGTCCTGGGATCGAGCCCCGCATCGGGCTCCCTGCTCAGTGGGGAGCCTGCTTCTCCCTTTCCCACTCACCCTGCTTGTGTTCCTTCTCTCGCTGTGTCTCTCTGTCAAATAAATAAATAAAAAATCCGCTTGGCCCTAAAATAAGTCTGGGCTCATTTTAGAGTGTTGAAATCTTATATCATTCCAATTTTAGTATACGTGCTGCCGAAGCAAGTAAGAGTGTTGAAATATTTAGAGTGCGTTCTCTGACCACAATGGACTTGAGAACAAATCGGTAACAATACAATATCTAGAAAATCCCAAAAGATAAGATACCATGAAAGAACCCACGGGCCAAAGAAGAACTCACAAGGGAAACTAGGAACTATCAGACTGAATGATTCAAATTTGGGGGAAGCAGCTAAAGTTGTGTTCATAGGGAAATTGATAGCTCTAAAGGACTCTACTGGGGGAGAAAAGCAGCACCTGCAATCAATGATCCAAGAGTCTACCCTTACAAGCTAGAAAAATTAAGAATAAAGTAAACCCAAAGTAAATAGAAGCAAAGAAACGGTGAAGAGTAAGACTCAGCGAAGCAGGACACAGACAAATGGTCGAACAAATCAACAAAGTGGAAAAATCGGTTCCTTGGAAGGATCAATGAAATTGAAAAGCACAAGCTAGCACTAGACCTTCTTTTTTATTACTTTTTGTTTTTCGTGCTGACGGTGCATGAACTGGCTCACATGGCTGCTGGGTTCACAGGGGCCACGGGGGGAGGCAGAGAAGGGGGCACAGGAGAACCTCCACAGCTCCTCCATCCAGACAGGCACGCGTTTGTTCCTCAGCCCCGCGCCGGTCCCCCTGCTCACTGCTGGATCCTGCGGACGCTCTGCACCTGGAAGGTCTGGGCGTGAGAGCCCCACTCTCGGAAATGCTTGTAGTCGCCTGAGTGGTGATCGCACTCCAGCACGTACTGAAAGCCTCGGTAGCCGGGAAACTGGGAGCAAACCCAGCTGGGGAAGGGAAGAGGCAGACCGTTACCCTAGAGAAGCACCAGCAAGGTGAGCACACGGGGACCAAGGGACCCGTACTGCATACACATTCCAGCCGTCCTGGCCTTCCTTCGATGCCTGGAATGTGCCCTGCTCCCCCCCCCCCCCCCCCCCCCTTCGATCCCGGGAATGTCCCCTCCCCCCCCCCCCCCCACCACACCACTGGGCCTGTGATCATGCTGTTCCCTCTGCCAAGAACACCATTCCAGCCATTCTTTGCCCAGCCACTGGCCAAGTTGTATTTATCCTTCGGGTCTCAGCTTGTTCTGAGGACTGGTTCTCCAAGTCAGGCCACACTCTTATTGGTCCTCTGTAGCTCTCATATAATTAGACAATTATCAGATTATTTGTAAAATGTCAGCCTCCTCTGACAGCAGGTGAGCTCCTGGGTGTAGGGGTATGTGTGTGTCTGGTTCATTGGGATCTCTGGTGCAGAGTGCAATGCCTGGCACAGAGGAGGGGCTAATAAATACTGAAAGAAGGAAGGGAGGGAGGAAGGGAGGGAAGGAAGGAAGGAAGGAAGGAAGGAAGGAAGGAAGGAAGGAAGGAAGGAAGAAAGGAAAGGAGGGAGGGAGGGAAGGAGGGAGGAAGGAGGAATCTTATTCCTTCCCCTCCTCCCTTAGCCAGAAGCCCTTCCAAGGAAAAGGTTATTGTTCTTTCCATTCATTGACCCTTACATTGTTTAGGATTGGACAAGAATTGGTGTCTCATTTTCTGAGCTTCCATTTCCCCTCTATAAGGAAGAAGTGGACTCAAGAATCACAAGAGGTCCATCCTACTCTGGAACAACAAGATTCTCTGATGGTTAAAAAACAAACAAACAACAAAAAAAACCACCTCCCACCTTCGCCCCCGCCGGGAGCCAAATGGCACCTAGAAGGTGATTGTAATGTCCTCCCTAAGTGAAGACCTCACATCTCGCATTCACCTGCCAGCCCCTGGGGGAAAGGGTGGGAAGGGTCAGTCAGTTCTGGGCTTGAAGCTGGATTCAGTCACCTAGCTCCTGGTGGACTTGGAGCAGGTTGCTTGAGCCACACCTATTTCTTCATGGCTGGGCATCGGTTCTCTCCTCTTCCGGGGGAGAGACCCCCCCACCCCTCCACCTCTCAGGCAATGTGGGAAAATTGGCAACGAGCATGTGATCAGTCCTAGCCAATCAGACCACCCCCTTCCTGCACAGGACAACTGGGTCAAAATTGAGCACATGACCCAAGTTGGGCCAGTGAGAGCCTTTCCTAGAACCTTTGGTGGAATCGCTAAGAAAGAGGCCCTCTCTTTCCCTGGGGCTGGCTGGAATAAGGATGAAGCTGCCCCATTGCCTTTGCTTGGCAAGAGCTTGCCTGAGAATATAGCCACAGTGAGGCAGACAGAGCAAGAGAGGGAAAAAGACAGAGCCCTGCCGTAGCACCTGGATCCAGCTGTGCCTGAAGCTAGTGACAAGGGTCAGTAAATATCCTTTGGGCATAGTATCAGTTTGATATGGGACTCTGCCACTCGTGGTCCCACAAATTCTGCCTGATCCCTCCCTGTGCCTCAGTGTCCTCCTCTGGAATGTGGGCATCAGAGCCCCAAAGTCCCCAGCACAGAGTTTTCACAGGAGTTATCCCTACCCCTCCCAACAGCCTCTCTTGCCCTGCCAGGCAGAGCCTTGGATTCACTTACGCCCCCGAGTGGACGTGGAAGGAGCCCACTTCATTGCCATCCCAGCCCATGGCCTGGAGGGAGGAGTAGTCATCACTCAGCTCGCCTTTCCTGCCCAGAAAGTTCTCTTGCTCGAAGATGGTCAGCCTTGAGTCACGGTGGTTCTGTAGGCAGAGGAAACAGTCGGACCACCAGGCACCCAGATGAGAACCCAGGAGCCTCTGCTGACACCCCTGCTCTTGCCCCCCCAAATCAGCCTTTCTTACAAACCCTTTGGGAGGGTAATAAGGCAACAAAACCTTACCATTTGTCCTTCCAGAAATGTACACAGGGAAAACAACTATGAAACCAATAAGCTACAAGGATGTTTATCCCAGCCTTGGAGATAACAATTAAAAAGATAAGGAAGGGCATGCCTGGGTGGCTCAGTCATTAAGCGTCTGTCTTAGGCTCAGGTCATGATCCCGAGCCCCACGTGGGCTCCCTGCTCAGTAGGAAGCTTGCTTCTCCCTCTCCCACTCCCCCTGCTTGTGTTCCCTCTCTCGCTGTGTCTCTCTCTGTCAAATAAATAAATAAAATCTTTAAAAATAAATAAAAATAAATAAAAAGATAAGGAAGGGAGGGAGGAAGGGACTCAACCTGAATGTCCCCAACTGGGGGATCAAGTGGTTAACTGAGGTAAGAAGAGGATTATTGTGATCTGGGTTCAAATCCTGACTCTCCATGTACCAGCTGGGACATGTCACATAGCGTTTCTCAGCTGTTTCCGTACTCGTAAAATGAAACTAACCGCCTCCACTTGTCAGGATGGTTTGGAGGACAAAACGAAATCAGAAGCTGTAAACTGCGTGAAATCAGGGATAGCATCTATCACAGTCCACTGTGGGTCCCTGTATTGGCGCAATGCCTGGACCATTGTGGAATACAGGAGCAAATGAACTTACTCACAACTTGAAATACTGGGGAGCTATGAACAATGATGCTGTCAATGAGATTTAAAGACCCGGGAGGATGATTGTGATCTATTGCCTCCTGAGACAAGCTGGTTTCCAAGCTTGTTCCATTTCAATTCCATTTTTGTAACAAAGTTGCAAGTGTGCCTAGATACATAGGTACAAGTGATATAGGTGGATAGATTTAGACACAGATGTCAGTATCAGTCGGTGTAGGCAGAATGTGCGAATAACAAACAAGACCAAAGGAAGTCTCCAGCACTGTTAAGACTGGGCTTCTGTCTCAGATGTGTGGGTATGAGTGACTTTTCTTACTCTGCCGCATCAGGTTTCTTTCCAAACGTTGGGTGATAAATCTATGCGCCTTGTATGATTTTTAAATTAATGAAAGTTGGGCCCCTGGGTGGCTCAGTTGGTTAAGCGACTGCCTTCGGCTCAGGTCATGTTCCTGGAGTCCTGGGATCGAGTCCCGCATCGGGCTCCCTGCTCAGCAGGGAGTCTGCTTCTCCCTCTGACCCTCCTCCCTCTCATGCTCTCTGTCTCTCATTCTCTCTCTCGCAAATAAATAAAAAATTTAAAAAATAAATAAATTAATAAATTAATGAAAGTTGCTTTTGAAGAAAAAAAATACATCTTTTTGAGCCTCAGCTCTTTCATCTGTAAGATAAAGATAACCATGCCCGCCTCCACCCATACTCCATAAACAGTAACTAGAGTATAAAATCAGGAACACTGATAATGAATCAGGAAGAAGAAATAGAACCTTCCTCCCCATCTTGTCCTGCCACCTCTGGCACTCAGCTTCTCCAGTATCCCCTGAGTCATGAACAGAGGGACATAAAACACGCAGGAGCTCATATCATAACCAAAGTCGTGAGGGTCACAATGTGTGCGGTGGTCTGGTCTAGATGCTACCTATTCTTCCCTGACATAGCCCCATTTCAAGATGAAGAGACCAAGGCTCAGAGAGGGGAGGGAAGGGTGCCCCATCACAGAGCTTGAAGAAGTGACATGAGCATTTGAACTCTGGGATGGTCAGTTCCTAAACCCCACTGGGACGACGTGGTGGCGGGACTCACAGCGCAGGCCACCGGTCGGAAGGAGGTGAGCCTATCGGCGGGATAGGCGGTGTTACCACTCCAGGCGTCCCAGCATGGGTACTCGCCCCGTTCCAGCACGTACTGCTGCCCTTGGAAGCCAGCATGCTCAAAGCCTACCCACCTGTGGATAGAGGGTAGAGAGTGCAAGAGGTAAGAGACCCCTCATCCCGAGTTCGAGACCAATGGTTATCATTTGGGAGTTACCCTTTGGGAGGCATTTAGCCAAAGCCTAGAGACATTTTTTAGTTGTCACACTGGGAGGAAGGAGGAGCCTGTATCCCTGTACCCCTACCCTGGAGGGTACAGCTTCGAGCCACAGCTGAAGCATGGATTGGGTCCTCACCAGCAGGGTGCCCACCACTCCTGCTGTCATCTGGTCCCTTTTGGTGTCATCCTGTGGGACGAGGGACACACACAGGAGGCTGCCACCATGATGACCTTGCATTTGCTGTCTATTTAAGTAGCAGACTGTCTTATGTAAGTAATAAACCTGAGCTTATTTTCTCCTTCCAGGCAAAATCTGTCAGTCTGCTGGACATATCTCTGGACAGGTTGCTGCTCCCATCTGATCCCCAATTCCCCACCTGTACAAAGCAGAAGCTAAAAGAGTTTGTTCCCCCAGCTGTGAGGTGCATAAATACCACCCAAGATTACCTTAGTGGCGCTCACAGGCATAATATAAAGTGACTCCAAATCACATAGAGAGAACATGGCTCTCCTTTCCATCTACTTCCCAAACTTCTAGAAACTTGTATCCAGTATGGTAGCCACTGGCCACATGTAGCTAATTAAATTTAAACATATAAAATTTAATTTAATTTAATTAAAAATTCAGTTCTTTAGATGCACCAGTTACATTTCAAGTCCTCAGTGGTCATATGTGGCCAGTGTTTCAAATAATGCAGACGTGGAACATTTTCATCATTGCAGAAAGTGCTACAGAAAAAGCTGCTGATATAGATAGAAGCCTCAGTGTGATATTAGTGTGTCATTAATACTTCCACATTTCATTAATCTCTCTCTTTTGCTTTTAACACAACATATCTTGTGCTCAGAGCCTCCGGCAACAATGTTCAACTAAAGATTAATAGCATTATTTTTTACTATATATATTTTTATAGTTACCTTCTATTTTTGGCAAGTGATTTTTTTTCTTTGAATTTATGCTTAAGAGGGACATTTCACACCCAACACTTGATTCTAAAAATCTGCCCCTACAAGGCTGCCTCATCCAACAGGCAGGATCTGTGTGAATGATGATTTGTACATTTGGGCAGTGCACAACCTGCTTAACCTTACACTACTGTCTTGCACACACCCCAGCACTTCAGACCCAAGGAAGGCACACTGGTACAGTTAGAGCCTGGGAAGGTAGGGCCTAGAACACCCCTTTCTAGATCCTTTCCTGTCCCCCCCCCCACCCAAGATGATCTTAGTCATCGGTCTAAGTCATACGGTAGCCACTGGCCACATGTAGCTAATTAAATTTAAACATATAAAATTTAATTTAATTTAATTAAAAATTCAGTTCTTTAGATGCACCGGGTCCCCCCCAGACTCACGCTCCACTCAGCACTTTCAAAGATCGCACAGTCTCAAAGCCAAGCTCCAGCACACTGGGGCACTCGGTGGTAAACTCATGCCTCCGGCCCTGGAAGCCCTCCTCATCCCACACCACAATCTGTGACAGAGAGAAAAGGTGGAGACCAGCATCAGAGTCCTGTGGGGGATGAGGGATTAGGACCTCACCCCAGGATTAAGGGTGGAGCAGGGCAGGGTAAAGTAAGGACCGCAAAGTCAGATGCCTCCAGGGGCCAGATAGTTGATGGGGGAGGGCCACTAACTGGAAAGCACAGATCCCATAAATGGGTGATCTGTGCTCAGCACTACCGATTTTTGCCCCCTGGGAATGCTGGCCAGCTTTCCAATTTCTCAAGACAATCGCTATATCTGGACTTTTCTGTGGACCCTCCAGGTTTTTAAAGGCTGATGACAAATTCAAAAAAAAATTTTTTTTAACACAGAGGGGGCCAAAGAAACTATTTCCAAAGACTGTGTACAATCACCAGTTTGTCACCTCTGCCAGAGTGTCACTGGTTAAATCTGGGGACCAGAAGAGCCCAGTTCAAATCGAGACCCTGTGTGCAACCTTGGGCAAGTCCCTTCCCCTCTTTGAGCTTCGACTGCATCCTCTGCAAAATGGGGCCTCATAACATGCCCCGCAGAATGAGGTGGGGATTCAATGGAAGAGGATCAAGGGGGTCCCCTGGACCTGGGTTTGACCTCTGAACCCTCCTCACTCCTCAGACACCACCACCCCCTGCCCCGTGCCTCTTCCTACCTTCCAGTGTCCTGCGGACTTGGTGCACTGCAGGGTCATGTTGCCAGCTTCCTACACAAGAGAAGAACGTGATAACCTGTCGCCCTGACCGTCTGCTGTCCTTCTGGATGATAAAGTCTAGTTTGGGCAGGGTCAGGATCCAAATGGGATCCAGGTATGACTGGGCTAGTCCTCTCCTTCCCAATGTGTGACTTTCCATCCATGATGAATGTCATCTCCCTTACTTGCATCCTATACACCATCTCAAAACTTATCCATTCTGGGTCCCCTTGCCTCTGAGCCCCACTCTGTATTAATTTATCTGCTCACTATGGGACAATTTCTGTGGCTCCCAGTGGGACGGATCATGCTAGCCAGTGCCGCGGTGCTAAGTTTAAGAGAGCCTCCCTAAGACGGCACCTGACACAAAGAAGTCTCTAATGGTGGCAATCGAGGCTAACAGGACTCTAGGATAATTTTGTTTTTAAATGAGCGTGACGGGTATTGGTCTTGACATTGGGGGCCTGACCTTGGTTAGGGTGAGGATGACATTCAGGGTGGCACAGTGACATCCCCAGGACTGGAGACCTGGTCTCCCCACCTCCCAAGATGCTTGCTCAGAGCGTGGATCCCACCCCTTCTCCCAGCCTGGGACTTACCAAGATGGACCCAGAGAATATGCCAGAACGTGCTGGGACGAGCCGAGGTCAGGCTCTTATAGGCAGAGAGGAGAGAGGGCCCCTGGGAGACAAAGCTCCGACTCAGCATGTGAGCAGCCAAAACAAAAGCCAGTCCTGGCTGAAGTCCCAGTGGAGAGGTGTCAGCAGCGCTGGCTACAGCTGGAAGGGAAAGGGTCAGGTGGCCCCCCTCAGGGATCAGCCATGAAGAAGAGAAGGGGAAGTTCTACCTTAATCAGCTCCATGGGACTCCTGACTGGAGCAAGAGAATGCGCACTGGCCAGGGAATCCGAAAACTTCACCCTTCCTAGCTGCATGACCCAGGGCAGGTCTCTTCTCCTCAATTTCTGCCTATAAAACTGGACAAGGATAAACCACATCACGGGGTTGTTGTGAGGTTATGTAACATGCCTGGCACAGAGAACACATTCAGCAAATGCCTATACGTTTCCTCCTCCCACACCCCTTCCTCTTCCAGCAGGGGCAATTGGGGTAGGCTTCATGTTGGAGTTAGCATTTATTTTTTTTTAAAGATTTTATTTATTTATTTGAGAGAGAGAAAGAGAGAGAGAGCAAATGAGCATGAGTGGGGGGAGAAGCAGAAGGAGAGGGACAAGCAGACTCCGCACTGAGCACTGAGCACAGAGCCAGTCACAGGGCTCCATCCCATGACCCTGAGATCATGACCCCAGCCAAAATCAAGAGTCGGATGCCTAACTGACTGAACCACCAGGTGCCCCTGGAAGTGGCATTTAACCTAGACTCCAAAGGGCGAGGAGGATTTGTACAAAGTGAGATGCAAGGAATGCTTCTTCTAAGCATAAGTGTGGAGGTGGGAAGTTGGGGTATATGTATGAGAAAGAGCAGGTAGCCCAATTGGGCTGGAGTTCAGGGACCCTGCAAGAGGGAGCCAGGCAAGAAAGGCAGGCTGAGCCAGGGTCTCCAGGACCCACAGAGTTCAAAAAGGAGTCCAGATGGCTCTGTAGGCAGAATAAAGGAGCTGGTGGGTGTGAACGTGCTGTGCAAACAGTAGCACACCTGTCAGGTATCCAGGGTTTGTAAAACTCACTTTGAATACCCTCTCCCTCTGCTCCTACCCTCTGGGTTGACCCAAGAGGGGCCTCTCACGGCATAGGAAAGAGCGTGGCTGGAAACAAGACCACTCTTATGGGTGGAATCCAGCCCTGCCTCCTAACATCTGGGTGACCTGGAGGATGTCTGATCTCAGCTCCTGGCCTGTAAAATGGCTACATTAGCTCCCTCCTGGGCTGGTTACATGCAGCCTTATTAAATGCATGACTCTGATGAAAGGCTACCATGAAAGATAAAAGGCTAGGGGCCAGGCAGCCTGGGTCTGTATCCCACCTCGAGCGTGTGACTTAATCTCTCTGAGCTTCAGTTTCCTCGTGTACAAAATGGCTATAAAAATAAATAAATAAATTGGGCTTAGCCTAAGAGATCGGGGTATTATGAGGGTAAATGTGAATTACACACAAAAAGCACTTTCTGTTCGGAACTGCTCCCGAAACACAGAAAGCATTATGTGCCTCCTCATTGTCATCATCGTTGCTAATAATAAAAATGATTACTGTTAAGGTATCTGTGCCTCCGTGTTGATTGCAGTGTTATTCATAATAGCTAAGATATGGGGAGAACCTAAGTGTCCACCAATGGATGAAGGGATAAAGAAGATGTGATATATATATGTGCATATATAAATATATATATGTATGTATGTATATTACTTAGCCATGAGAAAGAAGAAAATTCTTCCATTTGCAGTAACATGGATGGACTTCATTATGCTCATTGAACTATGTCAGACAGAGAAAGACAAATACTGTATCATATCACTTATATACGAGATTACGAAAGACTCAGAAACAGAGTAAAATGATGTTTCAGGGGTTGGGGCGTGGAGGAAATGGGGACAAACTCCCAGTTATAAAATTAGGAAGTTTGGGCGTGTAGTGTACAGCATGGTGATTATCCCTAATAATACTGCATCACGTACTTGAATGTTGTTAAGAGAGGAGATCTTCAGTGTTCTCAACCACAAAGACGAAACAGTAATTGTGTGATCTGATGGGAGGCGGTAGCTAATACGATGGTGGTAATCGTTTTGCGATTTATGCATGTATCAAATCAATGCATCATATACCCTATACTTACACAGTGTTATGTGTCAACTATGTCTCCATAAAGCTGAAAAAATACTACTAAATAATTCTTCATATAAAAGCAGGAGTGCATCGTTTTCAAGAACTTAGGTTCAGGGGCACGTGGGCGGCTCAGTCGTTAAGCGACTGCCTTCGGCGCAGGTCATGATCCCGGGGTCCTAGGATTGAGCCCCGCATTGGGCTCCCTGTTCGGCAGGGAGCCTGCTTCTCCCCCTCCCACTGCCCCTGCTTGTGTTCCCTCTCCGGCTGTGTCTCTCTCTGTCAAATAAATATATCGATAATATCTTAAAAAAAAAAAAAAAAGAGCTTAGGTTCAGGAGTTAGAATGTGTCTCCTGATTCCATTTCATCGATGAGCTAACAGGCTGAGAGCAGAGGAAGGGACTTGCCCATAGTGAGGATTACAGGACCCAAGTCAGTAAAATGCTCAGGGTGTAGCCACCCAGCCTGGGGGGCCAGCCCCTACCTCTGCCCCCACCCTTTGGCAGGTGGCCCATGGAACTGCCCCAGACAGCCTGGCCTTGAAGCCCAGACCTGTGGGTTCCCCCGCCACCAGCCACAGGCATCTTGGCCCCTGTTCCAGCGGCTGCCCCATCCTGTGGTTCCTGCCCCCCTCCCAGGCCTTGGCGCAGGATGAAAGGCCGAGGGGGAGGCTGGGAAGCGAGGGGATGTGGGCTGGGGGTGGAGGAAGAGCCGGCAGAGCTGGCCCCAGGCCACGGTGATCTCAAGGCCCCAGACCAAGGTGATCTCAAGGATGGATCTGGGCTCTGTGGGGGGCTGGGTCCCGCCTGCCACGAAAGAGGCAGGAACCGGGGCCACCACCAGCACCTAGGGCCAGGGAGCCAGACCTCAGGCTGATCTGGCCCAACAGTTCCCCAGCTCTACTGTGAGTTCACACTGTGGGACCTTGGAGAAGTCACCTGTTCCAGCTCGGCCTCAGTTTCCCCATTTGTGAAAGGAAGGAATTGGATGAGAAGACTCCTGGCGTCTATTCCATTGTTCTGAGTTTTTATTGCTCTATTTGACTTCTGTCTCTCTGTCTCCTCCCCTTCGCTGTCCGTCTCCCCCTCTGTTCCTCTGCAGTTCCGTTTTCTTTCTTTCTCTGTGACTCTCCACTTCTCCCAGCCAGTCACCCTATTTCTCTCCCCCCCATCCTGGTTCCCCTATCTCCCTCTGTACCCCAGCTTCCATTATGAGCCAGTGGCAGGACCACTTAGTCCTCCCAAATTGATTGAGGGTGCACTCTGTGCCAGACCCTTGTGCTCAGTGCTGGGGTCCAACAGAGCACAAGAAATGGTGGGGCTTGGGGCTTCCCCAGGGAAGCTCCGAGATGGCCAGTCATGTTCAGGGCTACCAGCTCTGTCCCTGGGGTCAGAGTATGGAGGGGTGGTTGTACAGGCAGATCAGGGAGGAGTAGGGGAAGAATCTAGGCCCAGTGTGGGCAGAGGAACAAGACTCAGGCTTTGAACATTCAACTCACCCGAGCACAGCTCCCCCACCCCCCGCCTCTATCCTGATCTCTATGGCAGGGGGAGAGCAGAAAGGCCGGAGCCAAGGTCAGATAGCGTGAGAATGAAGCAGACAGGCTCCCCAGCCAGCCTGTTGGGGGCAGTTCCTGGCTCTGACACCTCTGTCAGAGAGCTCGCTTGGCTCATCTGTGAAATGGGTACTGAAAGTACCAAATAAGGTGGCTCGTCCTGGGGCTTGACCACGACGGCGGGTAGGGTGACTACCACGGTGCACAGCGAGCACTCAGCAGGTGGGGCTGTTGACCACACACCCACATCTGCCTTCACCAAGCATCTTCCCATCTGCTGTGCTCCTTGTCACCCAAGTAGCCTGCCCCCCGGGGCTCCCCTTTCCTCGGCCCCAGGATTGGCAGCCAGCGGGGACCCTGTGGGCCCAGCCCAGCTGGGGTTTCGGAGAAAGGCCTAGGGCTTGGGGCCAGGCCCAGGGCGAGGTGGAGAGGCAGCGGGCCAGGGTTTCTGCTGCGCGAGCCGGGCTCACAATGGAAAGTGCTGCCCTCCACAGGAACAGGCTAGGTCAGGGCCCCCGGGGGCCGCTCCCTCCCCGGAGCCTGCTGAGCCAGCTCCCGCTTTGTGCCACAGACCATGGGCCCTGGTGTCTGCCAGACTATAAAATGGGGGGTCGGCCCCCAGTCACCCACTGCACCAGCCCGCCCGCCTGCCCGCCTGCCTGTCCTTCAGCGGGAAATAGCAGGTTCCCAGGTAAGAGGGCCACCCAGCAGCTGCTGAGAGCCCGAGGGGAGGGCAGAGAGAGGGGAGGCAGAGAGAGGGGGAGCTCGAGAGAGCCATAACAGAAGAGACAGAAAGGCAGAGAGAGAGAGAGAGAAGATCAAAGTAAGCAGAGAAAAACAGAGAGAGTGAGAGAGGGAGAGAGATAGAACATCAACATCCCCAGGAAGGAAGGAGCCCAACTGCTAGCTCAGGGGAATGTTGATTCACAGAGTGACGTGGGGGTTGTGGGGGGGTAAGCAAGTCACAGATGTGGCCCAGATGTCTGGCCTACCCAGAGTGGGCAGAGCACAGTGGAGGAAGGACAGGCCTCAGGGGAGGTGGGGGAGGGATCTGCTTGCCCCAACGAGCTCCTTCTTACACAAAGTGTTCAGGCATCAGCTGGACCAGAGGGTTTCAATCTGTGCTATCAGGGGGTCCTCAAATCCCTGGAAATTGTCCCCCAAATTAAAGGGGGCCCGGGACAAGGCGTTCTTCAAATACTCAAAGGCATCTGTGACCCCAAAGCAATGAGGAACTAGACGCATTGACCAGAGCCCTCTCCAGCCAGTTCCCACGCTGGAATGGGTTCCCCATTTCAGAACCCCCGCCCCCATACACACTGAATCCATCCTCTTGGCTCCCCTTTATGCCCCAGTCCCAGACCTGTGTCTGCACCCACACACCCAGTCCTGGACAATGCCAGACGGAATGGAGTCAGGAACCAGCATGCATTCATTCCCTGAACAGGTGTCAATGGAGAAGCTCCTATGGGAGACGCTGCTGAGCCAAGTGCTGGGGACCAAAGGGTGGATTCCTCCGAATAAGGAAACAGCAGAGCGATTAATAACCCTGTTGCTGGGTCCATCTGCTTGAATTGAAACTGGAGTCCTACCTCTGAGTGGCAGGGTGCACTTGGGTGGGTCACCTCCCCTCTCTGAGCTCAGCGGGGATACAAGGCACCCTCTGCATGGGGTCAGCGTTCATTCATGGGCGTAACAGACCTGGAGTACCCCCAATACTCCCAAAGGGGTCATGTTGTTGTTAATCTGGTGGGGCTAATGGATATCACACCAGCAGAGAAGTGCGGTACAGCGGAGTGCACAGCTATACGGGGCACGAAGGAAGGAGATAGTTGGGGAGAAGGGGTGGGTAAGGGAGGGTGTGGCTGTTAGAAGGCCCGGAGGAAGGCATTTCAGGGATGTGTGGTCCTCAGACAAGGAATTTAGAATGAGAGAGAGAGCGAGCGCGAGCAAATGAGTTCAAAGAAGGCTGCAAACGTCTGGTGGCGGGATGTGAGGCTGGGGGGACAGCTTGAGGGTGCCATCCCTGAGTGACCTAGGTTAAAGTCTTCTTTACAGAGGTTTGTAGGTGGGGACCATGTCTCAGGCTGTGAAGGCCTCCTCTACGGCTGCCGTGAACCCAGGGTCTGATGGGAAGGGGAAAGGGACCCCGGCCACAGGACCGGCCCCTGGCCCTGGCCCCGCCCTGGCCCCAGCATCCGTGCCAACGACCAAAGCGGGGGACCTGCCTCCAGGCAGCTTCAAGGTACGCACCCCTGCACATGCTCTCCCCTCATCCCCTCTCCCCTCCCCGGCTCTTCTCCTCCCTTTTACCAGTCCAGCCAGCCTGCACCAGCCAGGGTTCAGAGTTTCTGAAAAGCCAGAAACCACCAGCCCCCCCAGAGGTACTCTAGGAGCAGTAGGTGACCTCAGACCTTCCTGAAAATTCTTCGAAGCAGTGAGGACTGAAAGTGCTTCCCCAGTCCCCTGGGGTTAGGGTTGGTCTGGTTTCAAACTCCGGTGCGCAGAGCTGGGATCATTTCTCAACGCTGGGTTCACGACAAGCTCTCATGGGGTCCACGCCTGGCCGGCTTTTGTCGTTCCGTTCCGTTACTTTGTTAATCGTTCATTTGTATTTAGCTTTGAATAATACAACTATGCCTGCAAACACCGCCCCTCCCCCACTGAAAGCCAGAACCGGGTAAAAACCCTCTAACTCTGAAGTTACCCCCATGAGCCCACCACCCTTCTCCCCTACTCAAGGCAGCTGCCTCAGTCACCCCTGCCCGCCATCCGCCTACGTACATGTTTACGCCATATTCCTTTAAAAGAAATTCCTTTATTGGTGTTTTACCTGTTTTTAACTTCTTGAAACAGGCCATATGCCATCATTCTGGGTTTTTCTCTTTCCTTTTCACCTACTATGAGATTGCGAATAGTCATCTTCACTGCTGTGTGTTGCTGGGGGTCACTCGTGTTGGCAGCTGTCTGATATTTCAGAGCGGGGCCGTCGGGTGGTTGCTAGCTCTGCTCTGGTGTCCACTGGGGCCAGGATGTCCTTATTTGTGTCTCCTGAGGCCCACATACCAGAGATCCTCTTGGGAGGACAAGCGTAGGAGTGCTGGGTCGAGAGTATGCGAACCTCTTCCTTGTAGAGCTGGGGAAACTGAGACCTGGAGAAGGAAGACACTTGCCTCGGTTGACGTGAATGGCAAGGTTTCCCCAACTTGGGACAACGAGCAGATGAAAACCCAAAATAGTGGAGGCTCAGTGAAGCAGGGAATTAGCCCAAGTTCAATGCAGAGGCCCCTACGTTGAGGCAGGTGGACTGGCGAGTGTTTTCTGAGCATCAGCTCTGTGGCAGATACTGAGGCTGAAGCTGGAGGTGCAGAATTAGATCAACCCCATACCCCACCCTGGAGGAGCTCTTGGTCTTTGGAGGTTGAATAAAGGGGGAAAGGGGTGCATAGAGAGAGACCCAGAAGCAAAGCAGCAGTGACTGTATTACTTGTGCTAATAATGGGCTGAGCACAGTGCAGGAGCACTCAACCAAGCCCACATGGGGCGAGAGCATCAGGGAAGACTTCCTGGAGGAGGTGACATCTGAGTCTAGAGCAAGACAGGGAACATGAACTCCAAGATGGGAATGTAGGGTGGAGGGGGCATTCCAGGCAGAAGGAACAGTACAGAGGAAGGAAGGAAGATCCATCAGTCCCTAATGATGGTGCAGATACTAAGTTCGGAAGTGGAAGGAAGGGAGGACAGGATTGTTTCACAGAATCTGGCTCATGGCCCACTCTCATATGATCTGTGCGGGCCTGCTTTTATTTATATAAACAAAGATTTATATTTATATTTATATTTATATTTAACAAAGTTTTGACCTGGAGCCTCTCCAGATGGGAGGTGTACCTCCCCCACTCACTCTGCACCCCTTTCCCCGGGACGGGGATTCTCTCTCCTGCAGCTGGTGGTCTTCGAGCAGGAGAACTTCCAGGGCCGTTGTGTGGAATTCTCCGGGGAGTGCTTGAACCTGGGAGACCGTGGCTTTGACCGAGTGCGCAGCCTCATCGTCACCTTGGGACCGTGAGTGTGGGGCAGGGGGGGACGTTCCCAGTGCCAGGGTAAAATAATAATAATAAGGAAATACGGTAGCCACCATTTACCAGGCACCTGCTCCATGCCTGCCCACCATGCTAGCTGAGTCACGTATATTATTTCCAGTCTTCATCTCAAACTTGGGGGGGGTCTTACTCCCCTTCCCATTTTACAGATAAAGAAACTGAGGTCCAGAGAGGTGATTTGATCAGCATCAGGTCACACTCACAGTGAGTCATGATGCGGGGGGGAGAAATGCTGTCTCTCTATAGAAGGAGCCCTGCCCATCACTGAGGACAGGAGGAGACCAGAGGGCCCAAGGGTCCACGAGCTATCCCCTCTCCTGGGCATCAAGCAGCCCTGCGAGAAATAATAAGCATCTGTTGAGCACCCACGAGGTACCAGACACTGACAGAGGGCTTTACCTAGATGATCGCTATGTAAGGTAGGGACTATTCTTATGCCCATTTGACAGTTGGGGAAATGGAGGCTCGGAGGGGTTAAGTCCCTTGGCCGAGCACCTAGTGGTAAGTGGCAGAGTCTGGATACAACTTAGGTCAATCGGTGTCACCCACAGTGCTTTTGTTACCGTACTCCAATGCCTACCCCTGACTGTCTGGGCTTCTCTGGGCCTTAGTGACCCTCATGCAAAGCAGGAATAATTGTCCCTTTGCTCATAGTGACTGTAACATAGCAACATAGTAACCCCTGTGGGCTGAGGTCAGGGCACAGGACAAGACCCCCATGGCCCCTTTGCCTCTTGTCTTACCAGCCCCAAATCCCCTAAGGGATATGCTCAGCCTGTACGCCCAGCAATGTGGGACAGAGATAGGCTTTGAGGTCAGTCAGGCCTGAGTTTGAGTCCCACCTCCCCCATTCACCTTGTACAGTCTCTGAGCCTCAGTTTCCCCACCTCTGAAATGGGGAGAGTAAGGGTCCCCACTACCCTCCACGGGATTATGCTGAGGCCTGAAGGAGATAAGGCAGCAATGGGCCTGACACTGTGTGAGTGTCCCAACGTAGTGAGTGACAGCGATGATCATTTACCCTCCCCATTGTCCTGTGAGTTCAGCCAAGTCACCCCGGTTCCAGGGTAGGTGGTGGAGAGGGGCGCACTTCTACCTCCTGCACCCACCCCCACCCCTGGTGTGGTCAACACAGCCTCAGCCCCACCTTCAGCCCCAAAGCCCAGCTGGGAACAGAAGCTGCGGATGTGGCCAATTTGGGTTTTCAGGCTTTTTTTGGTGACAGTGACTCAAACCCAGAGTATTTCTCCTCCAACAAAGATGCAGCTGGTCTTTGGTGTGTGCTCTGGGGCTGTGCCCAATGGGGAGAGAAAAGGGGCTGTGGTCCAGTGCCCTGGGTCTGTGTCAGGCCCCACAGGGTTGTGGGAGAGACTGTGGTAGAAAAAGGATGGAGAGGGTGAGGTGGGCCGGGGAAGGACAGGAGAGGGGTGCCTTCAACACTGGAGTGGGGACAGGGGCAGGGCATGAAACTTAGGAGCCTTCACCCTGACACCTGACACCATCCCAGGACCTTAGCTGGTGACTTAACCTCTCTGAGCCTCAGTTTCCGTATCTGTAACTTAATATTCCTGCCCTATTTCTCTCCTTGCTCATAAGTCTCCAATGAGCCACAGGAGATGAGAAAATACTTTGCAATAAATATTTACAGTTCCTCATTCTTTTTTTTTTCCTATTTAATGTTCGTTAATAAACCTTGACAAATTTCTTTTTTTTGTATATTCTGCATATTCTTTTTTACTATTATTATGTTATGTTAATCACCATACATTACATCATTAGTTTTTGATGTAGTGTTCCATGATTCATTGTTTGAGTATAACACCCAGTGCTCCATGCAGAACGTGCCCTCTTTAATACCCATCACCGGGCTAACCCATCCTCCCAGCCCCCCTCCCCTCTAAAACCCTCAGTTTGGTTTTCAGAGTCCATCGTCTCTCATGGTTCTTCTCCCCCTCCGATTTCCCCCCCTTCATTCTTCCCCTCCTGCTATCTTTTTTTTTTTTTAACATATAACATATTATTTGTTTCAGAGGTACAGATCTGTGATTCAACAGTCTTGCACAATTCACAGTGCTCACCATAGCACATACCCTCCCCAATGTCTATCACCCAGCCACCCCATCCCTTCCACCCCCCACCACCCCAGCAACCCTCAGTTTGTTTCCTGAAATTAAGAATTCCTCATATCAGTGAGGTCATATGATACATGTCTTTCTCTGATTGACTTATTTCGCTCAGCATAACATCCTCCAGTTCTATCCTCGTCGTTGCAAATGGCAAATTTCATTCCTTTTGATGGCTGCCTAATATTCCATTGTGTATATATACCACCTCTTCTTTATCCATTCATCTGTCAATGGACATCTTGGCTCTTTCCACAGTTTGGCTATTGTGGACATTGCTGCTATAAACATCAGGGTGCACATACCCGTTCAGATTCCTGCATTTGTATCTTTGGGGTAAATACCCAGTAGTGCAATTGCTGGATCATATGGTAGCTCTATTTTCATACAGTTCCTCATTCTTATAACAGGTCCTCACTGGGTATTATGACTCCCAGAGTTATGACAGGGGAAGTTTTGGGGGAGGTGGGCAGGGTGGCAAGACCACATCAGTATCTGTCCTTCTGTAAGCTCGGACCTCCAGCAGCTTTCCTCTCTTTTTAACCATCAAAGATAGTATTCATTGTGCTTTCTCTGTGCAGGACTTGCTCTGTGCATGCCTTTTTAGATCCTCATAACCTGACAAGGTAGATGTAATCTTTCCTCTCTTCTCCTGAGGCTTAATGAGCTTGAGGTTCTTGCCCGAAGTCACTCAGCAAATAACTGATGAGCTGAGATTAGAACTTAGGCCTGTCTGTTTTCAGAGTCAGTGCTTTTAACTTCTACCTGGCACCATTTTCCAGGGCTCCCTTCCCATCCACCCATCCCTCCATCCATCCATCCATCCATCTACTTACCATTCATTTAGCCATCTGTCTATACATCATTGTATCCATCCATCCATCCATTCATCCATCCATCCATCCATCCATTTTCCATTTATTCATCCATCTGCTTACCCCTCCCCCTCCTTCCCTCTGTCCATCAGTATATCCATCCATCCACCCAACCATCATTCTTTTACCCATCTATCTACCTACCTATCCACCCACCTATCCATCCATTCATCTACCCATCCACTCAACTATTACTTCATTCATCCATCCATCCATCCATCCATCCATCCTTTTCTTATCTACTCCAGATCAAGCAGGGCCGAGGCAGATTCGCCTCTATTCTAGGAGCACATCTCCATCTTCAAGTCTGTCACTCCAGGGTGAGTTGGCTCATTCCTCAGACAAGGACCTTAGGCTCCTGGGACTCATCATGTTTCAGTCCATGGTGGTAGCTCATCCCCCACCTGCCCCCCATTTCCTTCTGGGTTGAGGAAGATCCCAGAGAGATGACACTGATGTCAGTGTCCCTCTTGTCCCCTGAGAACTCCTGAACCCATGTAGAGCAAAGGTCAAGGGGTCCCTTCACTTCAGACTTCTCATCAACCTACCCCAGAACCACGGGGGTCCCTTTAACACAAGTTCACTTCCCATCTTTAATCAGGCTGCACTGGGAAAACCAGGAAAAGCCCCATTTGACTTCAAACTTGTAATCAGTTCTCCTAGAGGACTGAACAGCTTCAAATGCAGCCACATTTAATTCTCAGAAGTATCTGAGAGGCAGTTCCCTCCCACTGCCCCATAGCAACTACCAAGTGTGTTCTGTATTCCAGGCCAGTCCTTATCAAACATATGATTCAACCACCTGTATCAATTTTCCCCTTACCCCTGTATTTCCAGGACTATTATTTATTTAATATATTTCATTTTAAATGACCCTTTTGAACACAGGTAAGTATATCTTTAAAGAACCTTTACATCACTTGCACAAAGAGAAAGCCAGCATCACTTGCTATAAGTGAGAGGTACCCATAAAAAATGAACACAATGAACACAAAACAGTGCTATTATACCTTAGCCTGCTCAAGGCTCTGGGCGGACGGCTGTTCTTGCCTTGTTCCAGAAAGAGAGGCTAGCGAGTGTTAAAGGTCCATTAGCATCCAACAGAGACTTTCTCCTAGCTGTAATCAGGTTTAAAATAAAATATCTTCTTTTTTTAAAAAAAAGATTTTATTTATTTATTCATGAGAGACAGAGAGAGAGAGAGCGAGTGAGAGCGAGAGAAGCAGAGGGAGAAGCAGGCTCCCAAGGAGCAGGGAGCCCGATGTGGGGCTCGATCCCAGGACCCTGGGATGATGACCTGAGCCGAAGGCAGACGCTTAACCGTCTGAGCCACCCAGGCGCCCAATAAAATATCTTCTTATATCTATTTTACTCCAGGTTCTTGTAGTACTTAAAAGATGTGAATCCCACAACTGGGGAAACATTTTGCTCACATAATGACACTGTCTCATTTAATCCTCCACCAACTTCAAGAAAATAGGCATATTATTTGTTGTTTTTAGATTTTATTTATTTACTTGACAGAGGGAGAGACACGGCGAGAGAGGGAACACAAGCAGGAGGAGTGGGAGAGGGAGAAGTAGGCCCCCCGCCGAGCAGGGAGCCCAACGTGGGGCTCCATCCCAGGACCCTGGGATCACAACCCGAGCCAAAGGCAGACGCTTAACGACTGAGCCACTCAGGCGCCCCGAAAATAGGCATATTAGATGAAGCAACCAAGCCTCAGAGAGGTAGAGCCACTTGCCCATGGTCACATAGCCAGTAAATAACATAGCCTAGGATCCAACCCACTGGCCTCAGGGCTGCCTTGCAAGGGTATGCGGAGGGCTTCTGCTGATGGTTTCTCTCCTTCTTGTCTTTGCTCCTCCCGGCCCTCCGTCATTCTGTCCATCGCTCTTACATCCAGCTGGGTCGCCTTTGAGCAGTCCAACTTCCGGGGGGAGATGTTCGTCCTGGAGAAGGGCGAGTACCCACGCTGGGACACGTGGTCGAGCAGCTACCGCAGCGACAGGCTCATGTCCTTCCGGCCTATCAAGATGGTGAGTGGTTCCTAAGCCGGTCCTGGGGGATCAGTGGGGAGGGCAGGAGGCAGGGGTCAGGTGTGATGGCAGGCAAGGGAATGGGGGCTGAGCCGGGGAAAGAAGGAGGAATGGCAGGCAGGGAGGCGTGATGACCAAGGGCGCTGGGCCCTGGTGCTTATCGATTCTTCAGATGTCCCTGGCACCCAGCCCCTGCTAGGAGCCCTGGACAAATGACAAACATGAACCCTGGTTTTTTCCCTTCCCTGTTGCTTTTGAGACTCAGTATCCCAGCTGTCAGAGCTAGAAACTTCAGTGTCTTCCTTGCTTCTGTTTGTGGAATGTTTCTGATTCCTGACTGCACATTAGACCCTCCTAAGAGGCTTTGAAAATCCCAGTGCTCATCCAACACATCAAACGTGCAGGTTCAAGCTTGTGTGGGAGCTGAGAAGATGGATATTGTAAAAAGGCACCTTGAACTTCATGATGATAAGACTGAATGAGCTCCTTTATAATATTTAACTGAGTTAAATAGTATAACTTAAAGAAGACTCAAAGCCAAGATCAGTGGATCAGTGGTGTTATCCCCAAGAAGTTCAGTTTTTCCAGAATTGTGTTGATTATGACTCATGAACCAGCCATGTCTAGACTCACCAGTGTTGATTTCCAGTGGTAACCAACTTTTGCCTCCATGATGGGAATTTTCTTTTTTTTTTTTTTAAAGATTTTATTTATTCATTTTGAGAGAGCAAGTGAGAGAGAGAGAGTGAGAGAGCACAAGCCAAGGGGAGGAGCAGAGGGAGAGGGAGACTCCCCACCAAGCAGGGAGCTCGATACGGGCCTCGATCCCAGGACCCCAGGATCATGACCCAAACCAAAGGCAGACACTTACCTGACTGAGCCACCCAGGCGCCCCCATGATAGGAATTTTCATGAAGAACATTCATGAATGTCCATGATGCCAACTGTTTTGGCATCACCAAACTTATCTTAATGGATTGTTCAACCACATCATTCCCAGTGTATTCTCAGAATTTGGGCCTCAGTTATCAGGCTATAACGAACCCTTTGTAAGAATTCATAGATTCATCTTGGGGTGCCTGGGTGGCTCAGTCAGTTAAGCATCCAACTGTCATAATCTCAGAGTCATGAAATCGAGCCCACATCTGGCTCCACGCTGGGTGTGGAATCTGCTTAAGATTCTCTCTCTCTCTCCCTCTGCCCCTCCCGCCCCACTTCCTCCCCCCGACCCCCCCATCTCCCCGGCTCGGTGCATGTGCATGCTCTCTGTCTCTAAAAAAAAAAAAAAAAGAAAAAAGAAAGTAATTCATAGATTTATCTCTTAGTCAAGGGTCCTTAAAAGGAAATCTCTGTCAACAAAGCTTGTTTGGAGGACTGACTAGCCAGGGCATTCCCAGTAGCTTCAAGAGCTTTACTGTCCAATACTGTAGGCAGTAGCTATATGGGGCCGTTGAATGCTTAAACCTTGACTCGTCTGAATAGAGATGTGCTCTTAGTGTAACACAGAGAACCAGGATTTGAATATACAGTAAAAAATAAATAAGAATGTAACTAGCTGGCTAGTGTTGCTATATTGGTTGCATATTGAAATTATAATAGGTTGGACATATTTGCTTACATAAAATATATTATTAGGAAAAAAAAAATCCCAGTGCCTGGACCCCACCCCAGACCAATTAAATCCGAATCTCCAGGGCTGGGTCCCAGGCACTGATATCTTTTTCATGCCCAGCAGGTAGTCTCTGTGTAGCTGGGGCTGAGAGCCCCAGTCCACTCTCTCCTCTCCATCTCGGCCACCGTCCTGGTGTGGGCCACCATTATCTCTTCCCTGGACAGCTCCAGCTCCCTCCCGCCCCTGGGTTCTCTGACTCCTTCCCAGCTCTCGCTCCTGGGAAATAAGATGGATGTCTCACCTGACCATCCTCCACTTAGAGTCGTGCATTCAAACCATTATCGGTTGAGCTCTTTCTGCCAGGCTCCGTTGCAGGCTCTGGCTAGGCAAGGTCCCTGCTCTCACAGGAGGCGGCTGCTGAAAACCTAATCACAGAAATCAGTCTATAAGCACAAAGCACGTAGTCCATGATGCAGAGGGGCCATGCCGTGTGCTGGGAGAGCAGGAGAGGAGAGCGGGGCTCTGGTAGGGGGGTGGGGGGATGGAAGCAGTCCAGGGATGCTCAGGGAAGCCAGCCCCCTGAGGATGGGAATAGAGTCAGCCACAGGAAGCCTGGAAGGTTTCTTCACTGCAAAGTGAGTGCAGAGTCCCCTGAAGCACGGATGAACTGGGTGTCCAGAAACCGGAAAACAGATGGTGTGGCTGTGGCCCAGGGACTGGAGGGAAGAAGGGTGCAAGATGGGAGGGGAGGAATGAAACGTCTCTCTGAAAGGTTCTTCTGCCTTTCGCCGGCTGTGTGACATCGATCAAGAATTTTGACCTCTCTGAGACTCTGCCTCTTTGGCCATAATGAAAACAGTAATACATCAATGTTTCGGTAGCACTTGGCATATGCCAGGCGTTGTGCTAAGGGTGCCATATGTATTGCTTCATTTAATCCTCATGACAACGCCGTAAAATCGAGTCTGTTATCCCCTTTCCCCAGATGAGGAGGGCCTTTCCAGGCTGGACAGTGGCAATCCCAGGCAAGTCCCATGGTGGCCTGAGCAGACTCAGCTCTCTCTCTCTCCACACCCAGGAGGCCCCTCGAAGTTACTTCTCTTTGCCCTATTCATACTTCACAGGCCTGACCCAGTCTTGCCTTCCCTAGGACTCCCAGGAGCACAAGATCTGCCTGTTTGAAGGTGCCAACTTCAAGGGCAACACCATGGAGATCCAGGAGGATGACGTGCCCAGTCTCTGGGTCTACGGCTTCTGTGACCGCGTGGGCAGTGCGAGGGTCTCCAGTGGAACGTAAGCACCCCTCCAGCCAGGCCCTTGGCTTCTGCTTCAAGCCCAGACAGACTCAAAGGCTGTCCTCCTTATAGGATATAAGATCGGGTGCATAGGAAAGGCCACACAGCCACTCCCAAATTCTCCCAGGGCTGGTGCCTGGGATTCCACCCACAGAGCTTTCCTCCTCTGGAGAGTGGATTCGTCCTTTGACGGATTACATGCCCATGTAAACAAGCCTGGTAATTGGTTCTAAAAAGATGGAAGCTGGAGAGAATAAACACTGCTAGACCCAGTCTGGGATTGGAGAAATAAGTGAGAGAGGCAGAGCAGATGTAGGTCGATGAGTCTAGATGTGTCTAGGAAAAGAGCATATTCAGGGACATCCAGACCTCTGGAGAAATGAGCAGAATGACTTCTGAGAGGTGAGACTGTGAATGCAGGGGGGATGACCAGCCACCGAGGTGCTGTGAGACCTGGGTGAGCTCTGTGCCCGTCTCTGTGCCTCAGTATTGCCATCTGCACAATGGGCACACCAGACTCCTTGATCTAAAAGGGCCCTTTATCCAAACTCTTCAGATTTGAAGCTTTCCAAACAGAGCCCTGGGAACTCGTTTCTGTGAGAACACAGAGGAGGACTGGATGCCCCGAAGAGGTTACCGTATCCATCCCTGTGCCTCTGATAAACCGTGCCAGACACACCTGGTCTCCTCCAGGCAAATATAGGGCTTCTGTCGCTCACCCAGACTCTTTCTGAGTTCCTGTAACAGCATCAGGCTCAGGCTTTTTGCTTGGCCTTTCTTCCCTGAAACCCGCATCCCTGCATGCAAGCCATCTGAAATTTACTAAGCTTGGCCTGTGAGCCAGGCACCCCACTAGGGCCCTGGGGGAGGCAGGAATGAATAAGACTCAGTTCCTGCCTTCAGGGGGCTCACTCAGCCCAGCAGGGAGGCCCACGTATCCCCATGAGGTGATGTCCAGCAACACTGGGTCAGAGATGGTCCACACAGCAGGTCAGAGGAGGAAGGGAGGTTTCTCGGATCTGGATGTGCCTGCTGGAGTGGAGGGCAGGTCAGAGGTTTATCCGAGGGGGCTAGAACTGAAAGCAGACTCTGAAAGATGGGCAGGGGGTGTGGGAGAGGCCTGGACAGACCCTCCCAGCACAAGCAATGACAGAAGTCAGAAATGAATCATTGATGATAACGATGTACCGAGCACTGTGCTAATTCATTCTCAGTGAATAGCTAGGGAATCTTTGTAACAAACCCATGCAGTAGGTGCATTAGCATCACTTCGCAGAAAGCAAGCTGGAGTTCTGCTAAGCCCTCGACCTCGATTCTCCAAGCTAGTAAGCGGCAGAACTAGGATCTGAACCAGGCATTGCTGATACCAGAATGCGCATCCCCAACCACTACATGTAAATTCACTTACATACAAAGGAAACCATTATTTGAAAGGAGGCGCCTCCTTCTTCTCTGCCTTATGGCTAACCAGTCCCCAAAACCTATCCTCATCCCTTCCATCCTGTTTGGTAAGCCTCGGGTCACCATCGCTGGTGGGATGCGCATTAATCTCCCTACCGCGTATGCATACCCCGTATACTTAGTAAGAGCTTCTGGTACGTTTTCCCAGTTCTGCCCCGTAATAAACCAGCCCTAGAGACCACTCCCACTTTCTAGAAGGGGAAACCAAGGTTTTTTAGAGAGGTGAGTAGGAAGCCCCAGGAAGGGACAAAGCCAGGACAGAGGAGCTGCGCCCGCTTCCTGTGACCCAAGCCCATGATGGATGGAGAGCGGATTGCAGGGATGGGTGGAGAGGGGCAGGTCCGGGCCGGGGTCCCGGTGCCAGGCAGGGAGGCTGGCTGTCTCCACCCTGTCTTTCTTGCTTCCCTCCCAGCTGGGTCGGCTATCAATATCCCGGCTACCGCGGGTACCAGTACCTCCTGGAGCCAGGCGACTTCCGGCACTGGAACGAGTGGGGGGCCTTCCAGCCGCAGATGCAGGCCGTGCGGCGTCTGCGCGACAGGCAGTGGCACCGTGAGGGCTGCTTCCCAGTCCTGGCCGCCGAGCCCCCCAAGTGAATCCATACCCTGCTCTTCTCCCTTGCCCCACCCCTCCCTCAGACTCAGTTTCCCCATCTTTCCCGTGCAAATAAAAGTTCCTAAAGCCAAAATGTCTCCTGGATCTGTACATAGATGTGAGCTTTGGGGTCCCCCGTCATTGCCAGCATGTGACTTCCCCACGCTTTTTTTTTTTTTTTGTAAGATTTATTTATTTATTTGAGAGAGGGAGAGAGTGCAAGAACATGTGAGCCGGGGGAGGGGCAGAAGGCGAGGGAGAGAATCCCAAGCAGACTCCCCAGTGGGTTGGGGAACCCAACATGGGGCTGGATCCCAGGACCCTGAGATCATGACCTCCGCAGAAGGCAGCTGCTTAACCAACTGAGCCACCCAGGCGCCCCATCCTCAGTCTTAATAATTATGTATACTAGTAATAAAAACAGCAAGCACTGCAAAGTTCTTTACACACATTCTCTTAGCGTACCTTTCGGACTACTTTAGGAGACTGGTATTATAATCACTCCAATTTCCTCATCTGTTAATGAACAGATGAGGAAATTGAGGCTCAGAGAGGGAAAGTGATTTGCCCAAGGTCACACAGCCAGTCGAAATTTGAACCCAGGCAGGGTGGCGCTGAGCCTATGCTCTTAAATCTGTGTTTTCAAACTCGACTCCTTCGTGCACGCTTACGATTTTTTGCCTTCTCAGCTTAATGCCTGTTTTGTTATTTACTTAATATATTTTTTTAAATAGACCTCCTATTTTGTGCTTGGAGGCATTGATTTGTAAATAAAGCTTCGTAACACTTCGGGAAGTGGAAAATCAGCATTCATATGCCATAGATGGAAAGCAACTGTGTAAATACAATTTTAAGAAGGCCAAGTATTGAACAGACACACCACTCTGTAAGCCCGTTACCTGCATGCTCTTTGACAAAATAGGTGATTACAAGTGTTGGAGAGAAATAAGAAAGACATGCTTGCTCCAGATTTTTCTCCCTGCTAATAATCTAAGAAGACTGAAAAGAGCATTATTTTATTTAATCCTGGGTCCAAGTTCCACTGAGAATCATCAGTCCCACTCTAAGGGGTACATACCCTGGTCTTATTGACTCCTGTATCAACACTTAGTATTGATTGATGTTATTAACCTTTAATCCACACAGGAAAGCTGGGAGAGGTGTTGTCATGGAGGAGGGGATATTTGAGGGGCCCTCGAGGGGTGGGACAGGAGCTCACTTGGTGGAGAAGAGGAAAGGTAACATTCCAGGCAGAACAAATAGCAGGGATCTTACTATCCCACATGGCACCTTTGTACAGATAATAAAAAGATGCCTCTTCCTCAAGACATTTGACTGCCATCTGCCAGAATTTATATGTCTGCAGTGTGACTGTGATACCCTTGTGCTGTGCCCAACTTGCACAGCTGTACCTGGTAGGCCTGGAGTGCCACGGGAAAGGCACAGAGGTTGAGAGAGCCTGTGGTGGGGCCAAGCCAAGCTTTTTGACCCGAGAGCACTAGCTTGGCTGTTGTGTGGGCAGAAGCGGGGGATCGGAGGCGGGGGTGGGAAGAATTTGCCAAAAGTGGCAGGAGATGAAGCTGGAAAGAAAGGTGGGGCCTCATGACACCCCACTCTGTGGTTTTGCTGAGCTTCAAAGTTGAGGCACCACCTGACTCAGAAGGTCTTGCATTCTGGGGCATTCAGCCTCCCTCTCTCTCCTGCCCTTGTTCTCCCCACCTCCACGCTCCAATACGGCCAGCCTCTTGCATTAGAAGACGGGATCCCCAGGCAAGAATCTGTAGATGCCAGGGTTTGCCCCGCCTTAGAGTTAGAAGCTGCGAAGTGTTGGGCAAATGGCTTCCATTCCCTGGGACTTGTTCTTCCAGTCTCTACAAAGGCAGCTCGAATGATCAACCAGCCCCAAGATTCTGTCCGACCTTGGGATCCCATGGTTCCCAACTTCCATGGTGCTCCAAGATTCTGCAATTCATCTCTACGCTTCCCTGATTCTCTGACTCCCAAGTCAAGCTACATAGATTCCCATCCTCAACTCCTAAAGTCCGTGGGTGCAGCTCTAAAATTCTACTACGGTGGAGACAAGCCTTCCAGTCACACGGGCCACACGGAATCAACTCTAAGGCCTCACAGACCACAAGCCACATGGTTTGATGAGAAAGAGAAAGGGAAAGAGAAACACTCTCCATTTAAATATAACACAACTGCTTTCTGATCACTTAGAATTTGTATTTCATACTTCTCGGAAGAACTATTTTGGACATAGCAGGTGTTTTGTTCTGTTTTGTTCAGGGTATCCGTCTTGTGGGTCCTATAAAAGGCAAACAGAACAGAAATCCACTGGCTCAGTGAGTGGTAAAACTTACGTGCATTCATAATCTAGATTTTCCAGATTGCTCTAACTCAAAGAAAGGTGTCGATGCCCTCATTTTCTCACGGGTGTTTTTTGAAAACAAGGTGAAGGTCAGCAGTGCTAAAACATGAGACAGACACTTGGCAAGACCAACCAACAACAACTAGGATGAAAATAACAAAGTAATTATTTTATATTTGATTTGTTGTTGTATCCATACATTTATTTAGCTTTTTTTTTTTTTTAAGATTTTATTTATTTATTTGACAAAGAGAGACACAGCCAGAGAGGGAACACAAGCAGGGGGAGTGTGAGAGGGAGAAGCAGGCTTCCCGCTGAGCAGGGAGCCCGATGCGGGGCTCGATCCCAGGACCCTGGGATCATGACCCGAGCCGAAGGCAGACGCTCAACCGACTGAGCCACCCAGGCGCCCCTACATTTATTTAGCTTTAAAAAAAGAGGATTTTTATTTATTTATTTGAGAGAGAGAGAGAGCATGAGTGGGGTTGGGGTGGGAGAAGGAGTGGGGAGGAGGGGGGCAGAGGGAGAAAGAGAAGTAGACTCCTTGCCGAGCAGGGAGCCCAGCTCGGGACTCAATCGCAGGACCCCAGGATCACGACCTGAGCTGAAGGCAGATGCTTAACGGACAGAGCCACCCGGGGACCCCTATTTAGCTTTTGTTAACAAATTTATGAATAAACACAACATGTATCAAAAACCAGAATAAATACAAAATACAAGCAAGTCCAAGACCAGAGCATGGAAAAAAGGCCAGGAGGGAGGAAGTATGACATAAGAGCTGTTGCTTCTGTCGTGGGTCCTACTTCCAACGAGATGTGAGCTTCTCACCACCAGGAACAGAATTTCAGAGCTTGAAGATAAGTCACATGTTTCACCTCGAGACTGAAACTCTAAGTTTTTGACGTTCTCAGGTTGCTCAACAGCGGTCATGCTGATGGGCACCTTGCTGGAGGTGACTCTCGGAGCCGAGTCAGAAGGCTGATAGGAGAAGGTCCACCATGGCTACGGTGCCCCCAGCTTTCTTGGGGGCTTCTCCCAGCTGGTTCTGACTCTGCAGGAGCTTTGCCCTAAATGCTGGCTTCCAAACATGGTGCTAGCTGGGATGTCATCATGTTTCAACATTAGATCCCAGCTCATGAATCTCTGAGTCACAGGCCTTTAGGGAGACAAAGCACCTTGGTTATGGAATGTCCTCTCCTGTCCACCGCAACAGGAGGCAAACTACCATCTTTAGGGCAACAGGGCAGGGATACCAAGTCAGCAGTGTGTGCCAGAGTGGGGGGGTGCAGGTGGAAGGACCACCCACAGGTGGCCAGCGCCAGATTCTGAGGGACACACAGCAACCGAGTTTTGGCAAAGGGGCATTGTGCCAGGATGTCCCGAGGAGCTTCTAGAGAGGTGAGCATCGCTTTAGAGCCTCGTTGTCATGACGGCCAGGCATCTGGATCAGCTATGTAATATCAGACTGCTTTGTGAAGCTTGGGCACCCAGCCAGAAGGGGTGCATATCCTTCCAGTGGGAGAAGAGAACCTGCCCCTCTATCCTAGCTTCCTTCCTGTCCCTGCAAGGCCACTTCCTCCCACCACTGTCCTGAGTCGGCATCTCAGCTCTGACATTTACAAGCTGTTGCCTGTGGTCAAGACAAATAACCTGATGAAGCCTCCGTTTCCTCATCTGTAGAATGGGAGTAATGAGGTTGTTGAGAGGAGTAAAGGATCAACTTGAATATAATACATGTAAGGAGCCTAAAGCACAGCAAGTCCCTGAATCATCATTAGCATCATCTTCTTCAACGTCAGAGCTGGAAAGAGTTTTGGAATCATCGTGTTTTATGCCACATTTATTCTTCCTGCTTCTGACAAATATTGGCTGAGGGCTTCCTGAGTGCTGGGGAAGCAGGCTGGGGGAGAAGACAGAAGAGGCCCCCACCCGGCTGTTCACAGACTAGAGGAGCAGACAAGATGAGAGTCTTCATCGGCTTTCAAAGTCACATCACATTCCTGGGTGGCATGGGCCAGTGTCCATGGCATGAGGATCTCCTGGGGGGCAAGTAGGCTTCCTCGAGGAGGGGACAGCTAGCTTGAGACTTGAAGGGGTTTGCCGAGTCAGAGGGCTGATAGGAGAAGGTCCAACCTAGAAACCAGATCATCTGGTCCCTTTCTTTAGCCCCACAACTGAGATCTGCTAATTCTGTCTTCCAGATGGAACCTGAACAGTCCCTCCATGTCTCTGGCCCTGCCCTGGGTTGGCCACCTCCCCTGGAGTACTTCAACAGCCTCCAAAGCAGCTTCCCTGCCTGTCCTGCTCCACGGAGCTGCCAGAGGATCTTTGCAGAAGGCAAAAGCTAACCACGTCCTTCCCCAGAGGAACACCTTTGCTGCAAGATAAAGTCCTGACTCCTTCCCACGGTCGCCTGCAGCACCCAGCCCCTGCAGACCCCTCTGACCTCCTATTTTCCCCTCTCCCCACATCCTGTCCACTGCACTTCTCGAAAGTCTGCATCTGAAAAGTGCTTCCTGCTGGACTTTTGCACCTGCTGGTCTCTGTGATTCACACACCCTTCCACACTTCAGGCCTTAGTGTGAACACTCCTGGCCCTCCCTGCCTGGTCCAGGTTAATTCACCCTGTTTCCTCCTCCCCAATTAGAGGTGTCCACTTTTTCGTGAATGCTTGTTGAAGGGTCTGGTTTCCCCCTTGGATGCAGGGGCCTTGTCTTCCTGTCACCTGCTGAATCCCAGTGCCTGACACAAGGCTCTCAGGAGATGCTGTTGCTAGGTAGTTGTTATTAAACAAATGGTCACTATTCAGATCTCTTCCATTGATCTCCGTTTCTCCACCCACAAAGGGGCATTAGAAAATAGCCAGCAGAGGGGTGCCTGGGTGGCTCAGTTGGTTAAGCATCTGCCTTCAGCTCAGGTCATGATCCCAGGTCCTGGGATCAAGCCTGATCAAGTGTCTGGCTCCCTGCTCAGAGGGAGTCTGCTTCTCCCTCTTCCTCTGCCCCTCCCCCACTCATGCTCGCTAGTGCTCTCTCTCTCTCTCCCTGTCTCTCTCTCTCTCCAATAAATAAATAAAATCTTAAAAAAAAAAAAAACCCACCCAACAGTTACTATGCAGTTAGTCATACAAAGCCTCTAATATATGTAGAACAAACACTATATGATACTGTTTTTCAATAACAGCCAGATTCATGGAGATGGGATTGCATATTGTCAGTCCCAACACTTTCTACCAGGGAGGCACTATTTACTGGACCCATGAATGAATTAATGAAGAGCTATGAATGAATGCATGGCTAGCCAGAGGCAAATTACTTAGTATCTGTATGCCTTGGTTTTCTTATCTGTGAGATGCGGATAATAGACCTGTCACACAGGCTATTTATAGTTTAAATATGTAAATATAGGTGAAGTGTTTAGATAAATGCTTCGCACTTAGCGTGTGTCTGTGTTTGCTGTTATGGTTGAAACTATTTCAGAAATTTATTTAAAAAAAACGCAAACTTTTCACAATGAAAAGTAGCCTGCATCCCTTCCTTCCCCTTCCTTCAATGCATATGCATATAATGCATAGATAGATCTATTATATACTCATTTTACAGATAAAGAAACAGGGGCACAGAGAGGTTAAATATCTTGAGACCTACCAGCCTGGAGTTTTATTTTACTCACGTCTGTCAGGGTTTCTCAACCTCAGCACAACTGACATTTTAGGCTGGGTGTGGGTGGGTGCGGAAGGGGCTGCCCCGTGTTACTGCAGGATGTTTAGCAGCATCTCAGGTCTCTAGCCCCTAGACACCAGGAGGACGCCCCTGCACCCCAGCTGTGACAACAAAAAATGTCTTCAGATATTGCCAAATGTCCTTGGCGTGGGGCTGGGGGAGCAGGGCAAAATCGCCCCCTTCTTGAGAACCCTCATGTCTATGAATCCGTGTGATAGCCCCTCCCTCTGTTTTCCTTGTGTTACACACACAGTAGCACGCTGTTCAGGGTGTAGTCTTCTTCTCTTACACCACTTCTCGGCGACCATTTCCACTTCGCTGATTACAGACAGGAGAGAACTTCTCTGAAACAGACCTGTCCCGACAGGAAGAGGGGTGAGCCGCCCGTCCTGGGGGGTAAGCCAGCCCTCAGACCAGGACTTCCGGGGCGGGGTCAGCTCCCGGGGGCCGTCCCGCCCCTCCGCGCAGTCGGGGGGTGGCCCGCAGGGGCGGGGAGCGGCCGTGGGCGGGGCCGCGCGCCCGGGCCCTCCCCCGCGCGACGTCACGGCGCCGCGGCCCCGCCCCCGCGCGCGGGCTCCTCCCCCTCCCCCGGCCGGGGCGGCTGGCCAGCCCGGAGTCGCTGGGCGAGCGGGGTCGCCTCGCAGCGCCTTTGCACGGTAGGTGGCCCTGGGGTGGCGCGTGGGGCCCGGGCCGCGGCCGCCGGCAGGGAGGCGTCTGCGAGTCGGCCTCGGACGCCGTGGAGCCCTCAGCCCGGGCGGCTTCTTCCCGGGCCCGACGCGGCTGCTGAGGCTCCGGGGCTGGGAGCTGGGCGGGAGGCGGCGCGCGCGGGCCGGTTCGAGGATCCGCAGACGCCGGGCGCCCCGAGCGCTGTCCGCGGGGTGCGGTAGAGCCCCGGCCCCCTGACCGCGCTTCTCGCCTCGGACCCCGCGCCCCGGCGGCGCTCAGCGTCCGTGTGTGTGTTGGGAGTGGGGGTTGGGGGCGACGGCGTGTCACCGCCGTCGGGGTCCCCGGCCCCTCCGCGGCGTGCGGGGACCCCCCGGGCGGGCTCCGGGACGCGCGGGGGGCGCGTGGAAGTTAACTTGCAACGCCGTGCAGTTGCGAGGCGTGTCCAGAGTGGAGGCGTTGGGCGGCGGAAATCGCTGGCTGAGGAGGGGGCCGCAGAGAGCATGGGGTAGGGGGAGCCCTGGTGAACTTGAGGGTCAGCCGGGAGGAGGGAGCGAAATTCTGCCAGAAGACCCCGCCGCCTGGCAGCCTCCCCCTCTCAGTGTGAGCTGGACGGAAGGTGCTTGACAAAACAGACTGGGAGTGGCAGCGCGGGAAGGGGGGCTTGGTCACCCAGGCCTGGTTGCCGGACTTGGCAGAGTCGTTATTATTATGTGGGGCAGAAGTCGGGTCTGACTTTCTCACTCAAATGCCCATCCCCTCGGGAGGCAGGGTGGGGACCATCCAATGGAGTGCAGTCGTTACAAGGCACTGTGCCTATCACTTGCCCACTTCCCCTTTTACAGGTGGGGAAACTGAGGCTCAGAAAGGTCAAGTGCCCACGGCCCTTGTAGGTCCCACAGGTAGGATGTGGCAGAGCTGAAACCCACCCTCAGACGTCCTGACTTCATATGTCATGTATGGTTGTTGGGGAGGGGAGCTGTCAAACTCCTACTCATCCTTCAGAAGCCTCAGGCAGCACCCCATCCTGGAAGCCTTTGGCAGGCATTGTTGAGTGCTTCCTGTTTTGAAACCCACAGAGGTGACTGGCCCTTTCCCTCACTTATCAACCGCCCATCCTGGGCTGTGGACATCTGTTCCTGTACCCCATCTCCTATCCTTTCATTCAGCTGGGTGGCCTCATGGTTAGGCCAGGCTTCTGGAGTTGGGCAGATCTCGGGGTGACTCACTCTGGTTTAGTAGTGATGTAGTCTGTGCGAGTCATTCCTCCTCATCCAGCCTCAGTTTCCATGACTGTAAAATTGGGTTTGTTGAGTCATTCATGAACCAATTTACCCTACTGAATCCCAGTTGTACTATTATTTACTCAGTGTGTCTGTTTAAGTCACTGTATTTTTTTTTTAAGATTTTATTTATTTATTTGACAGACAGAGAGAGAGAGCACAAGTAGGCAGAGTGGCAGGCAGAGGGAGAGGGAGAAGCAGGCTCTCTGCTGAGCAGGGAGCCTGACGTGGGGCTCTATCCCAGGACCCCAGGATCATGACCTGAGCCGAAGGCAGCCGCTTAACCGACTGAGCCACCCAGACGCCCCCCACCGTATTTTTTAAAGCCTCATGTAATCTCTTTATAGCAGCTTTACTAAGATCAAGTTCATATATCCTATAATTCACGCTTTTAAAGCATTCAATTCAGCGGCTTTTTAGGATATTCACAGAGTGAATATTTTAGAACATTTTCATCACCCAAAAAGAAACCCTGGACCCATCTGCAATCACCTCTCAGTCCCTCTCTCCCCAGCCCCTGGCAACCACTAATCTACTTTCCGTCTCTATGGATTTGCCTATACTGGACATTTCATGTAAATGGAGTCACGCACAATGTGGCCTTTTGTTACTGGTACCTTTCACTTAGAATGATTCTGAGGTCCATCCGTGTGGTAGTATATAGCAGTTCTTCCTTACTTTTTTTTTTAGTATCTCATTACTTTTTTTTTTAACA
Source organism: Mirounga leonina (assembly GCF_011800145.1). NCBI lineage: Eukaryota > Metazoa > Chordata > Mammalia > Carnivora > Phocidae > Mirounga > Mirounga leonina. The sequence continues at coordinate 19,736,586 of NW_023270436.1, read as the reverse complement.
GGTTTTTTTAAGATTTATTTATTTATTTATTTGAGAGAGAGAGAGAGAGAGAGAGAGAGAATGAGTAGGGGAAGGGGCAGAGGGAGAAGGAGGGAGGAAGCCGACTCCCTGCTGAACATGGAGCCAGACGCAGGACTCGATCTCAGGACCTGAGCTGAAACCAAGAGTCAGACGCTTAACTGACTGAGCCACCCAGGCGTCCTGGTATTTCATTATTATTATTATTTTTTTTTTATTTCAGTATAGTTAACATACAGTATTAGTTTCATTAGTTGTACTTCATTACCTTTTAATGGCTGAATAATATTCCATTGCATGGATATACTCTAACCACTTCTCAGCTGGTGGACATTTGTGTTATTTCTGCTTTTTGGCTGTTGTGAATACTGCTGCTGTGAACATTTGTGTACAAGCCTGTGTGAGCCCATATGTTTTCAGTTCTCCCCGGTATATCCCTGGGAGTAGAACTGCTGGATCGGATGGTAATTCTGTGTTTAACCTTTTGAAGAAGTGCCAGGTTCCCAGAGCAGCTTCCCCATTTTACAGTCTCGCCAGCAGCAGATGAGGGTACCGATCATCTTAAATAAACATAGTCTCCGAATAGTTACAGTCTTTGAAATCACTGGCTTTGATGTGCTCGGTATAAATTATTTTCCAATACGCATTGAGTTAAATGCCTCGTTAGCAGAATAAGGAGTGTCCTGTGGGTCACCAGAAGCATCTCTGGGACCATCAGGAAACCAGAAATCCAGCCCGTGGAGCGCTTTGCCAAGGCATGTGTGTGCTTGCGTTGCTTCTGTAACAGGGGCGTAGTTGTGAGGGCAGTCTACCGGGCCCTGTGCGGGACGGGGGGCACTGAGGAGCCCAGGGGCTTGCAGTGCCTACCCCAGGACCTGGTGGTGCCTGTTAGGAACCTGTGTATAGGAGAATGGAAAAGTAGGAACTGGCCAGACCTTCCCACCCCAGCTGCAGAGGCCAGTCCCTCAGCGGTGAAAGGGAGTCTGGTCCTGCCCGGGGCCCCACCCTGGCCACCTATGCTCATTCTGCAGGTGACCTCCCCTGGTGGCCATGTGGGGTGGGCCATCTGAGCGGCCTCAGGGAGTCACTGCTTGTTTCAACCGACGCCACCCCTCCCTCGCCCCCCACTCCCAGACCTGAGACCCACAGTCCTGAGTTGCAGAGGCCCTGTCGGTGCCCCTCGGGATGACACACAGACATCCCCTCCTTCCTCTTGGCATCGCCCCCATGCCTGGGACCCCCACCTCTTCCCTCACGCTCTTTGCCTGCTGTGAGGATGAAGCTGCTCGGGAAGAGCCCAGGTCAGAGCAGGGCATTTTCATGGAGGAACCAAGTTTCTTGAAGGTCACCAGTTCCTGATGTTCTTAAGCCTGTCGTCTGCTGGTTCTGGAACCGAACCCGGCATCCCTCCGTGCGTTCTGGGTTCCCATGGAGCAGCCTTGTCCTACCTGGACAGCTGCTGTTTGGGAGGGCCATTGAGCTGGGCCTCTGGCACCTGTCACCAGCCCCTCCTGCTTTTATTCATTTATGCATATTTTCCCTTCCTTGTCCTTTTACAACCAGGCATTCCTGGATAGCCTGGGGAAATGGAAACGGTTCAGGAGACTAGGGAAGAGTCTCTGGGCCTCAGTGTATCCTGCTGGGGAAATGGGTGTGGACTGAGTCAGAACTTGGATCTAGTGCCACCCTGGGATTGGTAAGGCTGTCAAAACGTGTTATCGACACGACTTTGTGAATCGATATGTAGTAAGAGAGGTGGGTCAGCAGTGGCTGGTGGTAGTGATTTAAAAGCCCAGGTATGGCCCAGATGGCTCTGATCTGCCCTGTGGCACTGCAGAAACTTGTCTGGGTAACAGCAGCTCCTGGCCTCCCCCCGCCCCCCCGCCACCTGTTCCTGCCATCTGCAGGGCCCCTTCTCTGCGCTCTGCAGCCACACACTCACCCTGTCTGGGGCCACTCCAGAGAAGGTTCTGAGATGCCTGCGCCCTCGCATGGCCCTTCTCTGGTCTTTTCCACTCTGGATTGTGGCATAAGGAGGATTCATGGGAATGATTCATTGAGAATGGCCCGTGGGGTGGGCCGAGCCCCAGAAATTGCAGGGAAGGGCTGCTGGGGGCAGTGTCCACGTGCCCTGGGGAGCCGCCGGGGCTGCCGTCCCAGGGAGGAGCTTCATGTTATCCTGTGTGCTCAGATGGTGGGAGGCAAGCGCAGGGCAGCCAGCCTGTCTGCCAAGTGCATTCTTGCATCGACCAGACTTTTGACCAGGCTGCTGTGGCCAGAAAGCAGGCTGGTGGCCAGAAAGTGGGCCTGGTGGCAGTGTGCACGCTCCAGGGTTCACACCTGCATCGGAATCTGGTTGTTCCGCTCAGCGGCTGCACGTTTGTGTTCCTCCCTTCCTGCTGCCATCAGTTTTCCCGTCTGCAGAATAGAGGTGCAGCTAGGACCTGCCTCCTGGATTGGACCAGAGGGGACGGGGGCCAAGTGCTTATCTTGTTGCAAGGCAAAATGAGACGGCTCAGGGTCAGAAAGGCTGTTGGAATCTTGAGTGTGTCCCTTTGGGAGCCTCAGCTTTCCCATCTGTCGGAAGGCCATAATTATAACTGATATCAACAGAGCTCACCAGGCACGAGGCAGTGTTCTAGGCGCTCTGTGTACACGAACTCGTTTGATCCTCCCAATGCCCAAAGGAATTGGACAAGCCGAGGTATGGAGAGGTGAAGTCATTTGCACAAGGGCACCCTGCTAGGAAGTGGGAGAGACAGGATTTGAATCCAGAGTCTACGCTCCTAATTACCATCTTACCCCCTCTCAATATCCTATCTTTTTTTTTTTTTTTTAAAGATTTTATTTATTTGACAGAGACACAGAGAGAAAGGGAACACAAGCAGGGGGAGTGGGAGAGGGAGAAGCAGGCTTCCCGCTGAGCAGGGAACCCGACGCGGGGCTTGATCCCAGGACCCTGGGATCATGACCTGAGCCGAAGGCAGACACTTAACGACTGAGCCACCCAGGCGCCCCGTGATACCCTAACTTAATGCCCAACACATAGAAAATACTCGGAAGGTGTTGGTTATTATTACTGTATTATATTGTTATATACTGTTACAAATTATTATGTATTATTAATGGACGTTTATCCCTTTCCCTGCCTATTTGTCCACACTCTAACCTGGATGACAGAACAAGCAGGGCTCTTGGCTTGCGAAGTCCAGACTCCTACCCCCCAACCCTGATCCCTCCTCTCCCTCCCGTTCCCCCACACTCTCCTGAGCAATTGGGGCTGGGTAGGGGCTTGGAGGTAGCTGAGTCCCAGCTGGGTTTCTGAATTGCTATGTGACATTGGGCAAGGTGCTTTCCATCTCTGAGACTCAGTTTCCCCACCTGTGAAATGGGCAGGTTGGCCTGTAACAAGCTGCCAACCCATGCCTTTGACCCACGGGACGGTTTCTGTTTAGCTCCCATGGTGTTTTATTTTAAATTGAGCCAACATTCAATTATTTTTAGAGAATCATCCAATTTCCCACTTCTTTTGGGAACGCAGGAGCTTGGGCCAAACTGGAGTGGCCTGAAGATCCCCCTTAAATGCCCTGGGCCCTCCTGGTCATTGTAGTCCCCACCACACCATTCCCCACCATCTCATGCATGACCTTTCTGGCTCCCAGGGCCCTCTGGCCCAGTACAGGTCTTAACAGCTCTGAGGACACCCCGGACCTGCCTGGGTGGGTGTCACTTGAACACGCAGTTTATTGCTTTAAAAACAAAAAATTTTTAACCCCTGGTTTCCACGCTCTTCAAGAGTCGCCTCAGCTCTGCTTTTCTGGGACATTGACGATTGTCCGAGGCCTCCTGTTACCTATTCTGTCCCTAGAAGCCTCGAGGCTTTTAACACATCAGGAGCTTGTCCCCATTCCACACTCCCTGTCTCTGGGCCCCAGGGTCCCACCTTACCTGGTTCAGGTCTCCACATAACCCACAGTAAGATATTCGGGGCCAGCGGAAGTCCCTCTGCTGTGAATACTGGCGAGGATGTGTCTGTGTCCCAGCGTATCTACACTGCTTGCCCGGCTCCGGGGACACCATCCCATACCCTTTCTCTGTCCTCACAAGGGATCAGGGGGGCATTTGTTACTGACCACTCCATTTCCTGGAAACTGAGGCACAGAGGCAGTCAAGTCACTTTCCCCAAGGTCACACAGGCCTGATGTGACAGCAGTGGAAATTTGAGCCCACATCTGCCCAACTCCAGAGGCCGCCTGCGGGAGTCATTCATCCATCCCATCGCTGCACAGATAGCCGCTGAGGGACGCCCTCCATGGACATCTGTAGTCCCGGCTGTGGCCCCAGCACCTGGCACTGGGCCTGGGTTACCCTGGAGGACTCAGGAACTACTTGTGGAAAAGGGACATGTGGAAGTTTCTTGGCTACATGCTGGGGTGCAGGATTTAAGAAGCCACCAGGTCCCCTTTTTCCTGGAGTTTACCCTCTAGTGGAGGCATCAGACAAGAAAAAAAGTCAACCACATCTCTGACCTGAGGTGCCTGCCTAGAAAGTTGACAAACTATAGCCCCTGGGGCCAAGTCCGGCCCACTGCTTGTTTTTGTAAATGAAGTTTTATTAGAATACACCACACTCATTTATTTCCCTTCTGTCAGTGACTGCTTCTGTACCATAAGGACAGAATTTACTGGTTCCCCAGAGACCATGAGGTCCAACAAAATTGAAAATACTTTTTTTAAAAGATTTTATTTATTTATTTTACAGAGAGACAGCGAGAGCAGGAACACAAGCAGGGGGAGTGGGAGAGGGAGAAGCAGGCTTTCCGCCGAGCAGGGAGCCCGATGTGGAGCTCGATCCCAGGACCCTTGGGATCGTGACCCGAGCCGAAGGCAGACGCCTAATGACTGAGCCACCCAGGTGCCCCAAAATTGAAAATATTTATTGCTGGACCCTTTACAGAAAGTCTGGCAACCCCTGATCTAATTATCTCTTGGGTCCCTTTAAGTTATAGTATTTTGTAAGGTGATAGTAAAATAATGATTGCCATTAATATTTGAGTGCCTGCTGGATACTTAGCTCTTGGGGCTTCTGCCTGAAACTTTCCCACACAGCTCAGGGAAGGTTTTGTTTTGATTTTGACTGTCCATGGGCATCAGGGGGCCTTCACTTCTTTATTTAGTCTGTTCTCCCATTTAGTCAACAAACGGGGCCGGGTCCTGCGAGGATGTGGGCAGTGTCCCACCCTGTGCATTCCTGTGGAGGAGGCAGGCCAGAGGGGTCATACAGGGTGCTAAGTGCTTTTTGGGGGGCATACTGGGTACTGGGATGGGAGGCAATCAGGGAAGGCTTCCTGGAGGTATTGGGGGGGGGCTGCAAATTGTGCCAGTAGGAGTTGGCTGGGTAGAGGAGGGCAGGAAAGGTGTTCCAGGGAGAAGGAACCGCAGGTGCAAAAGTTCAGAGCTCTGTGACCCCCGTGGCCTGGTAGGTCTGCTCGAATTTATGGCTTCCGGAAGTTGGTATGTGTGGGTGGGGGTGGAGTAGGGTGTTAAAATTGGAGGTCAGCAGGAGTCGAGTCACAACACAGGGTCCAGTTGCTACCCTGAAGGACCTGGGTTTCCCCCTGGAGAAAGAGTTTTCCTTTCCAGGTCTCCCTCTAGCCTTTGTGGACTCCCAGGAGAGTCACCGCTGGATGCTAACTTAGCGGCTCCTGTTGTTTAACACAGAGCACGCCCCTGCTGGGCTCCCCCTCCACCCCTCCCCCTGGGCTCCCTGGGTGGCCGCCCCCAGCTAGGAGGCTTAAAGATTGCTTCCTTTGCATTTATTTTTGCAGTTTTTTTTTTAATTAAGGCGTGTTTTTCATATAAGCCGGTGGGTTCTGGTTTCCTTTGAAAATGTTATAGCGATATTGAGTTCACTGAACAAAAATAGGAAACAGGTGAGAGTAATTGGGAAGGTGGCCCTCAGCAGGTGGGAATTTGGGCAGCCCCGCAAGGGGGCGGGGGGGGGCGCTCCCAGGGGGCCAGGCTGGTACGTGACCTTGCTCTAAAAGGTTTGGCTCCTCCCTGAAGCCCCAGGAGCGTTGACCCGAGGGGTGGGGAAGGACACCGAGCTGAGGTTCTGGTTGCAGGCTGTTCCCAGGCTCCCCTATCTAGCTCCTGCTCCCTGCGTCTGGCTGGGTCTCTATTTTTGTCTCTCCCCGTCTCCTTCTCATCCCTATCTCCCTCTGTTCAGGTTTCCCTGACTCGGTCTCCCCCATCGCTGTCTCTCTCTATCTCTGGCTGGCTGGCTCTCTCCATCTGTTTGTCTGCCTTCTCCCTCCCCCACCTGCACTACTTCCCCTCCACCCCCCCCCACCCCAGCTCTTCCTTTATCTCATTAGAAACTCTCTGTCCCACTTCCTCTGGCTGTGAGTGACATCCTGCCCCCAGAACCTTCGGAACCGAACCCTCACAGAGGCGGGGGACTCCACCACCACCCTCCGCGAGGCGGCGTGGAAGTAGGTGGTGTGCGGATTCCTGGCAGGGAGGTGGAGGCCCAGGGAGGTCTGGAGGCCAGCGAAGGCAGCACAGCACTGCAGGGATTCTGAGTCCGCCTGCCCCTGGGGCCCCAGAGTGCGGGGGGGGGGGGGGGTGGGGGGGCGGGGCAGAGGTGGGGGCGCGGAGGGCAGGCCCCCGGGCTGTGGGGGAGGCGACAGGAAGCCTGGGTTGGCAGCGAGGGGATAGAGTGCAGCTTGGGGTTTAACTTGGTTTGGGGGCTCAGCAGGGGGCTGTCACCTGGGGCGGAGGTGTTGGTTACCCTGCCTCCGGGGACTCCCCCTGAGCCTGCCCACAGCAGGTGCGTGGCCCCGTGGGTCATTGCGTTTCCTGCTGTCTCAGTGACCCTGGGCTCCCTGGGCGGGCCCCACGCTGTGTTCACAGCCCCACTGGCGCGCACAGTAGGTCGGCAGTGCACCTATGTTGGCTAATCTGGGGGAGAACAGCAATATTAGAAAATGAGTTCAGCCTCTTTCTTAGAGGTCTCAGAGACTGAGGCTCAGAGAGTGGAGGTGATTTGCTCAGGTCATGAAAACAGATTTGGAGTACAGAACAGGTCTGGGTTCCCCAAGGTGGATGCAGCACAGGGAGAACATTTAGCTGGTAGGTCCTCTGGTGGCCCTCTGTGGGTGTCCTGTGAACACCCCCTCCTAGGAGGTGGGGGCACTGGGGTTTGAGGCTGGCTCACCCTCACCCAGCTGCTGGGGGAGTCCGGGCAAATTCCTCCCCTGAGATCCCTGGGGGTCTCTACTTTACCCTCCGAGGGAATGAAGAACAAGGATCCTGAGAATGGCAGAGGGGGTCGGCTCGGTGGGGTCAGAGGTCACTGACCTCACTGTGCTTGCTCTCAGGCAGGGGCAGTGGCTGCCTTAGCCTTGGGAACCTCGCTCAGTCCTCTGGTTAGATGTTGCCCTGGATCACGAGGATACCATTATATCACAAGGTCTTCCGTGACTTAGCTGGAAAAACCCAAAAGGAGAAGACATGGATTCCACCCTCAAAAGCCTTCACTAGCTCCCTATTGGCTACAAAGGAGTGGGGGGAGTCCCCCTCATGGCACTCAAGGCCCCGCGATCTGGCTACCACCTTCCTCTCCTACCTCCCTCCCCTCTTGAGCAGGTGTAGGGCAGCACCTTTAAGCAAGCAGCAGGATCCCCTGGAAGGCCAGCTTGCTGCACCCCATACCCAGAATCCACTCCCCCCTCCCACTCATTCAGCAGGTCTGGAAAGGGACCAAGAATTTGCATTTCTAATGGGTTCCGAGGTGCTGCCAATGTGGTCTGGGAACCCACTTTACAAAGTGGGTTTTAAGCATACTCTAAAAACCAGACGGTGTAGGAGCAAAAACCTGCTCCACCAAACGCCTTCTGTGAGCTCTCAGGCAAGGACTTTAACCGCTCTGTGCCTCGGTTTCCTCGTCCATAAAATGGAATAATATCCGCACCGTTCTGATAGATCAGTTGTAAGGATCAATTGGACTTAGTACGCCTAAAGCGCCTAGAACAGTGTCTGGACATGAAGTAAGCAGGCAGTACATGCACGTTTGCTATTATAACTACTCTTGCTATTGTTATTTTTATTACAATTCACATTTAACCCCACCATGACCTTGACACTGTTGTGCTTACAGTGAATCCTTTGCCATTCTTGATTCCCAGTGCGCTTGGACACCTCTGGGCCTCTCTGCTCAAGCTCTTCCCTTCCCTGGGACCCCTCGCCCATCCTCTGCACCTGTTCCCGTGCTACGCATCCTTCTCAGATTCCTGCCTGACCCTCCCCACTCCCTGCCCCGCACCAGCCAGAATCCACAGCCCCTTCCTCTGACCTCCTTGGTCACATGACTTACTTATTCCCCTGACCCGGCTATCTCCTTTCATTCTGCCCATTATCCAGTTACTTGAATGTCCGTTTCCTGTGCCGATCCACAGACTTCTCCAGATCTGACTTCTTGGGGCTGCCAGTGGGTGGCAGGTTCCTAGTGGGGCTGGGACGGTGGCAGGGAGTGATGGGCACAGCCAGACACGTGGTCGGGAGCCCACGTTCTAGAGGGTGAGAACACCCAGGGGTGTGCTCCTTCATTGAAAGGTGATTACTTACTTACTGTCACTTCGCCCAGCTCTGCTCTTTGGGGACCTTCTCCACTGGGGGCTGGGGACAGAAAGCCCAGATGAAGGGGGTAATGAGGACTCCAGGGAGCTGCATCTGCCTCCCACCATTCAGTTCCCAGATCCCTGAATAGCTAAGACTTGCCCGTTCCTGAGCAAACAGGTACATGTGCGTTTATCTTTTTGCGTGTCGTGTCACTGAAATCTCACAGTGACGTGAGGCAGGCATCGAGAAGAGCCCTGATACTGTGGGAAGGTGGGGCTTTCTGAGTCCGACACATGGGAGTCAGAATGCCAGCTGGCTGGTGCCCAAGCTATGAGACCTTGGGCCAGTTACTTCCCCTCTCTGGGCCTCCGCTTCCTCACCTGTAAAACGGAGATCACAGTCATGACCATCTCTTGGGTTGCCAAGAAGATGATAGATAAGGTTTTCTGGTGCCCGATGCATAAAGGTGCTCGGTGATTCACAGCAATAAGGATTATGTTGTTCACCCATTTCACAGATGAGGAAACAGGCTCAGAGAAGTTCAGGGACTGTCCCCCCACCTGACCCTCTTCCTGGTGATGTCCAGGCAAGTCTGTAGATAGAAATACTTTCCAGCAAGGTCCCAAGCATCCTCGGAACCCAAAGTGTTTTCCCGTAGGAAAAGGCTGTTGACTCACTCCGAATCTGGAGTTCCCCCGTCCCCGGAAGACAGTGAAGCATGAGGAGCTGCCCCTTCTTCCTCATGGCTTTTGATTCGTTAAGTGTTCTTGTTCTGAACAGCTCTTGAGGACTTTGAAACCCTGGCTCTTCTGCCTGCTTCGGGAGTAAGTGAGGTAGGAAACTCTCCTAGTCCCAGGCTGTGTTTGTCTGAGACGGAGACGGGGGCAGGTTAATGCTTCGGTAAACTAGGTGCCCAGGTAGGAATGGCCCCAGAACCAAGCCTGCAAATTGTGCTCCTAGCCACCCCCCCCCCCCCGTCCCACCTCTGTCCAGACCCACATGTCCACCCATAGTATCGACAGGGGATGAAAGCTGAATGCCGCTTGGATGAACCATAAAAAAAGGTGTAGGCCTTCTTATCTGGGGACATTACCTCCCACAAATGGTTATTACTTGCTTGCTTTGTTCTTGGTCAGGCCTTTCCACATTTGGCCATCGGCCATTGCAAAACCTCCACAACAAAGAAGTGGAAGGTGATGCAATCAAAAAAGCCATAAACTGCAACTGGGAGCGGGGGGAGGGGGAAGTTAGCCAAAGACTTTCTGAGCAAAATATATGGGAACAACCTGACTCTTTTGTAAGCCAAAAAAATACATGGGAACAACGTGACCTTTTTGTAGGAGTTGGCTTCCCACGTAGAAAACCCATTTCCATGCCCCTGGGGCAGATGTGCAAGTGGTTAGCTGGCTCCAGCCATTACCCTGAGTCCTTGTATAAGACTGGAGATTGGTTTTGCTTAGTCTTATCAAAACATTAAAAAAAGAAAAACCATTCTGGGACCTGGGAAAAGACCACGGAGTGGTACGCATGCAGAGGTCAAAAGAGCCTATTGTGTATCTGCATTTATTGGGTCAGGTAAATGGAAAGTCTGGAGGTGATCACTTTCAGGTATAGCTGGATCCAGGTGCTCCAGTGTGTCAGGACATGTCTCTTAGATGGGCTTTCTTCGGTGGTAGCTTCATTCTCAGGCACGCTCTCCCCAGTAACACTTCCCGGCATACATCCTCCTAACATTAGCAGTCTTGGCTGCAAGAGAGCCATTTCTCTAGTAATTCTTGCAAATCCTGGGATTGAATCCTCTTCACCCACCTCGGGTCTAATGCCCACCCGTGAATGTCTGTACCCTTTTATTGGCCAGCCCTCCATCACTGGTCCTGCGCATGGGATCAGTCCCATCCCAGTCACAAGGAGTGATCCCGGAAGATCAGAGAATGCATGCTTGGCAGGTAGTTTGACAGATACCCATGCCAGTGACAGAGCAGAAATAAAAGGGAGAGGCAGGATTTCTACCCTGGAGGGAAAAATGGAGGCAGACACTGCCATTCATTGAGCATTTACTCTGCTCCAATATGGTATTAAGGCCTTTATGTGTGCTTAGTTGCTGTTTGCCTTTTATAGATAAGAAAATGAGGCTCAGAGAGGCTAAGTGACTTACCTAAGGTCACAAAGCTAATAGGGGAAAATTCAAACTCAGGTCCATCTTCCTGCAAAACCCATTCTTTCACCACTCCCTGATACCTGAGGACACTTACCGATCAACAAAGTGAGCTCGAAAAATAAAATATGAATGCGTGGGGGTGTGCCAGGCTCTGTGTTAAGGGTGGGAATACAAAAGAGAAAAATTTCAAAAAGCCTGCAGGGCCCCTCAGCCCATGAGCTCTCCACAGTCAAGTGTGGGAGATGAAGGGGCAAACAACAATTACTGCAGAGAATGGTGAAGGGTAGGCAGAGGGGACTGTGAGACATAGGAGGTGTTTAATCTGCGTGTTGGTGGAAGGTTTCCTGGAAAAGGTGATGCTTGAGCTGAGGTAATAACAAACAAGCCAAGATAAATTTGGGGAGAGGGTACATAGGTACCTAGTAGATAGGACTCTTGATTGACAAAGACAGAAACCCAGCTCCCACGGAATTAAGCAAAAAAAGTACATTTATTGGTTCATGTAACTAAAAAGTAGAGGGGTAGGGATGGCTTCAGGTGTGGCTGGATCCAGGAGCCCAACTAATATCAGGGAGTCATGTCTCTATCTCTTGGCTCCATCGTCTTGGGTTGGCTTCTCAGGCAGGCTCCACAGGTGGCGACCAGAGATATCCCTGTACCTCCAACCCCACACCCTACTTGCTTAGCCTCCCCAGAAGTTCCTGCTGAAGTCTCAGGCTGACTTTCATTGACCTAGAATGAATTATATATCCATCCCTGAACTAACACTGTGGCCTGGAAACAGAACACGTAATTGTCCAGGCCTAGGCACATGCCCATACCTGGAGTCTTAGATACTGGGAAGGTGGTTAGGAAAATCAGGAGTGTGTGGCATCTATTGGGTTGGCATCTATCCATTTGTCTGGAGCACAGAGGGCTGATCCTGAGGCCCCCATAAGCCATGTGGAGAATTGCATCCTGGGGCTCCTGGGTGGCTGAGATGGTAAGAGTCCCACTCTTAATTTTGGCTCAGGTCATGATCTCAGAGTCATGAGATCCAGTCCTGCCTCTGGTTCCACGCTGGGCATGAAGCCTGCTTAAGAGTCTCTCTCTCCCTCTCCCTTTGCCCCTACCCCCTTTCTCTCTCTCTCCCTCTCCTAAAAAAAAAAAAAAAAAATGTACCTTAAGGATAGCAGGAAACCTTGACATGGGTACTGTTGGAGAGTTGCAGGGGTGGAGGCAGGGGGACCAGGTGGGAGGGGGAGGTATTCACATTGTTCCTGTGAGGTGCTTTCTCTTTGCAGCTTTGATTTGCATTTCCTTGATGGCCAGCGATACTGAGCCGATATTGAGCCATCTTTCCTGTGCTTGTTGGCCATTTGTAGATCTTCTTTGGAGAAATGTCTGTTAAAGTCCTTTGCCCATTTTTGAATCAGGTGGTTTGGTGTTTTGTTTTTAAGTTTCAGAAGTTCCTTATATAATCTAGTTACTAATCCCTCATGAGATACGGGATTTGCAAATAGTTCCTCCTGTGGGTTGTCTTCTTATTGTGTTGATGGTGTCTTTTGATGCACAAAATGTTTCAATTTTCATGAAGTTAATTTGTTTCTTTTTTCTTTTGTTACCTGCGCCTTTGGTAACACAGCCACGAATTGGTTGCATGGCGGTGTCTTGAAGGTGAAGTCGGCAGGAGTTGCTGCTGGGTTGGATTGGGGTGGGAGAGCGAGAGGAGAGTCTTGCTTTTGGCTGCCTTCAAGCCTTTGGGCTGAGCGTAGTACACTGCCACCAAGTAAGGGTGGAACGTATTTGGGGCGAAAGCCAGGCGATTAGCTTTGGGTGTGTTAAATTTGAGGTGCCAGCTCAGCACCCAAGTGGGGGTGACAAGGAGGTGGTTCTTGCCAGAGTCCGTGTTGAGGACAGAATTTTGGGCTGGAGGTGTTCATCCAGTAGGAATCTCTTGCTAGCTGTGCCAGCGTGTTCAGGTTTGGTCCAGCGTCAGGAAGGAAAAAGCCTGAAAACATTCTCCCAGGGGGGACGGAGAGAGAAGAAGACAAGCAGACATCACCTCCTTGGCCTCTCATCAGAAGCCAACCCAGCCTGGCTACTCCTTTACTGAGTGTGGGTTTGGGGCAGGGGTGTGTGCCAGGCACTGGGCTGCGGGTGGCACGACCGGAGGCCTTGGCTCTGTTGACCTTTCTGTTCCTGGGGCCCGGCACCAAGCCTGGCCCCGGGAGAGCGCCTGCTGGTGGCTGTCGATAAAAGGAATGAATGGAGTCCCGTGTGTTCGTCAGTAGCAGATGGGAAGGTGCGTGCGTGGGAGGATGCCCGGCCAGCACCACCATTCCTCAGCGTTGGACAAAGTGTGGCTCTTTAAGACTATTTTTAGTGAAGTCTATCATACGTACAGAAAGGTGCATACATCGTAAGTGGACAGCTCGATGAATTTTCAAGAGGTGTGACGGCACCAGATCAAGAAAAAAAGCATAGGACAAACAATGAATCATGGAACACTACGTCTAAAACTAATGATGCAATGTATGGGAATAATATAAGAATAAAAAAATTAAAAAACAAAAAGAAGTTAAAAAAACAAAAAAAGAAAAAAAGCATAGGCCTTGCACCCCCTCCAACAAGATGCCTGGTACCCCCTCCAGTCAGCCCTCCCCAAAGGGTAGCCGCTATCCTTAAATCTCCTATTAGAAGTTAATTTCGCCTGTCTTTGTACTTTATAGACGTATAAAGTACTTTACATACATAAAAACGCAGATGCTCTCTTTTGTTTTGTTTTTGTTTTTTTTTTCCTCAGCATAAATCTGTGAGCTTCATCCAGATTGTTGCGTGAAGTTCTGGCTTGTTCTTTTGCCTAGCTGTTCAGTATATATATTTATTTATTTGTATTTACGTATTTATTCTCTTGTTAATGGGCATTTCCGTAGTTTCTAGTTGGGGGCTTTTGCAAATAGTGCTGCTGGGAACATTTCAGTATGTATTCTTTGGTGAACAGTTAGATGCACTTCTTTTTTTTTTTTTTTTTTTAAGATTTATTTATTTGAGAGAGAGAGCCGCAGGAGGGGTGGCAGGAGATAGAGAATCGCAAGCAGGGATGAGTGCTGAGCCCAATGCAGGGCTCGATCTCACAGCCCTGAGATCACGATCTGAGCTGAAATCAAGAGTCGGATGCTTAACCAACTGAGCCACCCAGGCGCCACAGTTTAGATGCATTTCTGCTGGGTGTGTACTTAGCAGTAGAATTGCTCAGTCATAGAAAAGGTGCGCGTTCAGCTTTTGGGTTTGTTATGTCATTTTCCCAAAGGGAATTGCCAGGTTCCCCTGTCACCTGAGCATGAAAATTTTGGTTGCATCACATCCTTGCTAACACCTGGTGTTCTCTTTTTTTTTTTTTTTCTTTAAAGCTAGTCACATGTATAGTGGTCTTATATTAGACTTTTAATTTGCATTTATTTTCCTGATGGATGGCAGTGAGTGTTCTTACATAAGCTTATTGACCATTTAGATGATCTCTTCTATGAAGTGTATCTCTTCAGATTTGCCCATTTTTCTCTTGGGTTGCCTATTCTTATTGATTTCAAAGAGGTCTTTATATATTCTGGTTACAAATACTTTGTGTTATTTATGTATTGCAAATGTCTTCCGTTTGTAAGTTCTTTCAGTCAGCAAGAGGAAGAACTGGGCATTTCAAGCCTCAAAGTCATTGATTTGAAGACAGGGCAAGCCCTTCACCTGTGTATGCCTCAGTTTCCCTCTCTAAACCCTGCAGAGTATTTATCTTTAGCCCAACGCTTGCTGTGTAAATGGAGCTGTGACTGTTATTAGCACCTTTGTAGGGATGAAAGAACCCCCTGAACTAAACCAGGCAAAACTCACCCTGTAGGGGCTTTTTCAACCTAAGTCATTCCTGTTTCTCAGGTCAGTTCTATAAATATCGATGAAGCACTTACTATATACCATTCTCCAGGTTAGGCATTGAAAGTACAGCACTGAACAAGACCCAGTTCCTACCCTTGGAGGATGTTGCTTCGGGGGTGAGTGCTTGGGGGCTGCAGGAGCCCCGGGGAAGTGTTGGCTGAGCTAGAGCATCACGGAAGGCTTCCTGGAGGAGGCGAGCGTCATGGGGTTGAGCATAGTTGAGTACGCCTCTTGTGTTCAGGCACACGCTTGGGTGCCTTCTGTGTGCCAGGCCCTGGTTCTCAACCAGAGGTGATTGCACCTCCAGGGAACACTGGCAATGCCTGGAGATATTTTTGCTTGTTGCAATGTGGTGGGGGGGATGCTACTGTTGTCTAATGAGTAGAGGCCAAGGGATGCTGCCCAAATGTTAGTGCTGAGGTTGGGAAGCCTTGAGCCAGATAGTTGTAATACCGTCCAAGGTTACAGTAAGGGGGTTGATCAGAGGGACTGGGAATGTCACCCCAGCCAGAGGATGTCAGAGAAGCCGTCGCAGGAGGGGGAACCTGGAGCTGAATTTTGGAGGGTTGTGAGTGGGAACTGGCAGGAAGCGGGAGGTGCCTAGGAAGGGCCCTGGTGAATCACGGAGATGCAGAGATGGGTGGTCCGCGTGCTTGGGGGTTTTACCCTCAAGGGCAGGCCTGGAAAGGGGGTGGGAGAGGTTTGTGGGGACCGATCACCGTCAAGGACTTAATCAGCCTGTGTGTCCTCCTCCTCCCCCCCCCCCCCCCCCCCCCCCCCGGAGCTGTAGGCCAAATTTGGTTGCTGAGCCCTTTCAGTGTGGCTAGCGCGGCCGAGGAACTGAGTTTTTTATTTCAATTTAACTTAAATTTAGATCTCAAAACAGACACTTGATTCCGTTCCTGGGAAACTTTTAAGCATGTGTGGAACTATTTCGGGATGCGAATGTACGTTTTCAGCTGTAAATTTTGTGAACTCTAAATACAGATCAGATATGCCTACTGAAAAGTTGAATGTACACCCCAGATTTCAGACCTAGTACTAAGGGAAATGTCTCATTAATCTTAATTTTTATATTGATTTTAAACGATATTTATATTTTATGTTGACTTTATTTAAATTTTCATATTGATTAACGGTAACATTTTGGATAGGTTGGGTGAAATGAAATCTAGAACCAAATTTCATTTCACCGTTTTCTTTTTCATGTGGCTTTTGTTTTGTTTCGTTTTGTTTTTTTACGTGGCTTCTGGAAAATTGAATTCCACGTGTGGCTCACCCTGGATGTCATCTGGGCGTCGCTGTTATGAACCCCGGGGAAGGGCTGGAATGTCTGGCCGAGGCTGAGGGCTCGTGGAAAGGTTTAGGCTGGGGAGCGACGGTGGTCAGGTTTGCATCGTTAGTTACACCCTCTGGCCACTGTGGTGAGAGAAGATTCTAGAGGATGGGATGAGCCTGGCCGTGGGGAGACTGTATAGCCTGAAAGGCTTGAGCTGGGGCCACAGAGAGATGCCCTGATGCCCCAGACAGATAGTCCACAGGCAGGTGACCAGGCTGGGCCCAGAGGAAGGAGGAGCCTTTGGGGAGGGGGCGGGCACATCCCAGGACTGACCGGTCCTTCAAAGAGGCCTCACAGCTAAAAGACCGCAGGAGTAATGTTGGCCGCTGCAGATCAACCTGCTGCTTCTGCTGGTCTCCTCTCCAGACACCTGCCAGCCCCAACCTGGTCCTCCCCTGCCACCCTGACTGCAGCCCGCACCCCGCTCAGGTTTGACACCCCACTTCCTGCTTCCATGTCCTGCTCTCCACTGCTTAGCAGGCTGTGTGACCTTGAGCAAGTGGCTCTCCCTCTCTGAGGGCTGCCAGCTCTGCACGGCCTCACCCCTGCCGCACCGAGGGCATAGGCGAGATCTGTGATGCCCACGGATGATAGATCTTCCCGGGTTGGATCTTTGGAGGGGTGATAGTGTGGAGCCCTAGGGGAGGGTGGGCATGGCACCCTCCCGTTCACTGGGTGGATTCTCATCTCCCATCTCTGGATTATGTCCCCGCTGCACTGCTTTGGAAGCTGAGGCTCAGAGAGGTGAGGGGGCTCGCCTAAGTCCACATAGCTCAACAGGAGCAGGATTCAGATGGGGAATGCAGACCTTGTCAGTGCCAGGCCACCACTCCCATGACCACGTCTCAGTGTTGG
Source organism: Mirounga leonina (assembly GCF_011800145.1). Classification (NCBI taxonomy): domain Eukaryota; kingdom Metazoa; phylum Chordata; class Mammalia; order Carnivora; family Phocidae; genus Mirounga; species Mirounga leonina. The sequence continues at coordinate 19,719,689 of NW_023270436.1, read as the reverse complement.
ATCAAGGGCAGGGCGCTGGGCTCCGTGTCCTCATCTGTTGGGTGGGGTGGACAGTGCTGACTTCGGCGGTTGGCTGCAAGGAGGGAGTAATTGAGGGAAGCAGCAGAGCGCCCGCTCCAGATGGGAGACAGGCCTCCCGATAGCGCTCCCGTTTGTTGGCTGATCCCTACGTTCCATTCCTCCCAGCTGCTCTGCAGTGAGTGGTATGAGCCCACTCTCCGGGGAGGAACCTGGGGCCAAGATGTGCACCTAGTCAGTCAAAGCTGGGGCCCCAGCCAGCACCTTGGCTGTGGCTCTAGGGCCCTTTCCCTCCCCTGCACGGGCCCTGTCCTCACCCCAGGACCCCGACATTACCTCTAGTGCTTGACGAGGGCGGGCCTGCCCTGTCCCCCCCCCCAGCCTGGTCCACCGTCCCGGGTGACTGGACATGAATGGGCACAGGGCAGCCTCCCCGGGGGGCGCTCACGGATGCCCAGCCCACAGAGCCTGTTCCTCGGGAACTTTCCTTCCCTTGCTAGGTGAGCTGTAATCTTTCCGCCTTCCTGCTTTGAGTTGTGTGCCAACGGCCAGAGTGGGCGGGCAGGAAGCTGTCAGGGAACCTGCCCGGGGCATGGCCAAATTCTAAGAGCCAGAGCTGGGCTCTCCCAGGTCACCAACCCTGGGTTCTGGTTGTCTCAACACCTTGTTCAGCCTCATAGCTGGAAAAGGGAGGAGCCACCAGCCTGACTGAAAAGCAGCGTCTGACACATGAAGTTGGTACAGAAGGGGGACCTTGCAGACGGCTGGCCAGAGGGTCTTTTGGGGGAGCTTTGGCAGTTGCTGCTGAGATCTGAAGATGCCTAGCCCCCAGCCAGCTGACCCCTTTTTACATAGCTCCCTAGATCTGTGCTGCGCAAGTTTTAAGGTGCACGGGAATCCCTGCGGTCTTTTAAAATGCAGATTCGACGTGGAACCTCCAGAAGGGACTAGCAGGCTTCCAGGGAGCCCTAGGGGGCCTCTCAATGTGGGCGCAGGGAGGCCTGTTCCTGTATAATGGGGTGGGTTGCAGAAAAGATGAAAACAACCTAAATGTCCCGCAGAGAGGCTTTGGCCCTGAATGGTGGGCCATCCCTGCAGAGGGGGAGCAATGCCCTGGAGCAATTAAAGGAGGGAGGACTATCCAGTCCGATCCATATGATCCATATGGGTCTCATTTTCTGTGAGGTTGAGCACCCTCTGAGTGCGGGGGCTTTGCTGTGTCATTAGCTGATGCGACCCGTGCTAGACTGCATCTGGCTGGGCTATAGGGCACACACAGTAGGTGCTCAAGCAGTGTTTTCCGGATGGCAGAACCAATGTGCTGGCATGGAAATACCTCCATGACCTAGCGTGGCATGGACCACGCAAGTTTCAGAAGGATGCGTGTGGTCCGGGGCTTCTCAGCCTTGGCCACCCTGGCATTTAGGGCCAGATGATTGTTTGGTGGCAGGGGGGGGGGGGGCCTGACCTGGACATCGTAGGACGCTTGGCAGCATCCCTCGCCTCTACTCGTGAGATGACCCCTACTCGTGACAACAAAAGCTGTCTCCAGACATTGCCAATTGTCCCCGCAGGGGCACAATCGGTCCATGGTGGGGGTATGATGGCGTGTGGATGGAAGGAGGGGAGGACGGGTGTTCAGGAGGGTGGGAGAGAGGCTCGGTGTGATGTCCATTCAGATACGGTTCGACTGGGACCCCCTGGAAAGAAGGGCAGGCGGCCCCTCCCCAAACCCATCAGTAGCAGTTGGAGACTTGGCTCCAAAGAGACTTAAGCTTTCTCTATTTTTTAAAAAATATGGAGATGATATCTGTGGCTTGAATACTTAAGTAAATTTTAGAACTAGGAAGGATACAAGGACTTTTTCTAGAGTTGTGAGGGTTTAGCTTGTGGATCACTTGATGTTCACTGGCCCAACTGGCGCCCAGGGAGGCCAGCAGAACTGGAAGTGGCGGGGGTGTAGCTTGCGGGAGCTGTGCTGGTTTTGCTCCGCAGCACCAGCAGGATGGCCTAGGATGTGGAGCCTGTGACAGAGGACATTGGCAGAGAAGGCTCCTGTAGATGGGCACTAGCTGCCAGGCTTGGGCAGCTTCAGAGTCATCTTGCACATCTCTTGCTCAAATACCTGCCGTGGCTCCCTAGTACCCAAGTCTGAATTTCCTTCCTGTGCCTCCTGGGTTATTATTCCATGCCCTTCAAAGGATTTTCCATGACATAACTAGATTCCAAATACTAATAATAGTGATAACTATAACAATAGGACCCAGAGCACCAACTGTTTTCGGGAACAGTGCAAAGTGCTTTCCATGCATTATTTTATTTAATCCATATGGAAACCATCTGGCACTGCTGCAAGTCTGATTCTCATTTTATATATGAGGAGACTGATGCCCACAGTGGTTGAGTGTCTTGCCCAAGGTCACGTAGCTCCTGGCCCTGCCGGGATCCTCAGCCTGACTCCAGAGCCAGACTTTTAATCAGGAGGCCAGCCTACCTAATCTTGTTAGGAGAATGAGCCAGCACGATGCCCACAGAGAGGAGGCTGGGTGTCTGGAGACCTGGGCCCAGGCCTAGCCTGCTCTATGACCTTGACCAGACTCTGCTCTCTGGGCTTGCCCTGGGCTTTCTCGAAAGGCTGGCTCTATAATCCAGGGCTGAAGGTCTCCAAATTAATGCAGCAAGCCTAGAAATCACCCTGATTTCATTTTTCGCTTCTTTTCTTCTGTATCACACCATTGATACATATCCCCTGTAGGAGAGTTAGAAAATTCAGGGGGAAGAAAAGGAGAAATAAATGAAGTTCCAGTTAGCATTTTAGGGTGTGTCTTTCTAGAGTATTTTTCCAACATAAATACTTACCAGCGTGGGATCAGCCAGTCTCTCTGTCACCTAATTTACCTCGGATGTCTTGCAGGGTAATGAATTTTTTTTTTAAGATTTTATTTATTTATTTGAGAGAGAGAGAGAAAGAGGGGGTAAGAGCAGAGGGAGAGGGAGAAGCAGACTCTGTGCTGAGCACGGAGCCCAGTGCGGGGCTTGATCCCACGACCCTGAGACCACGACCCGAGCCAAAATCAAGAGTCAGACACTCAACCAACTGAGCCACTCAGGCGCCCCCAGGGTAATGAATTTTTATAGGGTCACATCCAGGTCTAGTGTGGTTATACCATGGAATGTTTAATGAGAATATCTAATTAGAGATGATGATAATTTAATAGCTGGCATTTACTGGAATCCTTCTCCTGCCAGGTCCTGCCCTGATCACTTGCCTCAGCAGTCATCCCAGCAACCCTCCAAGGCAGGCCGCTCAGCCCATTTGACAGATGAGGACAGTGAGGCTGTTGCCATGAACTGGCCCCAGGTCTCATGGCCCAACCTTGGCAGAGCCGAATGTGGACTGGGTCCCTCCTGAGCTGTCCATCCATGCCCTTAACCACTGTCGGGCCACCCCGCCCCTCGCCTCATCACCCGTGTTCTCTTTGAGGCGGACACGTGAGCTGGGTGCTGGCCAAGGAAGGAAGGAAGACCAATTAGGAGAAGCCATGGTGGCTTGCGGTGGCCCGATCTGCAGCCCTGGGGAGTGTTCCTGCTCCTCCTGGGCCAGAGAGCCACTTTGCCGTGGGAATTTGCAGAGCCGTGTGGGGTGAAATCCAGACTGGCTTAACCGGACAGATTTCCCAAGACTTGAGTGTGTGGGTGGCCGGAGCGCCCATGGCTTCCAGTCCTTAAAGAGTTTCTGGGATGCCTGCTACCAGGCCACCTGCTGTGATCAGCCTGAGCAGTGGAGCCCTCCCATGAGCCTGAAAAGCTATTTCCGTCTTAAGGTTCAGAGAGGTTAAGAGCCTCGTCCAAGGTTGCCTTCAGGGCTCTTGTCATTGAGAGCCGGGAGTGGCAGCATCCTGGGCCACATGCACTGGGGGCCCAGCTTGAGTCAGGGCATGGATAAAACACTTTGGAGGTGTTATTTTACTCCCTCCCCACAGCCCCAGGAGGTGGCCGCTGCCTGTTCTCATTCTACAGATAAGGAAACGGACCTCTTCTGTCCTTTTTAAAATGCTAACCCTGAGCCCCTTTTCCAAGTGAAATCTTCCTTGGAACACCCCCCTGAGGTGTTGCATCAAAGAAGGTTCTAGCCATTGAAGCTGGATGTGGAGCAGGGAAGGGAGCCTCAGAGTTCAGCCACCCCCTGGAAGTCAGTGGCAGGGAAACTGAGTCTCAGAGAGGGAGGAGGCATGTCTTGGTGGCACGGCGCTTGGGCAGAGGGTGGAGGATTAGAAGCCCCTTCCCCTAGTCCTGGGTCAGGGAATGTTACTCCGTGCTCTGCCTTCCAGGCTGGTGGGCCCCGAAGGCCAGAGACTGGGTGTCTAAACTTTAACGTGCAGGACCTGCAGTTTGGATACAGACAAGCCTGCCCTCTGCTCTTTCTCAGTGAAGCCTCCACCTCCGTGAATCCTCATGGCAGCCTTGCTCATAAGAATTGTGAATTCTTGGAAGAATTGTTGGACCCATTTTACGGATGAGGAAGCTGAGGCCCAGAGGCAGGTGCACACCCAGCCTGGCTGAGTGCACGCGTGGGGCTCTGTGCACTGCTGGTGCCTAAAACACACACAGCTTGTCTGCTTCCCTGCAGGGCCGTGTTCGGTGTCTGGGGCCAAGGTCGCCCTGACCCTGGTCCCTGGTGTCCTCCACTCGATTCGGACTTGAGTTCATATCCAAGGTCACGTGCTGGCGTGTGTTGCCAGTGTGGGTGGGGGTCATGTTTCTTCCTAAGTCGTATTGCCTCCTACTTTTATTTATTATGTAAAGTCAAAACACCCAAGCCACGCTGTGGGCTATGCCCTCAAACTTTTCCCTGCGGCTCTTGTGTTGGACCTCTGCCCAGGCCCCTCCCTAGGCAGGAGTACCCCTCTCTGGCTCCTGGAGGCACAGTCTTTGGATGGCCTCCGAGGGGCCCAGGAGTTTGGATGAGGATTTCATTGACTCTGATTTAACATTTCCTCCAGGTGTCCGTGTAGGTGACAGATCCAGGCAGCAGGGCTTTGGTCACCGATAGAAACCACAGTATCTTTTTATTGCTTGCCAGTGGCTACAGGTATCTCTTCTCATCACTGCATGCACCTTGTATTTGTCGTGGGGCCTGCCCTTAGATCATATTTATTGTTTTAATAAACGAGCATGTAGGTTACTTTATCAGACCATTTTTTGGTAATGCTGTCCTTAGCCAGATTTCACTATAATTGGGGTCCTTTTGATCCTCTGTATTTTATTCTATTTAAAAACACTCTTGAGGCGCCTGGGTGGCTCGGTCAATTAAGTGGCTGACTCTTGATTTTGGCTCAGGTTGTGATCTCAGGGTTGTGGGATTGAGCCCCGTGTCAGGCTCCACACTGGGCATGGAGCCTGCTGAAGATTCTTTCTCTCCCTCACTCTCTGCCTCTCCCTCTGCCCCCAACCCTGGCTGCTTGTGCGTGCTTTCTTTGTCTCTCTCAAAAAAAAAGAAAATACAACACTTTCCTCAGAAGGGGCCCGTCGGTGTCACCAGGCAGCTGAAGGGGTCTGTGGCACAAACGGGTCGAAGGACCAGCTAGATGTGGGTCTGCATCCTGACACTGCCCTGCACCACTGTGTGGGGGCCTGGCCTGGGTGAATGCCGGATCCAGGGCCCTGAGGAGCATTTCCTCGAGCAGTGGGGGTGGGGGGTGGGGGGGGGTGGAGAGAAGCGGCACTTGGTGAAAGGCAGATCCCTGGGCCTCATCACATAACTTCTGAATCATAATGTTTGGGCGCAGGACCCAGGGGTCTGCGGCACGGGGGTTTGAGAACCAAAGAAGAGGGGAGAAACCACAGTGGTACAGTCATAGAGCCTGTTCCGAGTGCTGTCAGGTCATTTGTTTAATCCTCACAGCTCCGGTAGTATCCCCGTTTCACAGATGAGGAAACTGAGGCACGGAGAAGTTAGGGAATATGTCCCCCTACCCTCCTACTCCAACAAGGGCTGCGTTGCTGATAATCGGCAGAACTAGAACTCCTACTCCAGTGCTCCTTGCCCCACCCCTAGGAGCTTCTTGGCCCAGGAATGGAGACAGGGTCTCCTGTGGGCCTGTATGCGTGTGGGTGCGTGTGTGCGTGTGTGTGTCCTGTTTGCATTGTTTACCGGGCAGGGCCCCATGTGTTCCCAAGCAGGAAGCCTGGAACAGGGGCCGCGCTGGGGGCGGGGGGTGGGGGTAGGGGGGCAGGGCTGGGAGCCAGGGGCCAGGTGTCCAAGCTGGCCGCTACCCTGAGCGGCCACGTGACAAACAGCTTCTCCGTCTATGCCCTGGGTGGGGTAGGGTTTCGGGGACGCGATTAAGAGCCTGGGTCTGGCATCAGACAGATCCGGGTACCAGTTCAGGGTCAGTTATCATCTGTGTGACCTTGAACTAGACACCTCGCCTCTCTGAGCCTCACCTTCTGCCTCCGTAAAACGAGGCTAATCATAGTGTCTTACCCCTAGGGTGGTGGTTAGAGGCAAAATGCCCAGAAGAGCACCAGGCACACAGGAATTTCTTTGCCTAAGTCTTCACTTGGCGACAGAACCAGATGCCAGATGATTCTGTGTGCGTGCTTGTGCTTCTTTTTTTTATTTTTAAATGAACTATTTGTTTTCCCAAGTTGTACATTTTTCTCTCACCCAATGAAGGCTGGCGACCTGAGGCCTCCCACTGGTCCTTCTGGGATGGAGCCCAAAACCAAAATATACACCAGCTCCCACTGGGGCGAATTGCATCTGCATTGCCTGGGCTTGCCCAAGCCCCTCTGGGGACGGGTGCTGCCCCAGCTGTGTTTGCAGCCTACGGACCAGGGGGTTGGTCATCTGTGGCCCGCGGGACAGACCTAGCTCGCTGCCCGATTTTGTAAATTGGAACACGGCCACACGCCTTCCTTGGTGTGTCGTGTAGAGCGACTTTCATGAATGGAAAAGCTGCCTCACAGACCGTGTGACCCACGTGGCCGAGACCGTTGGCTCTCTGGCCCTTTACAGAGGAGATTTGCTGATCCCGCCTCCCCAGGCCACGCGAGTTCCTTCCGTTCTTCGTCCACCTGCTGTGAGGACAGTGCTCACAATATTAAATGCTAACGTTTTTGCATTGCTCCATGTCAGGCTCGGTGGAAGATATGTAGTTTGTCAAGACTCTCTTTGGTCTGGGTGTTATTCCCCTTTGTCAGGTGGGAACGCTGAGGCTTGGAGAGCCACACCAGAGTGACACGGGACACCCAGCCTCTGAGTGGGGGAGCGGGGATGTGAGCCCTGGGCCTCATCACTCCCTATCCCCAACTTGTGTCTACCAGGGGGCTGAACTGGGCCTCCTAGGGGGAGCCTGGACAACACGTGGGGGCCCTGCTTTGGTCATTTTTGGTAAAAAAATGTGACGATTTGGGTCTTCCTCCTGGTTCTCCTGCTTATCAGCTGTGTGGCCTTGGGCAGGTGACCCCACCTCTCTGAGCCCCAGTAAATAGGTGGTAATAAGGGAGGGTCAAAGGAGGTCATGGGGGTGGCGGGGTAGTGAGGAAAAAATTCAGTGATCTGTGTAGAACCCTTAGCTTAGTACCTAGCATACAATATATATAATAAGTGCTCAGTAAGGGCACCTGTGTGGCTCAGTCCATTAAGTGTCTGCCTTCGGCTCAGGTCATGAACCCAAGGTCCTGGGATTGAGCCCCGCATGGGACTCCCTGCCCAGCCAGGAGCCTGCTTCTCCCTCTCCCTCTGCCTGCCCCTACCCCTGCTTGTGCACACATGTTCTCTCTCTCTCAGATAAATAAATAAAATCTTTAAAAAATAAATAAATGCTTGGGCACCTGGGTGGCTCAGTCGGTTAAGCAACTGCCTTCGGCTCAGGTCATGATCCCGGAGTCCCGGGATTGAGTCCCGCATTGGGCTCCCTGCTCGGCGAGGAGTCTGCTTCTCCCTCTGACCCTCCCCCCTCTCATGCTCTCTCTCTCTCATTCTCTCTCTCAAATAAATAAATAAAATCAATCAATCAATCAATCAATCAATCAATCAATAAATGCTCAATAAGTAAGAACTAATACTTTTAATGTAGGGAGCCAGCCCACCTTCTCGTCTTCCCTTTTTAAGCACCGAGAATGAGATTTTATGCTCAAGAATTATTTTTTGACCTCTTCCTCTTGCCCTGTTGGAATCTGGCTGGTTGCTGGTTTCCCTCTAGAGTGGGGCAGGCTGAGGTCTGTGATCCCCAGGGGCCTGGCCCCAGAGAACACTCGTCTCCTGTCTCCGCAGCTCTGGGGTCCGGGTGGTGAGGTCAGCAGGGCGGCTGGTAGCCATGGCAATGGAATGTTTGGGAGCTGGCGCCCACAGGGAGTTTGCAGGGCTGGTGGCTGAGTCTGCGCACAGGGGCACCGGGCCACCCTCCAAGGCCACCCTGTAAGTGCAGTCGCCTGCCTGCTTCTCTGGCATCCTGTGCTCCATCCCCCCTCCCTAGCCCCGGGAACCTCTCAGCCTGGAGAAATCATGCTGAGTTAGAAAGTTCACACGAGCCTGAACCCAGGCTGGTGTGGTCTCTGAGTTAGAAAGTTCACCCGAGCCTGAACCCAGACTGGTGTGGTCTCTGTAAATGTCACCTCCTTCTGCGACACCTTATGACACGTCTCCCCCACCCCACTGTGGGCATTTCCTTCCAAGCATTTGTCACAGGCGTCATTATCCCACACGCAGCTTTCCTTGCTCCCCGCCAGGATGTCAGCTCCATGAGGGCCGGGCCCTTTGCTGCCCTCCATGTGTCCCAGAGCCCCCATCAGTGCCGGGCACACAGTAGGTGTAAACGTTCGTGGAATGAATGAACGTGGGTCTAAAGGGATCTCGAACACTGGACAGCCCTCCCCCTGTCCCTCCCTTCCAGTGGTCATTCAGGGAAACCCATGGGCTGGTGCAGAGAGAGAGAGAGCAGAGTCCCTCCTGGCCTCCCCTGCTGCCCCCATTCTATGAGTCACGTGACGTGACGCCCAGGACAGCATCTTGGGGACATAGCCAGCTTTGGAAACTGACGCTTCTTCCTGCTAGATATGTGGCTTCTGCAAACCACTTCAGCTCTCTGTCTTTCAAGCTCCTCACCCATCAAATGGAGATAAAAGACCTCACCTTAAGAGGTTCTGCCCAGCATGAAATGAGAAAGGGAAAGGGCAATGGGTAAACAGCACTCGCTGTTTGCCAGGCGCTGGTCCAACATTTTCTAACTTATTTATACCTCCCAGCACCCCTAGGAGGCGAGTTCCTCGTTGGCACTGACCACACTGCAAATGCCCTATGAGTTATTGCTGTCGCCCCCATTTTACAGATGCAGGAACTGAGGTTCAGAGAGGCTCGGTGACTTGCCTGAGGTCACACAGCCAGTGGCTGGTGGAGCCACAATCCGAGCCAGCCCAAGCAGCCTGCGCCCCCCCCCCCGACTATGCGTGGCATAGAATTCAAAAAAAATAAATACTAGTTGTTCTGTTATTTTATTCTAGAGAAAGGCAAGATGACAACACTCTGAAAGTATGTCTTGAGGAGAAACATGTTATCAGCAAGCACCACTCCTGGTGGCCTTTCCAGTCGTATTTCCTTCTCATCTTTTTATCTTTTTGTGGTTTGTGTTTGCTGTTTGGTTCAGCTGAGGTGGCGGTTTTGCTCTTGGGCATAATTATGCGCATCCTGCCCCCACAAGGGCCTGTGTCCTCCATAAACTGGAGAACTGGGGAGGGGGACCCTCCCCACCCCACCCTGACACAAGGGGCTGTGTGAGGATGAAATGTGGTCTGGTGCCAAGTACATAGTGGTGCTTAATCAGTGCCGCCTTTCCTCCTACAAGAGAAGGGGGGCTCAGTGACCCCCACGCCCATGCATCTCATTTGTCTTCCAAATCAGCGCCCTCCAGTAGAACTTCCTGCCAGTGATGGGAATGTTCTAGAGCGGGGGTCTACAAATTCATCCTATAAATGTCCAAATAGTAAGTATTCCAGGTTTTGCAGAATGGGTAAGGTTTTTGTTGCTGCTTCTCTCCTTTTCCCTGGCCCCCCTCCTCTTCCCCTCTTTCCTCTTCTTTCCCTTAAAAAAAGGTAAAATCCATTCTTTTTTTTTTTTTTTTAAAGATTTTATTTATTTATTTGAGAGAGAGAGAGAACACAAGCAGGGAGGGGAGGGGCAGAGGGAGAGGGAGCAGACCCCTTGCTGAACAGGGAGGCCCGGATGATGCGGATGATGCGGGGCTCCATCCCAGGACCTTGGGATCATGAGTGAGCTAAAAGCCATTCTTAGCTCGAGGGCTGAAGGTTGGATTTGGCCCGAGGGCCGCTGTTTGCTGACCCCATCCCAGACCTGCCCTGTCCAGCAGGGTACCCGCCCTGCTCCCCATCGGCTACCAGGCACTTGAAATATGGTGGGTGCACACAAGGAGTTGAATTTAAAATGTTTTTTTCATTTTACTTAATTTAAATGTAAATGCCTGACAAGTGGTCTGTGCCCCCCAGTTGACAAGCAGCTCTGAAGGACTCGAGGCTGTGGCAGCCCCCACCTCCCGGCCTGTGGCTGGCAGGCCTGTCTCAGCGCTGTGGCATTTCAAGGGCCGCCCGAGGGCAGCTGGGCCCCAGCCATGTCCTCTCTGGCCGCAGGAAGCGCTTCAAGTGCCCTGTCCCTAATTGTTTTTATTTGTTCCAAGAGGCAGGCCTCCGCTGTGGGCCACCAAGGTCCCAGGAGCATCAAGGCCTGTGTACTCTGAGGCGCAGGGGCGGGGTGGGGGGAGTGCTGGTTGCTGTGGTTACACTTGGACCCCCCCCCTTCTCCATCTGTGTGTACTGAGAACTCGGCAGCCTGCTTTTGTGAGGGTAGACACAAAATAGAGAGGCGAGGAGTGAGCTAAGGGGGAACGAGGACAGAGAAATGCAGTAAAGGCCTTACACCTGGAGGATCTCCAACGCGGCACAAAATAATCACGGAGATTTCTGAGTGCTCGCTATAAAAGGGTCATCGTGAGCTTTCAACAAATGACAACCCATTTTACGGAACAGGAAAACTGAGGCTCAGAGGAACAATGATTTAATGTAGTCAGGGAGTCGTCCAACCGTAGAGCTGTGTTCTGAACCACCTCCATGTCCTGGGAAGGGACCAAGAGCTCCAGACTCCGCATGTGAGTCTGTGACATGATTTCCCTCGTGGGCCTCAGTCATCCCATCTGTAACATGGAGGGAGGCGAGAACCAGACTAGAAATCCCCACCCTGAAGGGATGTACACCAGGAGCCCCTTGGTTCCACATCCACCCCAGCTTCCTGCCAGACCCCGTCGTACTCATGGACCCGTTCCTTTAGCGCGATGGTTAAGAGCCGGGCGTCTGGGGGCTCCTGGGTGGCTCAGTCGGTTAAGTGTCTGCCTTCGGCTCAGGTCATGATCCCGGGGTGTTGGGATCGAGTCCTGCGTCAGGCTCCCTGCTCATCGGGGAGCCTGCTTCTTCTCCCTCTCCCTTTGCCCCTCTCCCTGCTCATGCTCTCTCTCTCTCTCTCTCAAATAAATAATTAAAATCTTGGAAAAAATGAAAAAAGAGCTGGGTGCCTGAGTCTCACAGATCTGGATGGGGATCCTGGTTCTGGAAGTCCCCTGGGTCAGTTGCTTTTCGTCTTGGGGTCTTTTTCTCTTCTTTAAAATTGGGATCCTCGGGGCGCCTGGGTGGCTCAGTCGGTTAAGCGACTGCCTTCGGCTCAGGTCATGATCCTGGAGTCCCGGGATCGAGTCCCGCATCGGGCTCCCTGCTCGGCGGGGAGTCTGCTTCTCCCTCTCACCCTCCTCCCTCTCAGGCTCTCTGTCTCTCATTGTCTCTCTCGCAAATAAATAAATAAAATCTTAAAAAAAAATAAAATAAAAATAAAATAAAATAAAAAAAAATAAATAAATAAAATTGGGATCCTCATACTCTCCTCCAAGGGGGACTAAATGAACAAGGCACTTAGGCATTTGGTCGTATTTGCTGGCAGCTATAGGACAGTGTACCACTCCGAGGGCCCCGTATTTATCCTAGGCTAGGTATGTGGTGCCTACCCTTTTGGAGTTGGACAGTGTACCTGTTCAGCCATACCCAGCAGCCCTGGATGGTGATTAGTGGTATAGTGGTGGTGATTGTTGCTTATCCTTATATTTACTTTTCCTGAAGTCCAAGGTCCTTGGCCGAAAGAAAGGGAGAACCCCGGCTGGCAGAGACCCAGGGGCTTCCTAAGGCAGCAGTGCCTTAGCTCACATTCTGAGCAGTGAGCCAAGTTCATTCCCTGTAGGACCAGGCCAGTTCAGACCCCAGCCGTGGCATCTTGGGTTCAGATGGTCTCCCCTTGCACTCCAACTCGTCCCCCAGAATACTTCCCTCCAAAATCATCGCCGGATGCCCACTGGGGAGCCTGACACCCTCCTCTGCCCCTCTGAGGGGGCCCGGCCCCTCCATAGCACCCACCGCTAATGCATCCTCTCCTTTGCCTCTGCAGGGGTCAGCTGGCAGACCATCTTGGCGAGGGGCCACAAGGGCTGGAACCCAGCAATGAGAGTGCCCAGGGGAGGTAAGTGCCTCCAAAAGGCCCCCAGAGTCCGGGCTCCTCCAGAGACTGCCCTAGAAAGAGCCGCTCTACTCTCCCGGCTCTGTTACTGGGCAGCCACACTCCTCTGGCTGGTGGTGTCCTCTCCGGTAGAAATGCCATGCTAGACAGAGCTGGGTCGCAGCAGCATGCAGGGATGCAGGGGGCAGGCCTCTGCGGCTCTTCGTCTCATAGAGAGATGATCCTGGTGGTAGGAGAAGGCCGAGTCCCACAGCAGGCAGGGGACTTGGGAGCAGATTCAGGGCACGGCCAGAATCCAAACCCTCTGCGTCCCGTCTGCCCAGCGCTAGGGTTTTGGTCTGCTGGCTCAGCACCTCACCCAAAATTTCCCTGAACCTCATAATAGCTCCCTGAGAGAGGGTTATTATTATGATCCCCCCACTTTTTGGAGGGGTGAAGTACCTTGTCCAAATCACCAGCTGGCAAGTGGCAGAGGCAGGATTTGAACCCGGGGCTGTAAGATGCCACGTCTGAGGCTCTCACCCACCATCCTCATTGCCAGGACACTGGGACACCTCCCTTGACAGGGTCCACTGGGGTAGTGGAGGCAGAAGGCCCGTCCGAGTTCCCGGGCTGGGCGCTCTGGCTCCTCCGGAGTTGGGGTCCCTGGCTGTGGATGGCCAGGAAGCTGCCTTTGGCTTTGTGGGTCCCCGGCTATCTCTCTCTGCCAGGTCACCCTCCCTTTTCTTCTCAAGGTGTCCCCCAGCTCTTTGCTGTCTTCTGCTCAGGGCTGACCCGTCTGCTTTGAGCTGTTTTCTTCTGATGACAGAGACAGGCCTGTGGCCACATCCTATCTGAGAACAGCGAACAGCTCGGCCTCAGCCTGGCCAGATCCAGGCCTGCCACTCTGGCCGTGCGACCCTGAGCCAGTGGCTTCTTCTCTCTGAGCTGTTGAGGGCAAGGCTTCCCTACCCCAGGGTTGGTAGAGACGGTCCCACTACATGACACATGTTTTCAAAGTTTTCGCCATGCAAGTGCTTCATAAATGTGAAAACACAAAAAGCAGGCGCCTTGTTTTAAAGTGTTATAGCCACGGGCGCCTGGGTGGCTCATTTGGTTCAGCATCTGAGTCTTGATCTCAATTCAGATCTTGATCTCTGGGTCGGGAGTTCAAGCCCTGCCTTGGGCTCCATGTGTGGAGCGTACTTAAAAAAAAAAAAAAAATTAAAATTAAGTGTTGTAGCCAAATGAATGGTCAGTATTAAGCAAACTTGGTGTGTCAATAACATTTTCCTTATTCCGCCTATCCATTCTTCCAGGCCTTTCTCCCCGATATTTAGAATCCAAACCAGTTCCAACCCCAAACATAAGCTAGAGAGTTACACACACACACGCATACACACACACACGCATACACACACAAACGCGCACGCGCACGCATACACACACAAGCATGTACACTGTACCTATCCTTTCTGGAAACAGCCTTCCCAAAGTGCCCCTTTTCTTCCTGTCTCTGCACCCCCCCATTGCCTTCTGTTCCCCCAAAGCTCCATTCTCTCCATCCCTGCCAAGTGTCAGGAGGAAAGGGTAATTCAAACTAAAGTGTGGTTGACTGTCCTCCAGGAGCACCGGCACTGAAATAATAAACAGAATTCTAGTCTCGAGTCTAAGAGGAGGATTTTAATGAGCACTTGAATAAGTTGATGGGTCTTTGGAGAGATTTCCAAGTAGCTTTATGTCCTGTCCAGCCTGCCTTAGCCCTGAGTAGCTCTGGAATCAGATTTCCCCATCCCAGACCCTGAATTCAGGGCACCAGGGAACCCCCACCATGATTGGCAGCATAGGACAGACGTGGTTTTCCGGGGAGAGGGCCCCAGCCATTTCCCGATGCTCAAGAGGCCAGGGACCCCAGGCTGAGATTAATCTGTGCTGTGTCAGTCGCTTCTAGAACCCTCCCAGCAGCATTTGAGGTCAATGCACCCCACCCCTCTTTGCAGCCAGGAAGCTGTGGTTTACGTGGGGGAAGTGACTCTCCCAAAGCCACTTGGTCAGGAAATGCTGGGGCCTCTCAGCAGTTTGGACCCCAGGGCTGAGATTGTGCGTTGGATGTTGATTTCCTACTTGCTATGGCCCAAGGGGCTCCAGGCAGCCCAGACCTTCGCGGGTGGATCCGTGCGGCTGCAGACCGGGTCCTTCGGTGGTTTTGGCTGAACCTCATGTCCTTCGAGAAACACCGGCTCCCACTCCCTTCCCACAGACCTTGGCTGCATTTAGCTCCCCCACCGTGCTGCGTTCTTCCCCTGACTGTGCCTTCGCACTGGCTGTTCCCTTTGCCAGGAACACCCTCCTCTCTCTTCCCCACCTGGCTCTTTGAAAACCAGCCATCTGCTAGGCAGACTCGGCACGAGGGCCAGCACCTGCAGGAAGCCTCCCCTCACCTACTCAGGTAGAGCCCGTCACCCCCTCCCAGGTATGGCTCCATAGAGTGGGCAGACTTGGGGGGTAGAGGCTGTGTCTCTTGGCTCCCTAGCCCAACTCCCGGCACGCGGGAAGTACTTGCTGATTGTGGGAATAAAGAAATAGCCAATGATCATGGCAGAGACTACTGATAATATCCTTTCAAATGCTCCCCACGTGCCAGGTGCGTTCCTCAGTTCTTAAGGGAGTCATGTAATGGTCGTGCCAGCCCTTTGAGGTTGATCCTCTTGGACCCATTTTATGGATGAGGCTCAGCGAGGTGAAGTGTGGTGCCCAAGCTCACACAGCCACACAGGAAGGGGAAGAGCTGGGATTTGAACCCAGGCCTGCCTGCCTCCTTGAATGCCCACAGACCTCAAGACCTCACTTTGATTCTGCAAAGACGTGGGAAAGGCAAAGGAGGGGCCTTGAGGATAAACTAGGGAGGAGGGCAGGCCTGTCATTTGAGGTGACTAGAGAAAGGGGGTGGCTGAGCTGGGTGGGCCCTGCTTACCGAAACAAGCCCCAACTTGAAGAATTGCCACTGAAGTCTGATCATCGTCCCTGGGAGGCATGAGGAATGTAGGCTCAGGCTCATAATTCATATCCTCAGTCATCCTCTGCCCCTGTCCCCACGTCACCCTCACTGTCCCAGCATCCCTGAGTCTCCCGAGGACCAGGACACCAGCAGGAGCCTCCTCCCTGACCTCCCTGCCTCCATTCTCACCCCTGTGGGCTCTCTCTCTGGGGGCTGCCCTGAGAGTAAGTCCAGCTCCCTCCCCTGTCCCCTGAGAACTTGTGTGGCTTCTGTGCCCCCCAGTTTTTCCCTCTCCCTCCCTTCTGCCTCCTGAGGTTCTTGAACACCCCCACACCCTCTCCCATCTGGGGCTCTTTGCATTCGCTGTTCCCTCTGCCTGGAGCACTCCTCCCACACATCTTCACATGGCTGGCTCCTTCTCATCCAGGACTCAGCTTGAATGCCACCTCCCCCGAGAAGCCCTCCCTGACCTCCCTCCTCCTTCCTCTACTTGATCCCTCTCACTGTGTAAGCCGTTTTTAAAACCCTGTGGCCATTGCTCGTGTACTATCGCTTCCCCCACTAGGATGCGAGCTTCTTGAGTTCAAAGGCCCTGCTGTCTTACCCACTTTCCTGTCCCCAGCACTGAGCGCGATGCCAGCACCTTTTTTTTTTTTTAAAGATTTTATTTTATTTATTTGACAGAGAGAGAGACAGCTAGAGAGGGAACACAAGCAAGGGGAGTGGGAGAGGGAGAAGCAGGCTTCCCGCAGAGCAGGAAGCCCGATGTGGGGTTCGATCCCAGGACCCTGGGATCATGATCTGAGCCAAAGGCAGACGCTTAACGACTGAGCCACCCAGGCGCCCCAGCCTTTTTATACTTAATACCCATTTACCAAATGAAGACCGAGTGAATGGGTAGTGATTCCAGAAGAAGCCCAGAACAGGATGGGATATTCCACACCATCTGCTGGCTAGCAGTGTGGTCCTTCAGAGCAGGCCGGCCTGGGCTGGAATTATTGGATACCAGCTCTGCTGCTCCCCAGCTGGGCATCCCTTTCCTCCTCTTTCTTTCTTTTTTTTAAGATTTTATTTACTTATTTGACAGAGAGCACAAGCAGGGGGAGTGGCAGGCAATGGGAGAGGGAGAAGCAGGTTTCCCGCCGAGCAGGGATCCCGATTCCGGACTCGATCCCAAGACCCTGGGATCATGACCTGAGCCAAAGGGAGATGCTTAACCGACTGAGCCACCCAGGTGTCCCTTTCCTCCTCTTTCTACGGCCCTCATGTCCTAGCATTTCTGGCCTCACCCTGCTCCTTCAACCAAGGCACATGCCCCAAATCCTTCCCGAGCACATGCGAGGTGCCAGGCGCTGTGGTAGGCCCTGGAGAGACAGCCACGAACAGAACATGCAAACACCGTGCCCTTGCCAAGCGGATATGCTGCTGAATTCGGACATTCCAGAGCATTGTTAAATGTGGAAACATTTTGAGAGTCGATTTGAGAGTAATTATGACTCTCCACCTGTCAGATGAAGCCTGCGATGGGGGTGTGTTTGGTTAGGGCCGGCGGCTCACAGGCGTCCCTCTCTCTCCCCAGATGCGAGCCCCGCTGGCCCCCCGGTGACCTGTCGCTGAAGCAGGCCCGCCACCCCAGGCCCAGCATGCGCCTGTCGGTGCGGAGGGCGCTGCTGGCGGCCGGCTGCGCGCTGGCCCTGGTGCTGGCGGTCCAGGTGGGGCAGCAGGTGCTGGAGTGCCGCGCGGTGCTGGGGGGCCCACGCAGCGCCCGGCGGGCCATGCGGCCCGAGCAGGAGGACCTGGTGATGGTGGGCGCGGACCACGTGGAGTACCGCTACGGCAAGGCCATGCCGCTCATCTTCGTGGGTGGCGTGCCCCGCAGCGGCACCACGCTCATGCGCGCCATGCTGGACGCCCACCCCGAGGTGCGCTGCGGCGAGGAGACGCGCATCATCCCGCGCGTGCTGGCCATGCGCCAGGCCTGGTCCAAGTCCGGCCGCGAGAAGCTGCGGCTGGACGAGGCGGGCGTGACGGACGAGGTGCTGGACGCCGCCATGCAGGCGTTCATCCTGGAGGTGATCGCCAAGCACGGTGAGCCGGCGCGCGTGCTGTGCAACAAGGACCCCTTCACGCTCAAGTCCTCCGTGTACCTGTCGCGCCTGTTCCCCAACTCCAAGTTCCTGCTGATGGTGCGGGACGGCCGGGCGTCTGTGCACTCCATGATCACCCGCAAGGTCACCATCGCGGGCTTCGACCTCAGCAGCTACCGTGACTGCCTCACCAAGTGGAACAAGGCCATCGAGGTGATGTACGCCCAGTGCATGGAGGTGGGCAAGGACAAGTGCCTGCCCGTGTACTACGAGCAGCTGGTGCTGCACCCCCGGCGCTCCCTCAAGCTCATCCTGGACTTTCTGGGCATCGCCTGGAGCGACGCCGTCCTGCACCACGAGGACCTCATTGGCAAGCCCGGTGGCGTGTCCCTGTCCAAGTGAGTGGAGCCCTCGCCCTCCGCCCAGCCCCCTGGCCTGGCTCAGAGGCAGTAGGTGGGAAGAGTAGCTCTGTCTCTCTGAACTGTGTGGCCTTGGGCAAGTCACTGTGCCTCTCTGAGCCTCAGCCTTCTCTGTGGGCATGGAAAAGATCTGGGAAGACAGTGGTTAAGAGCGAGCCTTGAATTGTGCCTCCCTCCTCGTAGTTCTGTGGCACTGACCAAGTCACTGTGCCTCGGTTAGCCTCAGCTTCGTTATCTACAAAAGTGGGGCCATTGGCCCTTCCCTTTTCCGAGAGAATCAGCAGGCTTTGAATGTGCTTTGTAGTAAGCTGTTGTGGGTAAAGGTTAACTTAAGAACACCAATCTGGAACCAGGTTGTCTGGGTTCCCATCCCAGCCCTGCCACTTCCTAGCTGTGTGACTTTGAGCAAGTGTCTCAACCTCTCTGTCCCCCATTTCCTTATCTGTAACATGAGGCTGTAGTCTATAAACCTTCTAGCTACCTATGAGCATCAAATAGGTAAATACATGTTAGGTGCTGTTATTCCTGTTATTATTATTATCGTCTTAGCATTGACATGGCTTTTATTGGCACACACATTATCCTCACCCTCATTACCATGGAGTGAGTGCCTGAGGTGTGGTAAGCACTCAGTTAAACCCCCAACGCATATTATTCCTTTAGTCCCCACAGCAGCCTGAGGACATAAGAACTGCTCCTATCCCCATTTTACAGATGAAGAAACTGAGTCTCAGAGAGAAGTTACCTAAGGCCACACAGCTGGCAAAGTGTGGTGCCAGGATTTGAACCGAGGTCTGTTGGGGAGTCCAGAACCTGTGTTCTCAAGCTCTCTACATCTGGAACCCCTCCTCTTTCCCTCCTGTCTTTCGCTCTCTGCATTCTTCCTTTGGGGAGCTGTCCTTCTCCTGAGACCCAGAGCGTGTGAGCAGTGCAGGATCAGAATATGCTGTCTCTCTGTCTCCATTCTGATCAGGCCCAGGCACCCCCGAGATGCTGGAGCTGGGGTTTTGTAAATTATCATGACCAAAAAAAATCAGACGACTATAGGAAGTGAAAGGAAAAACAGCCTACTATCCTACCATGCAGATGTTGACCTAGGATGCACTGGTTCTTTGTCAGGGGCTGTGGAGAAAACCAGAGCCCTCCTGAACCCGAACATGCCTCCTTGTAACCTTTTTTCACTTTGTGTCTGGGACCACTCGCCCATGACCCCCCGCCTGCCACCGTGACATCATTTTGGACGGCTGCATAATATTCCACTCCGCGGAGCACAGCATTCTATTCAACATCCCCTGTTTGTGGACACATGGGTTATTTCCAGCTTTCTTTACTCCTATCAAGCATTGCTCCCATCCATGTCCTGGGATGTCTGCCTCTGTGTCCTTTCTGCCTCACACAGTCCTGGAGATCCAGAGCGTGGAAAGGCCATGCATATATTTGAGGTCTTTGACACAGTGAACCGAGTTGAGATTTCCATCCTGGTCTGCAGACTCCAAACCCATTGCTCTTCCCACCCATCCCCACCCTTCATACTTCCCTCTCTCTTCCCTCCCGGTCCTGGCCTCTTTTTGCCACATCTTTCTTGTTTCCGTTCTTCTTCCCAATTTATCTCTTAGTTGGGATGGAAGCATCTAGAAATAGACCCTGGATCCTGGGAGTTCCCTGCCCTCCATCGTACAAGGCCTTTCACCTGTGATCGGTAGGGTCCTTGTGATTCAGATGGCTGGGTGAGCCCATCATAGGGGAGCGTGGAGAAGCACATCTGACAGGATGGTTGTTCATTGTCGTAGCCCAGGGTGAAAGCAATGGAAATGGCCATCTTTAGGGGCATGGGAAAAATAAGCTGTGGAGGAATGCTGCATAGCTGGAGAAAAGAATGTGGCATCAGGTACAAAACAAAGCCATAAACCAAAACAGTGTATGATTTTTGCTTTAAAAACTGCAAACGAAAGTATAGGCTTTCCGTGTGTGCGTGAGTGAGAGAGAAAGTGAACATCTCCTGAGACCTCACAATGTGCCATATACCTCTCTGAGATTAACTCATTTACTCTCCAGAACAGCCTGGTGAGGTGGGTTCTATCTACAAGTCCGTATTTGTAGATGAGGACTAATGGAGGAGGCTCAGAGAGGTGAAGTAACTTTCCAAGGCCACACAGCCAGTGTGGGTCCAGCTGGCATTTGAACCCTGGCTCCTGGGTCTGCCCTTAGCCACTCTCCTGTATAAAACACAGAAAATGGATTGAGAGGGTGGACCCCCCCTCCCCAGATGCTAAGACGAGGTCCCTGTAGGGAGCTGCTGCTGGGAGTGGTGGCCACTCTTAGCCTTAGCATTTGTGTTTTATAATTCTTTCTCAAGAACAAAATATCCATCTTAGTCACAAAAATAAAACGTTATTTTTAAAAAGCCATGACGTCAAGGAAGCAGAATTTTCAGTGCAAACTGCCTAATACTGTCTTCTGGTTTCTCACCGCGTGCTCTTATCCCCAATGTACAGAGGAGGTATGAGGAGGCCAAGCGACTTGCCCGCAGCCTCATAGTCGAGGAGGCACAGCTGCCCCAGGGCCCGGTACCCCCAGTGTGTCCAGCTGCCCCAGGTGCCATCCGGGTCTCCCTGTGCCCCGCGCAGCCTCTTCTTTCTCCCCAGGATCGAGCGATCCACAGACCAGGTCATCAAGCCTGTGAACCTGGAAGCGCTCTCCAAGTGGACTGGCCACATCCCTGGGGATGTGGTGAGGGACATGGCTCAGATCGCCCCGATGCTGGCTCGGCTCGGCTATGATCCCTATGCAAACCCGCCCAACTATGGCAATCCTGACCCCATCGTCATCAACAACACGCACCGGGTGAGTGCGTGCGCACGCGCGGAGATGCGCTCTCGGCCTGCCCTGGGGATGGGACATGGCGAATCCTATGATTGCTTGTATTTCCATTTTCACTTGGGCCGCAAGGAAGCTCAAAACCAACTGGTAGCCTGTCTCTCACACTAGAGCATCTAACAGTGGGTCCATTTGTGTACTGACTTCAACCGGTTTCTCTGTTCCTGTTCACCCTTTTCCCACTGTGTCCCTAGCTGTCTGTCTCTAAAGCTTGTCAAGTCTTTGTTGAGCCTGAGTATGAATAAACTGTTGGTCCTTTTATTGCCCCCATAAATTTTAATGTTGATTTCTCAGATAGATGTGAGCTCAGGGCAGTTTAACGTACTTTTTAAGCTCTCCTTAGTTGAGACGGTCAAGGAAAATGACTTCGATGAGATGTTTTTGAAGTGTTAAAAGTCAGCTAATCCTGCATAAAGGAACAGTCAGCAAGTTCATGGTCTTATTTACATGTTGCTGTCACAGCTTCTGGTCTCCTTTGGGTGTGGTGTTGTGACTTCCTTAGAGGCACTGAGTTAGTGAAAGTATTTGAGCATGGGGCCCAGGCCTGAGGACAACGGGCCCTGCTAGCGCTCACACCATTAAGACCCGAGTCTTAATTCCAGCTATGCCCAGCATTTCCAAACACATGCTGATTTTAGAAAGTAAACAGTTCTTTTTTTTTTTTTTAAGATTTTATTTATTTACTTGAGAGAGAGAGAGAAAGAGAGACAGCATGAACAAGGGGTCTGACACGGGGATTGATCCCAAAACCTTGAGATCCTGACCTGAGCTGAAGGCAGATGCTTAACCGACTGAGCCACCCAGGCATCTCAGAAAGTAAACAGTTCCTATGTTGAAGAGCCAAGGAAGAATGTCAGAACTTCTGTCACTTCCCCTTTAATTCTTCAGTAACTCAAGGAGAAAGACTCCCATTTGGTGCTAACAAGGCTTCAACGCCTCTCCCACATGGGCAGGCTCTCTTAACCCTGAGCTTTGGGGGCTCAGCCCTTGTGATGAAAGCGGGTCTCAGCGTTTCCTCTCTCCCTTGACTGTGGATTTTGCAAATCTGTGGATTTTGCAAACATCTATTTGTGGAAATACTCAGAGATCCACTGGAAATGCGCAGGCCGTGTTGATAGTGTGAATATTCGCAACCTGGATGTGGTCTATTTTTTATTATTCAATTGTTTTAAGTCTTTTTTATGTTTATTTTTTAAGAGTATTCTTTAGACTGTACTTAATGTGTTTCATACACTTAACTCTGCACATACGCTGTATTTCATATAATATTTATATATATTGCATATATCTTCATATAATAAAAAAATCAATTAACTGGATTAAAAAGAATAAACAGCAGTTGGAAGTGATCTTGAACTCCATCCCCCAGGCGCCAGGGTGAGGACCGCAGTGACAATGGGCTCTCCTTAACCCTGTGTTCTTAGCCAAGGGCCCAGCGGCAACTGCTCTGAAGTCTCTTTAAAAGGCGGAGGCCCGGGGCGCCTGGGTGGCTCAGTCGGTTAAGCCTCTGCCTTCGGCTCAGGTCATGGTCCCAGGGTCCTGGGATCGAGCCCCGCATCGGGCTCCCTGCTCGGTGGGAAGCCTGCTTCTCTTTCTCCCGCTCCCCCTGCTTGTGTTCCCCCTCTCGCTGTGTCTCTCTCTGTCAAATAAATAAATAAAATCTTTAAAAAAAAAAAAAAGGCGGAGGCCCAGGGTACCTGGGTGCCTCAGTGGGTTTAGGGACCAACTCTTGATTTCGGCTCAGGTCATGATCTCAGGGTCTTAAGATCGAGCCCCAGGTTGGGCTCTGCGCTCCGCGGGGAGTCTGCTTAAAGGTTCTCTCTCTCCCTCTCCCTCTGCCCCTCCTGCTTGCTCTCACACGCTCGCTCGCTCTCAAAAAAAAAAAAAATAATAATAATAATAATAATTAGTAAATAAATAAAAGGCGGAGGCCCCTGGCTTTGTCCCAGGATGCCAATCAGAAGCTCCCAGAGTAAGGCCTGACCTTGTGTATTGTATACAAATTTAAACATTTTGATGCACAAGATCAACTTTCTGAGCCTCTATCTTCCATTGGTTTCAAAGGGAAGATGTCCCTGGTTTCTTCCCAGGGGCTGCCCGACCCTTGTTTCGTCTCTATGGTAGTTTTGCTATTACCGCGAAGATACGGTCCCTCATTGAAAACCGCGCATGCGTGCGTGCGTGCGTGCTTCTGCGCATGCGTGCGTGCGTCCGTGCGTGCGTCTCTGTAGACACCGGGTGTTCCTCTAACAGATCCCACGCTGCGAGATGCTCAGGCCGAGAGAGGTCCCGGTGCTAATGAACTTGTCTGCACCTGCCCTGTCCGTCACAGCTGCCCGCCACCAACCTCCTGTGGCCACGGGATGTGACTGGTGGAATCGGGCCCAAATTGAGAGGCGTTGTGTAAACTACGCACAGGATTTTGAAGTCCTGGTAGCAAAGACAGCATGTCAACTTTCTCGTGAATCATTTTTATGTTAATTATACGTTGAAGTATGAATATTTTAGATATCTCAGGTTAGATGAAAGATAGAACTGGAATTATTTCACTTGATTCACTTTTTGGGGGTCCTTTTTTTTTTTTAGATATGACTACTAGACAACTTAAAATTACATAGTTGGTTCACATTACGTTCAGTCAGACCGTGCTGGTCTATATGGTGGTTTATATATGAACAGATAGTGGAAAAGCCTGGGATTTTCTTTTTTTTTTTAAGATTTTATTTATTTATTTGAGAGAGAGAATGAGATAGAGAGAGCATGAGAGGGGGGAGGGTCAGAGGGAGAAGCAGACTCCCTGCCGAGCAGGGAGCCCGATGCGGGACTCAATCCCGGGACTCCAGGATCATGACCTGAGACGAAGGCAGTCGCTTAACCAACTGAGCCACCCAGGCGCCCAAGCCTGGGATTTTCTTTGCCTCAGCTGTGTCCTCTGCCTGGCATGCTTTTCCTTCAGAGCTCGGCTTGGCTGATTTTCCTTGTCACTGAGGGCTCGGGTCAAAGGTCACCTGTTCTGAGAGGTTCTTTGGGACCACCTCAGAAGAAGCCCTTTAGTCACTCCTGATCACATCCCTTTGTTTTATTTTCCTTATGGTACTTCCCATGGTTTGATATATTCTTGTCTGTGTTTATTACTTGGGGATCCTCTGGCTCCCCCTCTAGAATGGAGGGTCCAGGGGAAAAGGAATTTTAATTGTCTGGTCAATATTGTACCTCTAGAGCTTAGAATAATGCCTGAAATAAGAGGAGCTCAATAAATGTTGGATGGATGGATGGATGGATGGATGGATGTGTGTATGGATGGATGGATGAATGGATGGATGGCTAGGTGATGAATGGGTAGATGGATGGTTGGGAGAGTAGAAAGTTGGGAGAGTGGATGGATGGGTAGGTGGATGGGTGGGTGGATGGATGGTTGGATGGGTGGATGGGAGAGTAGGTAGATGGGTGGGTGGGTTGATGGATGAATAGGTCGGTGGTAAATGGGTGGATGGGAAAGTAGAGGTAACAGGATGAATTTTACTTTTTGATCATTTCCATAATAGAGATGCTTTGTTTCTCTTTCCTAGGTCTTGAAAGGAGACTATAAAACACCAGCCAATCTGAAAGGATATTTTCAGGTTAGAAACCCCAAGGGGAATTCTGAAATCTGTTTATTGGACTGTCCCACTAGCTTGCAGATGCCCTTAGACACTTCGCTTCTCTAATCTGGCTGATCATTTCCTCGTCAGAAAATTGGGTTGGGGGAGGGTAGGTCAGGCCAGGGGCCCTCCAAATGTCTGATCCAGCTGGGGCCAAAGAGCAGCCCTTCTGCCCGTGCCCCTTCCATCGCCTTGTCTCCTGGCTTGAGAGCAGTTGGAGGGATCGGTGGGGGCTTTCTGTCAAACTCCCTGTCTCTAGCCTTAAATTCAGTTTTATATAAAGTGGCAGTCCCCAAACACAACCCAGCCTGGAATTTTCATCAGGCAACCAAAAAACGAGAACCATAAGGGTCACATGGGTGTGGGTATCCCCGCGAGTGTAGACATACAAATGCCCCTGCATCCCCACACCCATCTCCCTGGCTGTGCCTCCCACACATCCTGGGTATGTCTGTGGGGTGCGGTCCATGCGTCATGTCAAGAAGAACTGCCCCCTTCACTGACATGATAGGGGTGCCAGAGAAGGGGTGCCAATCTCCAGTTTAATAATCAAATTCATGAATGCTAATTGTCTGGGGTCCATGGCTTGTGCACCCATCTTAGTTCCTTGCGGAGGGCTCCACGCTCCCTTTCTGGGAGTCGGAGACCCAGCCCATCCTCTTGCCGCTGTGAAAAAAATATTGCCAGGATTAGTCAGCATTAATTTATTGCCTGTTTTAACTGAAAAGATGATGTAACAAGAGCCACACACAGAAGTGGGGGTGAGGGGAATTAGTCACCACCCAGAATGCCTTTCATTTTTGCAGAGTATCCTTTTTTGCCCCCCTGAATAGGCACTTGGCACTCCTTCCATTTCCATCGAATGAGCTGCTTGGGTTTGCGTTCTTCGTGTTTTCCCATCTTTTGGGTTTCACTGTTGCCATTTGGGATGGTGCCATAGTATTCTCTGGAATGCATTATGAGCTATTGTTGCCCTAAGATCATGTCCAGTTTCTGCAGTGTCGCGAATGATGGCCTGTGCGCTTCATCTTGATCTTGCCTCTCTTATCTGGGGTGGGGTGGGGGACTCTTGAACCCTTCCCTTAGAAGACATTGCTATGGGGAGGCATCAGTGGGCAGAAGGGTCCGGTTCTTTTTGAGACTCTTGACCTAGAAGGCTAAACTGTTGTACAGAAGAGTCAGAGCAATTTACATTCTCTTGCGGTGTATGGCATATTCAAGATGTCTGGCTGGCCTGGGACTGTTTCTTGCTCTGTTAGGGGCAAACTGTGGAGGAATGGCATATGCCCTGTCATCACGAACACTGCCATGCTCCGGAGAGCTGCCCTGCCAACTGCATTGGGCCCCCGCTTTCCACCCTCCTCTTCCTCCCAGTCCTCCAAGGGGCACCTGACTTCCTTCAGGGTATCGCAAAAATTGGAAAACAGTCTACGGCAATAGTTACATACATGATGGCACATGCATTCCACGGGGTACTCTGTAGCCATCTAGAATGATCACCTTGAAACCCAAGAGATGGAAAAATAGTAAGCAGAACAAAGCAGCTCACACATTAGAATTGCAGCGAATGAAGAAAAAGAATCCTCATTCGCGAGGCACCAAACACACCCCCTTCCCCTCCCCCCCGCCCCATTCCAGGTCTTTGCTGTTCCTTTTGCCAGGAATGCTTTTCCAGCCAGGCCTTTGTGTGCCTTGCCCCATTTGCATTTTTTAGATCTCAGCTTATGGGATGTTTTCCAACACCAGCAACCAGTTCCTGATTCTCCAAACACCAACTGGATTTCAGGTTGCGCAGTGACGCCCAGAGTTCGTGTCAGACCCCACAGGATAAGGTCTTGGTCCCAGAAGACTGCCCCCCGCTTCAGATGCCAGCCACCATGGGTTCCCCGGCTACCCACATTTCTGCCCAGCCAACTAACATTTAAGAATTTGCTAGAACAACTCACAGGACTCAGGAAAGCGCTTTACTTCCTAGATTAGTGGTTTATTATAAAGGGTACGACCCAGGAATGGCCTTGGAAGAGGTACACAGGGCAAGGTACGGGGTAAGGGGTGTGGAACTTCTAGGCCCTCTTTGGGCACACTACCTACCCTCCTGCACCTCCATGTGCTCACCAATCTGGAAGCTTTCTGAAGCTGTCATTTAGGGGTTTCTGTGGAGCGTTCATGAAGTAGGTACAGTTGATTAAATCACTGGTATTAACTTACTCTCCAGCTCCTCTCCCCTCCCCAGAGTCATGCCTTGGTCTTTCTAAGCCACCAGTGCCCATCCTGAAGGCAGACACTGTCATCTCGTTAGTATACAAGAACTGCTTGTTATCACTCGGAGATTCTAGGGTTTTAGGAGCTCAGTGCCAGGAACTTGGGACAAAGAGCATATGTTTATTTTTCATTATGCTACAGCTTAAATGTCAACCCCTAATAGTAGCCTTTCCTGACCACCCTCTCTGAAGTAGCTCCAAAGTCACTCATATGAGCCCACTGTATTGCCCGGAGGTGTAGGGGACATTATCTTGCGTATGTGTTTGTAAAGGCTCTGCCCGCTGCCACATAAGCTGCAGAATAGGACCAAGTCAGTCATGTTCACAGCATCCCCAGCACCTGGCCTGTAGTAGGTGTGCAGTAAATACCCCATGAGCGAGTATGTGCCTTCCCCAGTGGTGCTTGAGGCTCAATCTCAGGGCAGTGGGATCCTGGCACCCCAACCTGGCTGTGACCCCTTCCTCTGTGTGTTGTCTTCCTCCAGGTGAACCAGAACAGCACCTCCTCCCACTTAGGAAGCTCATGATTTCCAGGTAGGCCTGCAGGCTTCCCTTCTCTCCCCCCACCTCCCTCCAATGCCTTCTGAGCCCAGGAGCTACTCTCCTGAAAAGCTTGCCCTTCCAGAGCCTCTCTGGGGGGGAGTGTCCACCAAGGTGGGCTGACCCAGCCCCAAGGGGGGGTTTCCATGGCGACAAGCTGGGGGAGCTATTTATAGAATTACAGCTTAGCCTCCTAGCTCTGGATCAGGTAGGGGCAGGGATCATTGCAGAACCAACCAGAAGATTTGTCTGACTTTGGGAAGGGGGCCCCAGGGACCCATGTGATGGAGGTAAGGGGTGGGATTCTAGAATATTTTGGCACAGAATGTTGTCTGTTTATCCTGCTTCTATAAACAGCATGGAGTTGGCCCAAAGCAATTAATGTTCTAAGAAAAGCTCCAAGCAGGTCTGGTCTAAGAATAACCCCAGGGTTTTGGACCAAGTGCTACTCCTGGGTTACTCCTTTAACGCTGAGGATCCCTGGGATGGCCGCTGACACAGAGAAGGAAGCTAGAACCCAAAGGGGGCCCTGACTTGCCCAAGATCACATAGCCACCAAGTGGCAGCATCCTCCTCCCCCCGGGCATCTTCTTCCAGAGTTTGCTTTTGAGGAACAATTCAAAGTGCAGTTCTATCCACCCGTATCTTGTGCGAGGGTAGGGGAACACGTTCTGACCTTGGGAAGTCAAAGGTTTAGGAACCCACTTCAGATTGGACCTCTCCCCGCCTCCGTTTGTGACATCCGGAGAAGGGGGACTCAGCCGGGTCAGCCTGCTTGGGTGGCCGGGAGATGAAGTGAGCTGGCCCAGGGGGGCACGTGGGAATCCAGGAAGCCTGGCATCCTCGCTATGCATGTGGGCGCTGGAGTTAAGGCCCCAGATGTGAACTTCCTCTGTCACTCGGGTGACCCCACAAGAGGTCAAAAGCGACTCACATGGGTGTTCTCCGTTTTGCTCTAGACTATGAAGAAGCTTCCAGCCTGGACTCTATTTTTAGTCTCCTGATCTTATTTTTAAATAATCAGCATATTTTCTAGTATCTTTTTTTTTTTTTCTTTTTAATCTACTTTGCCCCAGCCTCAGGCCCTTGTCATTATCAGGGATCCCATCTTGGGTGGTGCTGAGATCCCAGAGTTCTGCTGCATTCCAGAGGCAAGAAACCTCCTGTGGAAGGGCTCCTGTCTCCATGATTCTCCCTGACATCTTCCCCTCGTTCTCGTTCTGCAGATTCTTTAGTAGAATTTTGCACCTTCCTGCTGACAAAAGCCTGATATATTCCTCGCTGTACTGTTTTTTTTTTTTTTTAAAGATTTTATTTATTTATTTGAGAGAATGAGAGAGAGAGAGCATGAGAGGGGGGAGGGTCAGAGAGAGAAGCAGACTCCCTGCCGAGCAGGGAGCCCGATGCGGGACTGGATCCCGGGACTCCAGGATCATGACCTGAGCCAAAGGCAGTCGTTTAACCAACTGAGCCACCCAGGCGCCCTCGCTGTACTGTTTAAATGAGATACCATACACAGGGTGCTTGAGCTCGTCCCTGGTAAACAGTTGGCCTGAAACAAAGGCCGATCCTTCCCTCGCCTCCAAAAATCCATTGGCATTTATGACATAATCATCACTACTCTCTCTTCATAAGTAGAGTCTGTCTTTGAGGTCAGGCAGATGCAGGTTGGGATGCAGGTGAGAACAGTTTTAAATTTAAATTCTCTCTGGCCATCTGGGGTCTGCTGACAACACCTCACCTGCTTTTGTGAATATGCATGAAGACCATCCGTTCCTATATCACACAGAGGAATATGAAGGGTCTGTCTGCCTCTGGGCCTAACACAGTTTTCTCCCTGTTCAGATCTCTGCAGATTGTTGCCGAGAGAAGACACTTGGCATTCGAGTGGAAATCGGACCTCTAATCCAAGCATATTGCTTGCTATTAATCGCCAAAACAGGACTGCTAACGAGGAATGTATTTGCATATGTTTGCAAAAGCTTCATCACTGAAAACTTAACCTGGAGACTCTCCAGCTTTGGACGCCCCTGGGGTGGAGAGCCAAGGGTGTGGCAGTAGTCCGGCTTTTGAAACTTAGGTATTTTTTAATCTTTCCCCTCAAGAACTTTTTTTTAAAGAAATGGATTTGCCATTTTTCTTAATTTGCAGGTCTGCCTTGGTGGCTTTGTTTGCGGGGACAAGGCCCACACCTGTGCCTCTCCTATTGACCCTTACTTTTCAATTCAAAGAATCTATTTAAGAATTTAATATATGAGGTTTTCTTTGATTCTTCCTCAGTTCTACTCAGATTCAGAGGAAAAAAAGTTATTGGAATAAAGTGAACAGGGACTCATTTGTCTGTGCCTGACTTTACAGAATGAACAGATTTTTTTTTTTTTCCTCCATATTGGATTTTTTCAGGTGGATTGATGACAGGCGAACAAGGTTCCCATTTCAGGTGCTCAGCAGGGCACCCTGAGCTCCTGTGTCGGGTCCCCCGAGGCTGTCCTTGGGATGGGCGGTTTGCTAGAGGGACTCCCAGACAAACTGCTGGACTCACAGTCACAGTTTATTACCATGACAAGATGCAGATTAAAATCTGCAAAGAAAAAAGGTGCAGAGATCAGGTACAGGGAGATCAGGAGTGAGCGTCCAGGGATCCTCACCCAGTGGAGGCTTACGGGCACGCTTAATTCTACCAGCCACGACAGGTGACAAGTATTGCCACCAGGAAAGCTTACCTGAGCCTTGGTGTGTGGCGTTTTTATTGGGCATCAGTCGTAGGCATGGGGCACTCATATGACTGACCTCAAGTACTCCGTCTCCAGCCCCTGCAGAGGTCAAGTGATCCGGCCTGATCCCAGGCCCCATCATAAATCACATTGTTAGCATAGACCATCAGGCCTGGTGTGGCCCAGGGTCCCTGGTATGCAAAGACACTTTTATTAGACAGGATATCTCAAAGGCTTAGAGATCATCTCAAGAGCTGGTCAAGGGCCAGTGTTTTCTTTGGCACATACAGGATGTGAACAGTCCCAGCCTGCTGGGCCCCAAAATGCTGCACGGCCCCCAGATGCTGAGGGGCCAGCTGGGCCCAGAGCAGTTTCTCGTCTTTAAGGGTTAAAGTGTTTTATCCACCCTCCCTTGCTTTGCAGGCTTTGGGGAGGCAGTGACTCCCAGTGGTTTGGAGCATAGATTTTTGGAGTCAGGCCTAAGAACTTACTGGCTGTGTGGCTTGGGGCTTCATTTCTTCATCTGTAAAATGGGAAAGGTAAAACTTCAGGGGTTTATTGGGAGGGGCTGATGGTTGACCTAGGCAGTGGGGCCTGGTGTGCAATGAGCCTGCAGTGCGAGGCAGCTCTGGTCTCTCCCGGTCTTGGAACTGCGGTGGGGGGAGCTGATGGAGCTCTGAACACGGGAAGCTCATGGTCACCGCTCAGCGGGGAGCAGAGCACACCCAGCCTTATTCAGCGTTCCACTCGTCTGTTGCTGTAGAACCGGCCGGCCCCATGCTTAGTGACTTACCACAGTGTATTGTTAAATCTCTCCATTCTGGAAGTCAGCCGGAGGGAGCTGGGTGGTTCTCACAGTCAGAGGGTGGCTGGGACTCCTGTCTTCCGAAGGCTTCTTCATTCCCACATCTGGTGCTGGGCCCAGGTGGCTGGAGCATCAAGAGGCTTTCCTGGGCTTCTCTGTCGCATGGCCTCGTCCACGTGGCGAGCCTGACAGCATGGCGGCCTCAGGACAGCCAGACTTTTTCCATGGGGGCTGGCTTCTCCCAGAGCAGGCGTTGCCAGAGGCCGGAAGCACTGGAAGAGCCAGTCAGTTAAGGGATAAGCCTGGCCCAGTGGCACCGCCACTGAGTTTGTCCTAGTCCTAGAGGCCCCCCCGCCATGTTCAAGAGAATAGAGAAATTCCTCCTCTTGGAGGCGCAGAGGCAAGGGCACAATGCAGAAGTGCAGGTGGGGGAGAGAGGCAGTTGTGGCCGTCTTGGGACAACCCAGCACGGTCATCATCAAAACCAGTTTATCCGCCTCCCCCGCAGGGTCATCAAATAACATAGGAATTCATCAGATTATGCGATTTCTCTCTGGGAAATGCAACGTTAGCCAAACGTTCCCTTTCTTCAACGGGGTGCAGACTAAAGACATCTCTTTACTGTTTAAAGCACGGTGATTCCAGACCCCCAAAAGGCTTGGTCATCAAGAAACCCAGGCTTTTTGGTTTCCCCAGACTCTGCCTTGGGAGCAGGAACAGTTCTTCCCACTGATGGAGCTACTCCAGGCCTCCTGAAGCCCCAAATCTGGGTCAAGAACCAAGAAGACATCTTTTACCCCATCCTCATTCTCTCTTCTCAAGGAACACTTTTCAGGACTATTAACAGAGAATCCCATTCCTTTGGGTGAAAGCCCTTGACCCACCCACTAGGGCTGGCCCCTGACCAAGTGCCCTCCACCAACTTAAGCCCGTTCACAAGTGTGGATTATTCTGATCTGACCTTTTTTCCATGGTAACAGCTGGTATTTTCAACGGGCTGTTGAGTTGCCTCGTTATTTTAAAATAATTATAGACTCCTATGAAGTTGCAAAGGTACAACACGGGGTCCTGTGGATCCTTCACGTGGCTTCCCCCAACACTGACATCTTGTACCAACTGCAGTGTCGTATCAAAACCAGGAAATTGACCATAACGCAGTGCTGTTAACTAGCCTACAGACCACAAGCCTGGTTCCATTTTCACCATTTTGTGCATAGGTGTGTGTGTGTGTGTGTGTGTTCAAGAGTTTCATCCCCTTTCAGTGGCAGACCCTTCCATATCCGCCCCCCCTCCCAGGACACACAAAGTCACATACAAAAGCTTAATCTAAGAAACAAATGGTGCTTCTGCTGAGAACACCATCCCGGTCCCAAGCCCCGGTAACTTCCCTTTGAAGTACTGACTCATGGTCAAGGTTTTGCATTAATGTACCTGGTGATTTGATTCAAGTTGGTCTTACTGATCCAAGTTAGTCTTACTGGATTCAAGTTGGTCTTACTGGACCGGACACTGTGTGAGTGCAAGAACCATTATTCCTCATTGCTCCCCATTTACCACTGGTCACAGGCTGGGAAAGCAAGCGACCAAGCAGCCCCAGTGCTCCTCACCTCCAGGGGCTCACACCCCTTTTGTACGCTGTCCCTTTCCACTGAACAGGGATAGGGTTTCGGGTTGATACAGGACTCATGGTTAAATTTGAACTTCAGATAAAACAGTAATTTTTCAGTCTTTTACAGTATTTCATGGGACATACGAAAAACGTATCTGTTGTTTATGTGAAATTCAAGTTTAACTGGGAAACCTGTATTTTTGCTTGCTAAATCTAGCAACTCCCAGGAGGGCTGGCTGTGCAGCGATAGGATATTAGGGACATGGAGGGTGTGACTTCCTTTTGTGGCTTCAGCCTCGTTCCTCTTTTTTTTTGAGAGAGAGACTGATTGAGAGCGTGAGCTGGGTAGGGGCAGAGGGCGAGGGAGAGAGAATCTGAAGCTGACTCCCCGCCCAGCAAGGAGCCTGACACGGGGCTCGACCCCAGGACCCTGAGATCATGGCCTGAGCTGAAACCAAGAGTCGGATGCTCAACTGACTGAGCGGCCCAGGTGCCCCTGCCTTGCTGCTCTCTTAGTCACTCGCGCTCGGGGAGTCCAGTCACATGTCATGAGGACACTCAGCAGCCGTAGGTAAAGGTTCACGTGGCAGGTTCCCGAGGCCTCCTGCTGACAGCCAGCTCCACCTGCCAGTTGTGTGAGCGAATCGCCTAGGAAGCGGATCAGCCAGCCTTGGTCAAGCCTGCAGGTAACTGCGGTCCCAGCTGACCTCTTGACTGCAACCCCAAGCGAGATCCCGGGTCCGGAGCAGCATGTGAGTCAGCAGCTGAGTCACTCTTGAATTCCTGCCCACAGAAACTGTGCGCGATCATGCTCACTGTTGTCCCAAGCCGCGAAGTTTGGAAGGTACTTGTTACATTGCAGTAGGTAATGCCGAGGAGCTCCAGTTATTTGTGAATGAGTGAAGGAACCAGTGAATGCATGAGCGATGAATGACTGATGAAGGCTGTGGTTCCTCCCCTCCTCTGCGCGCTTGTGAGGGCCCTTGCCCGACAGATGACACCCAGGCCTGTGGATCCTTGCGTGCCAGGGTAGAGTCTGCACAAACTCTTGAAAGATAAGTAAGGTATCAACCATCTGTATGAAACATTTCAAGGGAAACCAGATTAGCTAATCTCAGCTCATCTGGATTTCCAATCCTCCCCAGTTCAGGACACGCTCTATATTTTTGTGACAAAATTCGAACTAAGAATAAGCCATGTGCAACTGTATAATGTCACCGTCCTAGAAAAGGTACTTGTGCTAGACTTTAAATATATCAGCCTTGAAATGCCACTGGCGGATTGTTTCTATGGTACCAACCTATTTAAAGTTGTAACCAAGGAAGGATTTTTTTTCCCCCCAAATCTTTCGAAGGCAGTATGGAAATGGGGCTGTGGAAGCGGGTGATGAGGACCGGGGACTCGGGTAACAGAAACTACCCGGGAGGTTTGCTGATGTGTGCAGAGGGTTTGTCTCTGCGACCCCGGACAGACAGGCCTCACTCTCTACGTAGTAGCTCAGGTAAGTTGGCAGAAATGGTGTGGGTGCCCCAGGCGTGGTGCAGCAGAGGAAGCACCCATCCAGACGTCTGAGCACCTAGGTTTCAGGCCTGGCTCTGTCCTTACACTTGCTGAGTAGCCTGTGCCTGCCCCTTGTGGCCCGACCTCCTCCACCGCTTCATCTGACAAGTGTCCATGGCGCTGTCAGGCTCCTGCTAAGGAGCCTTGTTGCCTGGCAACCCTTCTGGGACAGCTACATGTCTGAGCACCTCATTGGGAATCTAGACACGGGCCTGGATGTCCCCAAGTCCCAAAGCAAGGGTTTTTTTCTGGGCAGTGGTGGGAGACCGTGATGTACGGGTATGAAGTCAGGCATCTACATCTCTGGTTGCCTCTCTTGCTTTTCTGGAGACCGGGCATTTGAACCCAGAAATCCTGAGAAACCACTGATCTTTGAGGCGGAGAGGCCTCCCATGCAGAGGTGTGAGGTTGGGTCTTTCAAATGAAAACAGCACTAACCATTTACTAAGCTCTTATTAGTCTTCCTATGGCCAGCAGCTTTAGATGCATTCCTGAGCCACCCCTCTTTTTTTTGGTCCTGAAAACAACCCTTTTAGAGCACTATTGTCATTATCCCCATTTTGCAGATGGGGAAACAGGTGCAGTGAGGTGAAGCTACCTACCCCCGTCCCACATCGAGGAAGGAGCAAAGTGATCTGGATCCCTGAAGTTTTACTCCAGTAACTTCATTAAAAAAATTTTTTTTTTTCCTAGAGGTGCCCGGGTGGTTCAGTCGGTCAAGGGTCTGCCTTTGGCTCAGGTTATGATCCTGGGGTCTTGGAATCGAGTCCTGCGTCAGGCTCTGTGCTCAGCAGGAAGTCGGCTTTTCCTCCCTCTGCCCCTCCCCCCACTCATGCTCTCTCTCTCTCTCTAATAAATAAAATCTTGGAAAAAAAATTCTAAGTACAGAGAGAACCTTTTTTTCCCTTAATAACTTGAGGCTAAGTTGCCTACTTGATGTCCTATCACCCCCCAAATGTAGTATTTCCAGCAAACAAAGACGTTTTCCAGTGTAACCACAGGACATCCAGCGGAATCAGAAGATTAACATCGACACATCACCACCATGGAAACCTCAGACCACGTTTAAATTTTGCCAGTTGTCCCCATAACTTCCTTTATAGCAGAAAGTTCTAGTTCAGAATCATGTGCTGCATTTAGCTGTCACATCTCCTTAGACTCCTTCAGTCTGGAGCACTTTCAGGGTCTATCTTTGATTTTCATGACTTGGGCACTTTTGAAGATCACAGGCCAGTTGTTTGGTAGAACTTCTCTTTATTTGGGTTTGTCTTAGGTACGTATCCTCATGATTCCATTCCAGTTATGCATCTTTGACAGAAACAGCACAGGAGTGATGCTATGATCTCAGGGCATCCTATCACATCGTATCACATGACGTCCACTTGTCCCCATTGTTGGGCATGCACACCCTGATCATGTGATCAGAGCTTGTACTCTTAGTGACCCCACCACAATCCACAAAGGCCCCCTCTCCAGAAGCCACATGGCAGGGTTCATTTGGTGAAGCAAACCCACGAGCCTCAGTCCCTGGTGATCAGAGTGATCAGAGTAACTGCAGCTTCACCAAGTCGGCTGTAAAGCTAGAGAGATAGCTACAGAGAAGCCAAGCTTACTTCTATCTTTGGCTTTGGCCTATAAACAGATGCATATACATTTCCAGGCCCAGACTCAAAATGGCTTATCTCATCTTCTTGTTTTTCCTCACTCTGCTCCCTGGTGAAGCTTTTAGTCTGTTAGACTCTCTCCCCCCGGCCTTCTCTTGTATGAAACCTCACTTTCTAATTTCTTTCCTGAGTACATACTGTGTGTCAGTCATGATGACACTACAAGTCAGTGGGGATACAGAGACCATGAAGTCACAGTGCCTGTCTCACGAAGATGGCAGTTAATTGGCTTCCTGTTGGTTCTTGATTCATTAATAACAACAGGAAGTTAGATCCAGATCTTTGACCAGAAGTCCAGGGCAATTCTAACAATTGCCTCTTGAATCTTTTCATCATATGGAGGAGAGAGTGAGAGAGAACGTAAGCAAAAATTAACAGCTAACCCTTCCTAAGCACCTACGGTGTGGCAGGTACAGTTGAAACGGCTTACATATTTGATCTCACCGATCCTCAACCATTTTGCAAAAGAGGAAACCGAGGCTTCCAGAGATGTAGTGACTTGCCCAAGGCCCGTCTGTAAGTGGCAGAGCGGACATGGGAACTCCAGAGCCTGTGTGCTTACAGAGTCCAGAGGCAGCCAGGGATTTCCTGGGAGGGCTTGGTGCCTCTTTCCTTCATTGCATCCCTTGAGCCTAGCACAGGGTAGGCACTGGGTACGCTTCTATTAGATCAGTAAATGAATGAATGTATTAGCCAACTGGCTGGAAAAGAAGAGAAGGGAAAGATTTCCTGGAGGGAATACCTGGGATCTCTAGAGCTTGCCCATTCATTCCTGCACTCTCTCAAGCTCCCGCAGAAGGCAACTGCTCTGTGCCCCTGACGGTGCTTATACTAAAGGACCCCAAAGATACAGGAGGCAGTCTTGACCTTCATTATTCCCGCTTTCAGGCTAGGTCCCGGCCCCACTATTGCCTCACGCTATTCCTCACGACTACCCAGTGAGCTAGTCCTATATCCCCATTTTACAGATTTTGAATCTCAGGCTGGCAAAGGAGTCCACGCAGGCCAAGGTGGCTCGGCGTCGTCCACACCTAGACGGCGCGGAGGGGAAGCCGAGGCGGCCAGGAAATACGCCTCCAGCCATTAGAAGCCCTGAAAATCCCCGCCTCCTTTCTCTCCTCTTAGCCCCGCCCCTCTAGAGCCGAAGGCGCTCTAGCCTTCCGCTGCTGCCGTGGTAACCAGCGCGCCGGTTCCGCTACCGATACGTCATTTCCGGCGCGCCATCCTAGACGCATCCGGGTTCCGGCCGCCGGAGCGGTGAGCTGCTCATCCGGAGCCGGTAGTTGTATTTGGTCTGCGGGACCCGGGGGAGGTGAGTGGGGCGGGGGTGCGGGAAGAGACGGGGTGGGGTGGGGGTCCCCGCCAGTAGGAGTGAGTGAGAGGGACCCACCGAGCCCCTCCGCGAAGCCTGGCTTCAAGCCCCCCTGCTTTCGAGCTCTGCCGCGTAGAACCTGGGGTAAGTTGTCCGACTTTCCTGAGCCTCGTTTTTCTTATCTGGAGCGTGGGAACGCTAACAGTACCCACCACCTAGAAGTGACTTGATGCTTACATCAGCTCATCAGCCCGAAGCGTCTGGCAAGTACTTCGTACTGCTCTGTGCCGAAGGCTCTGTAACTCCTAGCAACCCTCCGGTTATTACGGTGTCCAAGGAGGCCGCGGTATTATTGACTCCCTACCTCCTCTGAGAACATCTCCCTCCTTTTCACTCTTGGGTGAGGCTGGGACCAGCTGCACCCTACCGGTGTGCCAGTGAGTGGAATAAGTAGGGAGGACTTTGTGACAGAAGCGACCAGAGGTAGTGAACTCCCCTGTCCCTGAAGGCTGCTTGCGGCAAGCAACTGGTAGGTAAGAATCCCAGTCGCCGTCACGAATTGCAAGTGGTGTCGTGTAGTGCACCGTGCTTGGCACTTCGTGTGTATGTAATACTGGAGCACTCACTGAGTGCCTGGTAGAGCTGGCATTTGAACTCAGGCTGTGATTTTAGCAGTACTTTGTTAGGTTCCATCCGTAATCCAGTAATAGTAATGACGATGAACCTAATCTTGGGGCTACAGTAACAGCTATTGTTCCTTGAGCGTTTTTATTCTAAGTGGTTTTTACTTTTCTTTTTTTACAAGATTTTATTTGTGAGAAAGAGAACATGAGTGGGGGGAGGAAGAGGGAGAGGGAGAAGCAGACTCCCCACCGAGCAGGGAGCCCATGCGGGGTTTCGTCCCAGGACCCTGAGATCATGACCCAAGTCGAAGGCAGACGCTTAACCACCTGAGCCACCCAAGCGCCCTGAGCTAGGTGTTTTTTAAGCACCATCTCATTTAATCTGGCTCACAGGCATTCTTAGAGGGTAGTGGTATAGTTAATCTACCGTAAGAAAGAGACAGCTGAATGTCATCACCCAGCTACCAGGAGCTGAATTCTCTATGGCAATACGTGGATGTCTGTTAAGGTAGTGTTTATAATTCCTACTGCCTTCAGAAGAGATTCATGTTTTAGTAGGAAAACTTTAAATCTTAGAGTCTCACCAAGTAATATATTTCAGAAAGCATGTTCTAAAAACAGTCACTCCTGGGACTGCCAAGGGTCCAGATACAACACAAACAACAACAAAATCTGGGATCCAGGATAATGCCCACGCCGTTTTTGAGGCAATAATAGAATAACATACGTAGTTATTTTTATGTGGTTTATATACATGTGAGTGTGTGTGATGTTTTATGGCATTGACTAAGACAGAGAAATAGATGCTTAAGAATCACATATTGTTGGGACCAGTCTTTTGTCCTACCTGTTTAAACAGTGTTTGTTCGCTAAAATATGTTTTTAATGTCTGCTTTATTGAAGTGTAACTGATTTTAACAGACTTTGAATTTGGAGGAATTTCGAAGGGAGCAAGGACAGGGACTCAGGGAAGCCTGCTGCTGCTTCCCCCAGGACTTACCACAGACTGTGTGCGCCTTTTTTATTCCTTTCTTTAGTGGCTGGCCATGTCACTGTCCCACTTGTACCGGGATGGGGAAGGCCACATGGATGATGATGACGATGAGCGGGAGAACTTTGAGATCACCGACTGGGATCTCCAGAATGAATTTAACCCTAACCGGCAGCGCCACTGGCAGACCAAGGAAGAGGCCACCTATGGAGTGTGGGCGGAGAGAGACTCAGACGAAGAGAGGCCCAGCTTTGGAGGCAAACGGTACTGGGCGGCATGGGGCTGCTTCCGCCTTGCTTTAGGGAAGTGGGGAAGATGGAGAGGCGGTTGGGCAGATACCCCACTAAATACACTTAGCTCCTGGCCTTACTGAGTCCCGTACCTACAACATCAGCTAGGGAAGCCCAGCTTCCTCTTGGGCTGGAGTGCTGCCTCTTTTGCTGATTTAACCATCCGTTGGTGTTTAACAAGCAGTTATATGTATTAGGTCTTATGCTCCCATTCCTTGCCTTCTGGGAGTCCAGACACAGAGCATGGAGACAGGCATTCATCGGCAATTCCCACAGTGGAAGTTTGTAACTGATTTGGGACCTGAGGGAGAGAGTTTGACCTGTTCTGGATGGTGAGGGAAGATTTCTCTAGAGAAGCGCCCCTTGAGCTTATATGACAGCAGAAGGTAACAAGGGTGGTTGGAGAGGCACAAGTATGCAGAGGCTCTTGAGGGGAGGCAACGGGTGTCCACAGAAGGTTTTGTAGGCTGGAGTGGAGAGAGGGAGAGGGAGCATAGTTTGAGAAGAGGCCCGTGGGTCTGTAGTAAGAGGGCGGATGATGTGGGCAGTGGTTACGTTTGGAGAAGACCTTTTGGTGTGCAGAGTCAGCACGGACCTCCAGCAGAAGAGGGAGCTCTGTGAGGCCAAGACAGGGTCCCTGCAGGGGTGGTGGCAGGGAGATGAGGATTCAGGCCAGCAGTCCTCCTCCTCAGCGTGAGGTCGTGTGTGCACTGGCCACAGCTCACTTGACCAGAGCGTGTAGCGAGTTTGGGTTTGTCTTCCTGTCCCATCTGTGGCCTACAGGCTCCAGCCTGTGGAGACTGTGTCTTTTTCACCAAGGAGCCTGGGGAGAAAGAGTATGGAGATCAGCTGAACCCCTTCTCATCTGGCAAGGAAACCTAAAAGATGATAAAAGGATCAGAGGTCAAGAATTATGTAACCATAAGATA
The DNA here is from genome assembly GCF_011800145.1 of Mirounga leonina. Taxonomy (NCBI): domain Eukaryota; kingdom Metazoa; phylum Chordata; class Mammalia; order Carnivora; family Phocidae; genus Mirounga; species Mirounga leonina. The sequence continues at coordinate 19,679,804 of NW_023270436.1, read as the reverse complement.
ATAACAGCCAACATTTGTTGGCCCCTTACTTGTTCTGCACTCTTTACGTGCTTGGTATCCTTTACCTTGTGAGAAAAGTACCATTATTATCATCCCCCATTTTACAGATTAAGAAACTGAGGCCAAAAGCACACAGCCAAGCTGTGAGAATCTGGGCCTGACTCCTGAGTTTGGGCTCTTAGCCCCTAAGTTACATTGCATTTTTTAGGTAACAATCCTCTGAGTTCTCTTACTGCCCGTGGGGATGTTTAAAGACAGGTTGGTCATTGTATAAAGAGAACCAAGGTTGATGACATTGTAAGTGCTGTTCGTGGGACAGTCGTGCTCAGCATCACTACTTTCCATCTCCCGGAGTTAATTTCCTAGGTATTTTACTTTGTTTTCATATACAAATAAAGGTAATGGACTGAAGTTTTTCTAAGAATTTGGCCAATATAATTGTTCTTTCCATTCATACAATTTCTTTTATTGTGTTTGATGATTTTTCTCTATCAGAACTTCTTTCTTGCTTGGTTTTTTACTTGAAATAGGGTCCAAAACACATGCTTTTTAAAGTAAGTTAATTTTGAAACATGTAAAAGAAAGTTGCGTTACCACATCATATTTTGCATTTTTTCCTTTCACTTTTATTGAGACATAATCGATGCACTGTTTAAGATCTTATTTTGCACTTTTTATTAGCCTTGCACTGACAGGGTAACTCTTCAACCATAGAGTTGACTTGAACACAGCAGACAACAATGTTCCCATGATTACAGGAAGCTAGATCTGGGGCCCTTTTGGTATAAGTGAAGGTGTTGCTCTTTTAAAATGGATCCCTGGAGGTCCTGTCTTAGGGGTTCTCAGGCCAGAAGAGTTTCCACAAGGGATGCTGCAGAAGATTCCTTACAGACCCCTGGGGGCTATGTGTTTGCTCGCAGGGCCCGCGACTACTCCGCGCCAGTCAACTTCATCAGTGCAGGCCTCAAGAAAGGGGCAGCAGAGGGGGCCGAGCTGGAAGATTCAGAAGATGAAGAGAAGCCTGTTAAGCAGGATGACTTTCCTAAGGATTTCGGACCCAAGAAGTTAAAGACGGTAGCGTCTTCATCTTAGGCTTGTGACCTTTGTAATGTCCTTGGGAGGTCATGCAGCTGAAGCATCTCCTACAGGTCGTGGAGGGGGGTGGGGCTCAACAGAGGCCGGTTGTGTGGGTTTCTCCTCATGGTGGCGGGTTCCTTGGAGGTGCGAAGGGGGCAGTACGGTCTCTTTGCTTTCCTAAGACACGGTACAGGTCTATTTTTGGTTCGTATGATGCTTTTCATGATGCTCTGATTGCCAGGCCCTTTTCCCGGCATCCAAGCTTGCTTTTTTAGGGTTTTTCTTCTTTATCTTTCTCCATCAACTGAACTTTGGGTTTTTTTCTGCTCAGGGTGGCAATTTTAAACCCAGCCAGAAAGGCTTTGCAGGAGGAACCAAGTCTTTCATGGATTTTGGCAGCTGGGAAAGACACACAAAAGGCATTGGACAGAAGCTTCTTCAGAAGATGGGCTACGTCCCTGGCAGGGGCCTCGGGAAAAATGCACAAGGTAGGGCGCCAGCGCCCTGCAGTCGGGGGAGGGCGGCGAGATGGAAGAAAGAGGAGCTGTCTGGGGAGTGCCTTGCTTTTTCTCTTTTCAGAGTACTTGAACTCCGCAGCCTGCTCTGCCAGCGCCAGACAGTTGTGCCCCTCAGCTGTCTGCTTTCTCACACTCCAACAAAACACTTGTGCTGCAGGAGAAAGAGGCTTAGGCTTTGTAGAAGAAGGCTCAAACAGGCTGCAAACTGATAGGCTTCTTCTGGGCTTATCCAGTGTTTAACAAATGAGCTTGTTGCCAGTATTTACAAATAAGATAATCTTACCTAAGATTTCCGATTTTGCCTGGTAGGAATGGGTCTTAGCTGCAAGGACGGTGCTCGTGGCCTCCACTGCTCCCTGTCATCTTCTGTCCTGGCAGGCGTCCCTGTCCATGAGTTTTCCTGGGCCCTGGAGGTACAGGAGCCGGCTGTTCCTGCTCAGTTATTTGTCCTTCGGGAATAGCAGTGAAACGGTGTGTGGGGCTTTCTCAACCCTAGAGACTGGAGACCTGGCTAAGCAAATCCCGCTTCGGGGCCTCCACTGGTGCTCAGCAGCCTGGTCTCCCGTCCCCAGGCCCCGTCCGCACAGCTCCGCTAACACGTCCCTGGCTCCTTGATACCGAAGCCACCCCGACCGAGCACTTGGGTTCTTCCTGCAGAACCTTGCTGTCTCTCTCCTTCACCTGTTTCCCGTGAGCTGTCACCAACGTGGCTGGAAACAGAGCAGTGTCGATAATCCAGATTCTACCCCCTAAGTAGTTGTTCGGGTCATGCCCAGGTATGTGTTGAACACGTTAGGTGTAGGGAAGGTCCAAGAGCCTCCTCATTCCGGTGACCCAGAATGAGAATGAGGGGACTGTCCTAATTCAAGACTGCGACAGAACTAGCTGAAGGGGCGGGTGGGCGGTTTTTGCTGAAATGCTGTAGTCCTGTCTCTAAACCCTTAGAAGAAGACAGTTATTTCTGAGGCTTACGCGTGCCGCAGAGCAAGCGGGAGACAGGAGCTATCAAGCGAAATGGGGGGGGTCTCTCACTGAACTGCCGCTTCACCTCCCTTCATGCTGTCGATAGTCTGACTAATTCACTCGCCTTATCAGAACCTTCCTCCAAATCAAGTGTAGAATTTAGTACATCAGAGTTCCCATTATATGTGAGTAGTTCTCTTTTCTCCCAGTATACCGAAAAGAGAATCCAAGTGGAAGTGAAGATCTGTATTTAGAACATAAATAACCTAATGTCAGCAACCTGTTGTGTGGCCCCAGAAATGCTTAGCGATTTCAAATGCCACGGAACCTGAACAGTGTTCCAGGGGCAGAGAAGAGCCTTCCTTCCTGGGTTGTGTTACTCTGTGTCAGGACTAAGGAAGGGTGGTTCCACTGATGGCTTGTCCAGATACAGGAATCACTGTGATCTGAAGTCGTTTATCTTTTGCTGAAATGTGCCAGGTATCATTAACCCCATCGAAGCCAAGCAGAGAAAGGGAAAAGGTGCCGTGGGAGCTTATGGCTCAGAGCGGACCACTCAGTCCCTGCAAGACTTCCCCGTGGTTGACTCCGAAGAAGAAGCCGAAGAGGTAAGTGGAAGCCGGGAATCCCGGCGGGTGGTGCCTGCCGTTTCTGACCGTGGTTAGTTCGTGCGTTCGCTCACTCGTCCCGTCGGTCCCCCGGTGTCTGTGGCGCAGCTGTGCGTCGGGCGGGCGCCGTGCTGGCGTCGGGCTGTACCGCGAGGAGCGGCTTGGTGTCGCGCAGGCTCTCCTGACCGAGATGCTCTCTCCCCCTTTGCATTTACGAGGGAAAGCAGGAGGCTGCAGAGACACACGTTGTCACTGTACTTGTCACCGAGCCTGTCCTTCTGCCGGGGCAGCAGGTGTCTGATCGTGTAGCGATGACCGCTCGGAGTCGGGCCCTGGGGCCGCAGGGAGCAGGCACGCGGCAGACGGGAGTGGGTGAGCCAGGTGGGAGGTGGCGACGAGCGCCGGGCCCGAGGCGAACAGGCGAGGGCTGGGCTGGCCGATCGGGTGGTTTCTGGGCGGCTCCGGGCGGCTCTTGCTATAAATGTGGGCCCAGCAGTGCTTGATCTTCAGATCTGCCTGAAGTAGAAGTCCAGATTTTTTTTAAGGCAAAAAAGAGTACGAGTTTTAACCCAGTGTGAGGAAAACAGAAGGACAAGCACAGAACCCCCTTCTGTGGGCTGGACTCCTACTGCCCTCAGACCGAGTTTCCTTCTCTGCTGCAGATCTTCCTACAGAAGTTTTGCAAACCCTGATTACAAAAGGTTTCTTTGCCTTAAGACTCAGGGCCCTGCTTATCTACCTTCATTTTAAATCAAAACCAAGGTTTTGTGTACTTGAAAAAATACTTTGTATCGTTTTCTAAGTTTTGCAGGAGGTGAATTTAGAACTAGCGTAGTGCCCGCCCATAGTAGATGCTCCGTAAGGGTGGCCTTTGTCTGGGTGATTCTCTTTCCAGTCTGGAGTACCTGCTTTTGGAACCTTCTCATTTCTAAGAGGGGCTGGGTGTTGGGGGGATCTCAGGAGATGGTTTCAGTATCACACAGGCACACTGCTTAGCACAGAACCTGCTGTAAATCTAAGACCACACCTAGTGAAGTTCTATGAATGGTCTCCGTGACCCCACTTGCTGTAAAAAGCAGCCTTTGTTTCACTGACCACCTCCCTCTGCTTCAGGAGTTTCAGAAGGAGCTGAGCCAGTGGAGGAAAGACCCCAGTGGAAGCAAGAAGAAGCCCAAATACTCATATAAGACAGTAGAAGAGTTGAAGGCCAAGGGCAGGATTAGCAAGAAGCTTGCTGCCCCGCAGAAGGAGCTTTCTCAGGTCAAGGTAAGGGGGCCCTTGGTTCTGGTCTGGGATGGACCCTGGGAAACCCAAGTAATGCACACCCAAGTCAGGTCAATCACTGAACATTCCTTCGGGTCATGTCGGGTCTTCCGTCTCGGTTTTTCTCTGTGTTTTTTTTACTGGGCAGTAGCGTGCTCCCATTCCCTGCACTTGCATGTCCAGGGAGAGCTGTCGCAGTCCGAGGGCCGGGCGCTCCTCATGGCACACCCGTGGTGCGTGAGACAGCGGCCCCTTCTTCCCGAAGCGACAGACCGTGAACTTAACATTTCCATGATTAAAAACGCAGTGTGGGGCGCCTGGGTGGCTCAGTTGGTTAAGCGACTGCCTTCAGCTCAGGTCATGATCCTGGAGCCCCGGGATCGAGTCCCGCATCGGGCTCCCTGCTCGGCAGGGAGTCTGCTTCTCCCTCTGACCCTCCTCCCTCTTATGCTCTCTGTCTCTCATTCTCTCTCTCTCAAATAAATAAATAAAATCTTTTAAAAAAAACAAAACAAAAACAAAACAAAACAAAAAAAACGCAGTGTGAAGATGGTTTTTAGTGAGTGTGTAATTCCAGAGAATGAAGTACTAGAATATTTGGTCCTACTTGTGTGGCTAGACCTTTAGCTGTTTTCAGGTTTGGTTTGGGGCTGGCTAGTGTGTATGTGAAGCCTTGTCTTTGTTTCAGACATTTTCTAAGGATAGATTCTTGGAAGTACAATCAGCAGATTGAAAATTGGAAGCTTTTTAAGGCTTTTGAATACTGGGAAAGGGTGCACTAACTCAGCCTGTGACTAGGAGTGCAGGAGAGTGTCCTCAGGGCATACCAGCATGGAGTGTTTCCCGTTTTAAGAGTTGATTAAATTTTCAACCGCCCTTACGTGCATATAGTCCTGGGTTTTCTGCCACTCCCCCGAGTAGCCAGAGAACCACAGTGACAGTTGTCTGTTGCAGTTTGGCGTGGGAGTGTGTGTGTTTTGTGTGTGTGTTTTGTGCATCAGATTCCTGGCGGGGAGGACCGATAAGCCATGAAGCTGCGCAGGTCCTAGCCAGAGATTTGGAGTTAGGAGATGCAGGCAGGGCCTGAGAAGTTCCGTGTTTGTCTTTGTCCAGCTGATTCTAACGCACGTGGCCTTGGGCGACATGCTTACTTCCCGTGCGGATGGATGGCTGTGTCTCAGTACGCTGTATATTCCAGTTTCCTCCGTTTTCTTGAAATGCTCATTTCCTAAGGTGTCCTTGTCCAGTCACTGTTTTCTTGTGTTTCATTTTGTTTTTAAATCAAAAAACAAATAATTACAGAGCAGTGTGTGGTACCATTTAGGGAATTAGGAAACACAGAGGCAAAAATACTCTTTTCCTTCCTTTCCCATAGATGACTAGTTTTAACACCTTGATGCACGTCCTTCTAGATCTTTTTTCTTTGCCTGAATATACATTTTTTATGCCACAATGTGACAGTCTGACCGCTTATGCCGTCTTAGTGCCGGCTTCGGTCAGTGCAGCCGCTCCTTGGCCGTAGAACTCGGTTTTCTTCTCAGCTAAGTAGTCTGTGCTCCGAGGGACCAGTCTGCACGTGCCGGCTGCGTCCGGCGGTCCCCCCCACCCCCCTCGGAGGCGCGCGCTGACCCGCTGCCCCCACGCGCTCCCAGGTCATCGACATGACGGGCCGGGAGCAGAAGGTCTACTACAGCTACAGCCAGATCAGCCACAAGCACAGCGTCCCCGACGACGGGCTGCCGCCGCAGGCCCAGCAGCCGCCCCAGCCCGGCAAAGAGGCCAAGGCGCCGGGCTTCGCGCTGCCCGAGCTGGAGCACAACCTGCAGCTGCTCATCGACCTCACGGAGCAGGAGATCATCCAGAGCGACCGGCAGCTGCAGTACGAGCGGGACATGGTGGTCAACCTGTCGCACGAGCTGGACAAGATGTCGGAGGTCCTGGAGCATGAGGAGCGGGTCATCGCGAACCTCAGCAAGGTCCTGGAGATGGTGGAGGAGTGCGAGCGGCGCCTGCAGCCCGGCTGCAGCGACCCCCTCACCCTGGACGAGTGCGCCCGCGTCTTCGAGACCCTGCAAGACAAGTACTACGAGGAGTACAGGATGTCCGACCGCGTGGACCTCGCCGTGGCCATTGTCTACCCGCTCATGAAGGAGTACTTCAGGGAGTGGGACCCGCTGAAGGTGAGTGGCTGGCGAGAGGAGCCCCTCCGCTCCTGCCCGGGGTGCAGGGGTGAGGCTGCGCGGGCAGGGCGGCTGCGTCACGGCCGTGTCTCTCCACAGGACTGCGCGTACGGCACTGAGGTCATCTCCAAGTGGAAGAGCCTCCTGGAGAACGACCAGCTCTTATCCCACGGTGGGCAGGACCTGTCGGCAGATGCCTTTCACAGGTACTGCGCGGGGACCGGGAGGAAGATGCTGCTGGGGAGGCCGGGGACCGGCCCTGCTCTGGGGCTTTCCGTTCACTCACCCACCCTGCACCCGTCAGTGTCACGCACAGGCTGGGCGCCGGGCTTGCCCTGGGAGTAAGGCAGAGAGCCTGTCTGCAGCGAGGGGAAAGGGCAGGGGGAGGGGAGAGAAGCAGACAGACAAGGCCAGGGATGGAGGACAGAAAGGACACGCCCCCGTTTGGGGTGGCGGGAGTAGTTGGCAGCAGAGGTCTCTGACAGGAGGTGCCATTTGAGCTGTGGCCCTTGAGGTGAGTCGTCAGCTGCGCACAGAGCTGCAGCGGGAAGGCAGGCCATCCCTGGAGAGGGGACCCTTGTGACCCCACAGCAACCCTCCCGGGCAGGCGGGTCCTGGCAGGGGGCCCCAGGCCCTGCGGATGAGCAGGCAGCTGGGCGAGCAGGGATGAGGCAGGTGCAGGTCTGGCCGGTGTGGGGACTGGCCCGGTGGTTTGCTGTGTTTGCGTTTCCACGCCTTTTTCTTTCTTATTCCGGAAGGCTGGTGGTGGTATACTCAGTCTGCTTTGAAACCTGTCTGTGCAGTTAGCCTGCCCTCTGCCTCTCTCGCACAGGCTGATATGGGAAGTCTGGATGCCTTTCGTTCGAAATATCGTCACCCAGTGGCAGCCAAGGAACTGTGACCCGATGGTGGACTTTTTGGACAGCTGGGTGCACATTATTCCCGTGTGGATCTTAGATAACATCCTGGACCAGCTTATCTTCCCCAAGCTGCAGAAGGAGGTAGGGCCCTGAGTCGTGGGGGACAGCCGGCAGCAGTAACCAGGGGCCCTTCTCCACTCTCAGTACCGTCAGAAGGCCTGGAATGAACAGAATCTGCTGACACGGTTACCATCCTATGGGTAACTCCAGCCCTTTTGTCGGCACCTTCCCCCCAGAGCCTCCCTATTTAAGTAGGGAATTCATTTTCTTGGTTTTTCTAATGCAAACAGAATCTGTGCTACTTCGGAGATTCCGTGCAGTTGCCCGGGGATATTAGTTTGGTTGTGCAGAGGCCTCTGGGCCTTCGTGCCTTTGGCCACACGGTGCACCTGGAACTGCTGCTTTGTCCCACGCCTTCTGCAGGTGGAAAACTGGAACCCGCTGACAGACACTGTGCCTATCCACTCCTGGGTCCACCCGTGGCTGCCCCTCATGCAAGCGCGCCTGGAGCCCCTCTACTCCCCCATCCGCAGCAAGCTGTCCAGCGCCCTGCAGAAGTGGCACCCCAGCGACTCGTCCGCCAAGCTCATCCTGCAGCCCTGGAAAGACGTGTTCACCCCTGGCTCCTGGGAAGCGTTCATGGTCAAGAACATAGTACCCAAGCTGGGTGAGGAAATGGGGAAAGGGCATTAGGTCCATCAGCTTTGGTGCGCTGGTTTCTCTGGCCAGCGGTAAGGATCCGTGCTCCTTGAAACGCGGGCTTGGAGCTCCACGAGAAAGCCGAAGACGCGGTATTGCTCGCCCCAGGAGTGCCGTTTGCGCTCAGAGGTGGAACATGAATGTACCCGGGGTTCTGATGGCGTCGGCGGCCTCAGACTCTGCAGCCCCTCCTGGTTCCTCATTGGTCTGGTTTGGGCTTCTGGTAACATGCGAGGCACTGGTGTTCTGAGATTTTTGTGGTATTTGATTTTAAGTACATGTTAGTTATTTCTGGGTTATAGAAGAAAAGGTTTTTAAGAATTGCCATGTCAAGAGCTTAAAATTGATGGATAAAAGCAGATTTTTAGGCCAGTGTTGTCCAGTGAGGATTTTGCTCTGTGCTTCTGTGACTTTGCCTTAAAGCCTGGGCTGCTTTTGCAGGGATGTGTCTCGGGGAGTTGGTCATTAACCCCCACCAGCAGCACATGGATGCTTTTTACTGGGTCATCGACTGGGAAGGAATGATCTCGGTGTCCAGCCTGGTGGGGCTGCTCGAGAAACACTTCTTCCCTAAGTGGCTTCAGGTACACCCTCCTTTGCTAACTTTGGGGGGCGGGGTGGGATGGAGGCAGGGAGGATTACACTTAATTTTCTGCCCACGTCTGTCTGACTGTAGGAGCTTGATCCCTGGACAGTTGTCAGGTTGTGCTATCACCCAGAACAAAACTGAGCAGTAATCCCAGCAACCACCACTTGTGAACATACGCCATGTGCCAGATGCTAAGCAGCTCTTGCGCGTTGCCCCCACTCCTCACACCACACCTTTAGGGTGGGGGTGGGGGGAACTGTCGTAGCCCTGTTGTTTAGAGGCCGAGGTTCAGGGAGTTTACATTCAGGAGTGCGTAGCTGCCAAGCTGACTCCAAATTCTACATTCTGAATGCTTCTGTTCGGCCCCTGTAAACCCCTACGAGTGTGACCAGCTTATAGGACCATGATCAAAACAAAACAAACGGCCCCTTGGGAAGTTTTGCTCCCATTCGCCCCCATTGTGGATGCAAGTTTCCGATTTCTTTTTGGCAGGTGCTATGCTCTTGGCTCAGTAACAGCCCGAATTATGAGGAGATCACCAAGTGGTACCTGGGTTGGAAGTCCATGTTCTCAGACCAAGTGCTGGCACACCCATCTGTCAAGGACAAATTTAACGAAGCACTTGACATCATGAACAGGGCAGTGTCCTCCAACGTTGGTGAGTAGGGATTCTGCCTCTTTGGATGTCCTGGTCCTGAGCGCCGCATTTCTGAACACGTAAATGACACAGAAGCAAGAGTTTCCGGGTGCCTGTGGGCTGTCCGCTCCAACACGACTCTGCCCCACCAGACCCCCTGCCCAGCTCTGCCGGCACTGGAGGGGCATAGGGCCCTGAGTCTGAGTGTAGCCGGATTCACACTAGGGGGGAGCCTGCCTCTAGGGCCCCCTTCCAGGCTCGTTGGCACACCTGTGAGGAGCTCAGTGCGCTGTGTGAGTGGAACAGCTCGCCACACAGAGCCGGGGTACAGCCTGACCCCTAGCAGTTGCCTCTCCTCGCCTGGCCTATTATATTTACTTGTGAAACAGTCATAGTGCCTACTTCTAGATGTTCTTAAAAACCTAGAGGGGTGAAGTGAGCCAGTCTGGAGACCGCTTTGCAAGTGGTGTCTTTGTTGTCTCAGAAGTAGGCAGGTGACTGTCCCCATAATACCCATCCCCAGCTTCTGACCAGGTGAGTCACTGCCTGGGTCAGTGTGCTTGCATCGCAACACAAAGGCCACTGTGGTACCCAGGCCAGCCCTGCTTCACAGAGAAGCTCCACAAGGCCGAGAGCTAGTTCAAGGTCACACAGCGAGAATGGCAGGTGGGACTGTAATTTCTGTTTCCTGAACCTTTAGTCCTTTGAGCCTATTACATGAAGAGAGAGTTCAGAGAGTATATATTCTGTTGAACGAGGCAGATAGACTTCTCCGCTCTCTCTCATCCGGGCCCCTCAGTGGGCCATCCCCATTTTCATACTCTCTAGAAACTCTCCCTCGGCTGCCCCGGCCCCACGCCGCCTCCTAGAGCTGTTCCCATCTCTTTCCCTCAGCACTGGACACTTGTGGCCCTGTATTGTCCTTCAGCATCTATCTGAGCTCCCCAAATGCATTCTAATATCTTCCAGGGCTGGGGCCTCTATTGGAGAAGCTAAAAATAGAACTAGGCTAGGCCGTGTGTTGTCAAGGTTTCCAGTCCTGGAAGGATCAGTCTCTTGCAGTCATTCCTGTGAATCATTTCTCTGGTTACTACCATTAGCCAGAAACCTCCAGACTAATTTTTGTACGAAAGCAGGAGTGGTCTGAACTTGCCGAAGCTACTTGCCATCTGCCTTCGTGCTTTGTGTCTGAGGCCCAGCTGCCCCTCGCTGAGTCACAAGTGGGGTTGGCCAAATCCGTGTGCGTTTCTGTGCGGTTGGAACCCCTCTCCTCACCCCCCGCCCTTCTGGCTCTCCCAGGTGCCTACATGCAGCCCGGAGCGCGGGAGAACATAGCCTACCTCACGCACACGGAGCGGAGGAAGGACTTCCAGTACGAGGCCATGCAGGAGCGACGGGAGGCTGAGAACATGGCCCAGAGGGGCATCGGCGTGGCTGCCAGCTCCGTGCCCATGAACTTTAAGGACCTCATTGAGACCAAGGCTGAGGAGCACAACATCGTGTTCATGCCGGTCATCGGGAAGCGACACGAAGGGAAGCAGCTCTACACCTTTGGCCGCATCGTCATCTACATCGACCGGGGAGTGGTGTTCGTCCAGGGCGAGAAGACGTGGGTGCCCACCTCCCTGCAGAGCCTGATTGACATGGCCAAGTAGAGGGGGCAGGCTGGACCTTGCACCAGAGAGGGGACATGCTCATGAATAAATGGTATTTTAAACTGCCTTAGAAAGAGTAGTTACTCTCCACCCCGGAGATATTCCCGGTCAGGTCGCCAAGAAAGGACATGAAACGTACGGCTACAGAGAGGTGCATCAGTCTTTATACTGAGCCCTTCCACAGCACCCTCAGTGGCCACCCTCCTGGTCATCTCTGGTGGCAGCTGCTTCTGCCTCAGCCAGCAGCCAGCACGTCACAGCGAGTTTACGTCAGCAGCTGAAGGAGCTCTTGTCTTGTTCCTGATGATTTCAAGGTCCTCGCAGTCCTCATAGTCTGGCTCTTCCCGAAACGCCCATGTATCCGTGGGCAGTTGTTGTAGCTTCTGTACGGGGAACCAGTGGATGGAGGTATCGTTAAATACGTCCGTGTACTGCGAAGTCTCAGGCAGCTGACGCTCCTCCAGTCCTTCTAAAATCTAAGCAGGAAAGTTCAAGTGTAAATACACAACCCTGACAGTCACAGTAAACCCCACACTAATGGGTGCCATTTATTGGTCACCCCCAGATTACCCTTTTTAAAAAAAGAAAATAAGGACTAGGATATGTTGATTTAGAGCTTCTGTGATGAACTGGAAACTCCAAGGGCGGTGAGTATGTGGGACTGATACCGAGAATGAAGGACAGGTCCTTGCTTCCTGGAACACAGAGCTATCGAGAAAGCTGGTGGACTACAGTAACTTCCCCCTGCCCTCAGTGAGCCCCTCATGAGCTTCCTCCCAAACATGTAAGGCAGAATTCACAGTAACGGGGAAATGGTCTGGTTTCACACCCTTTTCCATCCCAGCCCTTTTGTTTACACAGATACCTTTGCAATGTAGGAATAATTTTTCTGTAGAATCCTGGCCGGCAACCTAGAAATTAAAAAAACAAACAACAAGCCCAGCATGATTAGGAGGTATGGGAGGGTTTTATCTAACTTAAGACATTGCAGAAATGCAAAGTAGTTTAAAGACAGCAAACATTTTAAAAAGGGAACGTGCAGTGGGTTCAGTAATCCGTAGAAAACGTGAATGCCCCATCACCACCCCTTCTGCCAAGGGAGGAGTGACGGCGGACACCTAAGGCGTGTGCAGCTGAGAGCAAATGGTTTCCCCCACTTTTAGAAAACACTTGTACGTCCTAAGGGAAGGGAGGAATTCTTGGCAAACAGGTCTTAACTCTGCAGCTTGACTGGGGGCTGGTGTCCCCGTCTAACCCTGTCCGCTTTCCTATGGACCAGCGTCTCCTGCGTGTGGGTCTGTCGGGAAGGCCCCCGCCCCGGCCTGGCGGGACCTCTGCACGCCCAGGCTCACCTTTCCTCGAGTCCTCTGAAGCTGTTCCCGATGATGAGCATCTTGGCGAGGGCGTCTACCGACCAGTTTCCCCACAGAAGATTGTTGTACAGGGCTGTGCCGCAGTGGGGCATGTAGAAGACGGTGGGCTCGCCGCCGACGCTCCGTCTGCCTTCCTGCGGGGACGGCCGCGTGGTGAGAGCCACAGCGCGAGCCCCTCCGCTCCTCCCGGGAGGTGGGCGTGGGGGGCACATCCGGCGGGGCGGAGCCCTCTCACCACGAAGTGATCACCGTGTACTGACGCGAGGGGCCCACGCTAGCCACCCTTGCTGTGCGCAGTTCAGCACGTGTGGCGGGTCACGCCGCACGCCTTGAGACTTCCACGGACTCCTGCGTCCCTTACAGCAGCCCCTCTGCAGGAAACCAGCAGCTGTGAGGGAGGCACGCCGACACCGCGTGGAAACGAAGCCCTTCCTTCGCCAACAGTTAGGTTATAACGTGGCCTGAAATTCACAGATGATGTGGGCCCCAAAGTCGGGAAATGGTGAGGTCCAGAAAGAACTTGTGTTTACTGAACAGATGTGGGCCCCACAAACACAGGAAGCTCTGCTTCAGCAGAGGGGCTTCTTGGTTCCGAGACAGCAAGGGCAGGACGGGTGGCCACGGTTACTGTCCCCATGGACTGTGCTTGGTCAGCCTCCGGGCCGCCTGGGTCCCTTTCTGCAGACACCTATCACAGTCAGTCCCTTCCAAATGTCCCCTGGGGGACACAACGGCCCCTCCTGAGGACCGTGGCTCCACAGCGGGACCCGTGGCAGGGATGCAGGCCCTGCCTCCCCTGGGCCTCTCCGCTCTGCACGCTCCTCCCTTCTGTTCACCACAAACAGGCAGGAGCCAGCCTGGGTCCATCCGGCCAACTCCTGGTGGGCTTGCAATCCCAGCGCCGACCCAGAAAACCTTCCTCCAGCCCCTCAAACGGCGCGGAGTGCCTTCCCCTCTCTGTTCCGCTCACCACGTACTTGTTGACAGGCCACACGCCCTGATGGGAACCTGGGCCCCAGGACACTGGGACTGCATCTATCTTGGCCTCCCGCCAAAGTCCTTGCCCCGCACAGAGCAGGCACTCAGGAAAGATGACGTGAGTGGAGGGGCAGGGTTTCATGGCCCCGCCAACATTGGTGAAGGATTCTCTTCTCTCAGCGGGGCCTGATTTTCAGATTTCACAATAATGACTTGGCCATTTTCGAACACGGACAGGGATCAAATGATCATTCTGTAATCCCCCCAGCAAAGCAAAGCGGCTTGCAGTGGTGTGTCCCTCCACTGGCTTCAGGCCCCTGCTGGTGAGATGATCTTGTTCCGGGTCTCACAATTTCACCCCAGGGCGCACGATCTACCCACAGCTCACAGCCAGATGCTATGGGTGTGACTGGGCTACTGTGCAAAGAGAGATGTTCTGTCCCCTTCTCTGACCTCCCCTAGCACAGGGTAAATCCCAACCAGAAGGAGGCCATGTGAGGCACCGAGACTGCGCACCCCTTTATTTTTTAACACCAACAGTAAGTACCAACTTAGGAAATTACCAGAGGATCCTGGACACGGGATTCTCACCAGAATTTTGCAAATATAACAGGTTTCAGGCCACGCCATTTGTTGTTTTTTTTTTGTGACGGGCACCACCTAGGCCACGATGTGGGGCACTGACGGGTCCCGTGACAGGCGCCGGGAAGGCAAGTGGGCAGTGGGAGAGAACGACAGCTACTGCAGAGCAGGTGCGTCCATGGGGCACAGTCTGGGGTCCCCCTCGGTCAGCAGGCACACAGCCCTCCCGTTCCCCTGCCCCAAGCCACTCACCTCGTTCTCGCTGAGAACAGTCACACCGAGCGTATTCAGAACCGCGATTTCTAGTTGGCTAAACAGAGGGTCGAACACCCAGCAGTGCCTTCTGGGAATCTGCGGAAGGGAAGAATGAGTTCTATCAACCCAAAGATCTGTGTGCAGACCGTGTGCAAGACCTACGGGGAACTGATCAAGAAGAATACAAAAACGTACCTGGCACTTTTCCAGGAAGAGAAGCAAAAACGTGAGCTGGTGTCTAGCTATGACGCAGGTGGCAAAGTTCCCAATGCCGTAACATACACACTTCAAGCGGCAGGTTCCCGGGACTGGGGACTCCCCTGGGATGGAGCCGGGAGTCACAGCAGCCTCATCTGGCGAGGAGTCAAGATGCAGGTTTCCAAGGGCTTCCGGAAGAGTCCCCTCAGGGGCCTTCAGTTGTTCCAGATGTTTTGTAAGACAGCCGTTGATGGTTTCTGAAAGAGCAGGCCCCCGGAACACAGTCAGAGGGCGTGCTCTGACCCAGTGAACCGGATCCGTCACCGAAGTCCACAGACCCAGGGAGAAAAGGGACAAGTTGGGAAAGGCTTCAGCTCCTCAGGGAGAAGGCCGCGGGCCTCACTCCCAAACATGCCTGGGAGGTACGGCCAGGCCCACGAGCACCACAGGCTGTCCCGGGTCCCTGCATGCCCCCCCCACCCCACACCTGCAACCCCTGAGAATGTTCCAGCAAAAAAATAGGCTTCATTTATGGGCACAGTTTCCACCCAGAACTGTAATGTGAACTGTGTCTAATTTAGTAGGAGGTACCTGGTAAATGTGGGGTATGCTCTGAAGTACCTACTTTTTGATTATAACAAAGAACAGAGGAACAGAGCTCTCAAAATCACACTATAAACGGCTGGGGATAGGAATATTTCATGTCAAAAGTTCAAAGAAAAAAAGGCTGGGGCTCTTGGAGTCTAACAAAATACACTCGTTTAAATCTTCTCACACGGCAGTGGGTTCTTCTTATCTCTCATTTTATTACACTGGCACTGAATTTATTTGAACAAATCTGTACACAAAACAAAAAGCAAAGGGCCATACGTTCCCACAGTAAGACACCGATTTTCCCTTGCTGCAAAGCTATCTTGAAATAAGACCCCCGGCTCGGAAAGGCTGCATGCAGAACTGGCTCTTTCAGTCCTTCCTGCTGAAAGTCCTGGTGGAAGCTTTTTGGGAGAAACTTGACAGCAGATATCAAGCTGGTCACTGCCTGTCACTGAAGAAGTCCACTTCTGGGAATATGTCCCGAGAGGATAATCATCCTGTATTTGGTAAGAGCTTTACGCATAAAGGTGCTCACCAAACAGTTACGTGTAAGAACTAAAAAAAACAAAGGAAACAAACTAAATGTCCCTCAATAAAAATTCTAACTGCTGTCCGTTCCCTCCCCGTATTAACATTTATGTTGCCACAGACTATTTAGGAAGAGGTTACAACTGCATGGGGAGAAACAGGTCTACGTGGCAATGTTGAGGCAAAGAGCACAGCAAGAATAGATATCAACAATGACAATGGCAATGGATGTTGACAGCCTTCCGTGCCCAGGCAAGCACTGTCCTGAGCACTTCACCAAACAGCCTCTTTTAATCCTCAAAATTACACCACAGATGTGGTGCACGCTGTCACCTCCCTTTCACAGATACAGAAACTGAGGCTCAGGGCTAGTAAGTGCCAAGACACACGGCTGTGAGCAGGAAGTCAGAATTAGAACCCAGCTCTGTGAACAAAAATCTCACCAAATGTGGACTGGACTCCTTTCTTCGCCCACATTCAGGCCCTCCTCCCACACCCTCCACCCAGCCCTGGCCTCTGGTACCCACCTAGTGCCAGACTCCAGAAATCAGACAGAAGCAGGTCCTCCCTGTTAAGAGAAAAAGGCACGATCATCTCCCAACCTTCTCCGGGCCGCCCCCTCAGGGACCCTGCTCCTGGCCATGAGCTGGATGCGGGAGGATGGAGCGCCCTCACACACAGGGCTCACAGCACCTGCCCTGGGGTGGCAGGCGCAGGATCCACAGTGCGCATGTCCAGAACCAGCCCAGTACGGCCAGTGCTCAGAGAGGGCAGAAGGGTTGCTAGAGGACGTCCTGATTCCCAAGGACCCCTCTGGGTCTCTTCTGTATCCCTGGCCCACACCATGGCCTGGCACAGAGGCCGAGCTCCATAGACAGTTGCTAGACGCACAGATTGAGCCTCTCTGAGCTTTAGCTTCCTCACCTCTAGAATGGGGAAAAGGATCGTCCCTCTCACGCAGGGTTACAGAAGGGATCACGTGGGTCAACACGCAGCAACAGCCTCACACATAGCAGGGACTCAATAAACAGTCTTTGTTATTACAAATAACTCCAAGGTGAAAGTCAAAGGACAGACGAAACCAGTGTCTGGGTTTCTTTATTCAAGTCAACTGGCCTACGCAAACCCCTAGCTGAACACAGTCGACAGTGATTTAAAACGAACTTGGTGAAATGTCCGATCAAAAGACATACAGTGGCTGAAAACACAATACCCGTCCATGTGCCGCCCACAAATGACTCACTTTGGACCTAAGGACAACACTGACCAAAAGTGATGGGACAGAAAAGATGTTCTGTGCAAGTGGGAACCAAGACAGAGCTGGAAGAGCTATAATCAGACAAAACAGAATTCAATGCTGTTTAAACACATACCAACATTTGTGAGACGCAGCGAAAGTGGTCCTAAGAGGGAAGTTTATGGCGATACAGGCCTGGCTCAAGAAGCAAGAGAAGTCCCAAACACACACGCTAACGTGACACCTTGTGACCTAGAAAAAGAACAAACGAAGCCCAAAGTCAGTAGAAGGAGGGAAAGAACAATCAGGACAGAAATAAATGAAAGAGGGACCAAAAAAAAAAAAGAGAAAAGATCAGGGCGCCTGGGTGGCTCAGTTGATTAAGTGTTTGACTTGATTTTGGCTCAGGTCATGATCTTGGTCTTGAGATCAAGCCCTGCATCAGGTTCTGCACTCAGTGTGGAGACTGCTTGAGATTCTCTCCCTCCCTCTGCCTCTCCCCCTGTGTGCGCGTTCTCTCTCTCTCACAAATAAATAAATCTAAAAAAAAAAATAACAAAATTGACAAACCTTTGGCTACACACACCAAGAAAAAAAAAGAGGGGACTTAAAATCAGAAATGACAGAGGAGATATGACAACGGACACCACAAAAAACCAAAAGCTCAAAGGGACTACTGTGAACAGTACACAGCAACAATGTGGACAACCTCAAAGAATCAGCAATTTATTTATTTATTTTTATGCTTCAAGTTTTTATTTACATTCTAGTTAGTTGGGGCACCTGAGTGGTTCAGTCGGTTGAGTGTCCGACTCTTGGTTTTGGCTCAGGTTGGAATCTCAGGGTCCTGGGACTGAGCCCTGTGTTGGGCTCCAAGATCAGCAAGGAGTCTGCTTGAGACTCTCTCCTCTCCCTCTGCCCCTCCCGCTCGTGTTGTCTGTCCCTCTCTCTCATATAAGTAAATAAGATCTTATAAATAAATAAACAAATAAATTCTAATCAGTGACATACACAATGTAATATTAGTTTCAGGAACAGAATTCGGTGATTCAACACTTACATAACTGAAGACCCAGTGCTCATCATATCAGCAATTTATTTATTTATTTATTTTAAAGATTTTTATTTATTTATTTGTCAGAGAGAGAGAGAGAGCACAAGCAGGGGGAGTAGCAGAGGGAGAGAGAGAAGCAGGCTCCTCACTGAGCAAGGAGCCCGATGTGGGACTCGATCCCAGGACCCTGGGATCATGACCTGAGCCGAAGGCAGACGCTTAACGACTGAGCCACCTAGGCGTCCCTCATCATATCAGCAATTTAAAACCTCCCAAAAAACCAAGTTCCAGGACCAGACGCCTTTAATGGTGGATTCTACCATTCAGAGAAGAATTCATACCAATCCTTCTTAAACTTTTCCAAAAAACAGAAAAGAAAGCTTCCAAACTCATTTGCTGAGGCCAACATTACCCTGATACCAAAACCAGACAAGGATACCCCAAGAAAAGAAAATTACAGGCCAAAATCCCTGATGAACATAGATGCAAAAATGTTCAACAAAATACTAGCAAACCAAGTTCACCAATATGCTGAAAGGATCATATACTATGATCAAGTGGGATTTATTCCAGTAATGCAAGGATGGTTCACACGTACACATCAATCAAAGTGATACATCACATTAACAAAATGAAGAATAAAATCATGCGATCATCTTGAGAGATGCAGAGAAAGCATTTGACAAAATTTAATATCCATTCATGATCAAATTCTCAACAGAGTGGGTATAGCGGGAACATACCTCAACATGATAAAGGCCACATATGACAAGCCCACCGATAACATCACATCCAATAGTGAAAAGTTTCAGCTGTTACTATTTCCTCTAAGATCCTCTAAGTTAAGAACTTTCCTAATCTTTCCTAGCCATTTTTATTTAACATAGTATTGGAAATCCTAGGCAGAGCAATTACGCAAGAAAAATAAACAAAAGGCATCTAAACTGGAAAGAGGTAAAACTGTCACTATTTGCAGATGACATATAAGGAAAACCTTAAAGACTCCACTGAAAAACTGCTTGAACTAAAGATTGAATTCAGTAAAGGTATAGGATACAATTATCAATACACAAAAATCCGTTGTGTTTCTATACACTAATAACGAACTATCAGAAAATGAAATTAGGAAGATGATCCCACCTGAAGTTGCATCAAAAAAAGAATAAAATACCCAGGAATAAACTTCACCAAGGAGGTGAAAGCCTATATACTGAAGACTGTAAGAAGTTAAGGAAAGAAACTGAAGACAACACACGTAAATGGAAAGATATTCCATGCTCATGGATTAGAAGAATTAATAGTGTTAAGTTGTCCATACTTCCCCAAACCATCTACAGATTCAATGCAATTTCTATCAAAATTCTAATTCCATTTTTCACAGAAATAGAACAAAGGATCCAAAAATTTGTATGAAACCACAAAAGACTCTGAATAGCCAGAGCAATCTAGAGAAAGAAGAACAATGCTAAAGGCATCACACTCACTGATTACAAAGCTAGAGTAATCAAAACCATCTAGTATTGGCATAAAAACAGACACACAGATCACCAGAACTGAAGAGAGTGGCCAGAAGGAAACCCACACATCTATGGTCCAGTACCTTATGACCAAGGAGCCAAGAATATACAAGGGGGGAAGAACAGTCTCTTTAATCAATGGTGCTGGGAAAACTGGACAGTCACATGCAAAAGAATGAAACCGCACCACTATCTTACACCATACACAAAAATCAACTCAAAATGGATTCAAGACTTGAATATGAGACCTGAAACCATAAAACTCTTAGCGGAAAACATAAGGGAAAAGCGACTTGACGTAGGTCTTGGTAGTGATTTTTTTAACCTGATACCAAAAGTAAAAGCAATAAAGAAAAGTGTGGGACTACATCAAGCTAAAAAGCTTCCAAACAGCAAAGGAAACCATCAACAAAATAAAAAGGCAACCTACTGTATGGGAAAACATTTGCAAATCATAGATCTGATAAGGCGTTAATATCCAAAATATAAAGAACCCATGCAAACAGCAAAACAAAGCAAAACCAAACCAAAAAACAACAAACAACCGCACAAACAATAATTAAAAAATGGGCAGACCCAAATAGACATTTTTCTAAAGAAGACATACAGATGGTCAACATGAACATGAAAAGATGCTCAACATCATTAATCATCGGGGAAATGCAAATCAAAAGCACAATGAGACACCACTTCACACCTGTTAGAATGGCCCTTATCAAAAAGATAAGAAATGATAAGTGCTGGTGAAGATGTGGAGAAGAGGAAAACCCTTGTGCACTGCTAGTGGGAGTGTAAATTGGTGCAGCCACTACGGAAAACAGTATAGAAGTTCCTCAAAAAAATTAAAAATAGAACGACCATGTGATCCAGCAATTCCCTTTCTGAGTATTTATGTGAGGAAAATGAAAACACTAACTCAAAAAGGTGTATGCACCCCTTTGTTTACTGCAGGATTATTTACAATAATGAAAATACAGAAACAACCTAAGTGCCCATCAGTGGATGAAAGGATAAAGAAATTGTGGTAGATACACACAATGGAATACTACTCAGCCGTAATAAGAATGAAATCTTTCCATTTCCAACATGGATGGACTTTGAAGGCATTATGCTAACTAAGTAAAACAGGTCAGACTGAGAAAGACAAATACTATAACTCACTTAGACGTGGAACCTTAAAACAAACAAAACAAGAACAAAAAACTGAGTTCATAGATAGAACAGATAGGTGATTGCCAGAGTGAGGGGGTTGGAGGTGGGAGAAATGGGTGAAGGGATCAAAAGTAAAAAGAAAATAAACCCAATTATAGCATCTTTTTTTTTTTTTTAATTAAGTAAGCTGTACCCCCAACGTGGCTCAAACTCATAACCCTGAGATCAAGAGTCGCATGCTCCACTGACAGAGCCAGCCAGGTGCCCTGAATACTAGCATCTTCCGATGCTCAATGTTTTGAGAAAGGCTAAAGTAATTTAATCTATGATATTTTGAGGGATATGTATATATTTGGCAAACTTAAAAAAGAAAGAACAGACTTCAGAGTCAGACACTCAGGTCTGTATCTGGTTCTAATATTTACTATGACATTGAGCAAGTTACTTCTTTTTTTAAAATTTGATTTATTTATTTGACAGAGAGAGCAAGAGAGAGCGAGCACAAGCAGGGGGAGGGATAGAGGGAGAGGGAGAAGCAGGCTTCCAGCTGAGCAGGGAGCCCGACATGGGGCTCCTGGGGTATGACCTGAGCCGAAGACAGATGCTTCACTGACTCACCCACCCAGGCATCCCTACTATTAGCCTCTTTTGTGCCTTGTTTCCCCAACTCCAAGGATAATATGAATATTTACTTTTAGCATAGCTTTTATTTAAAAAAAATTTAAGAATAGTTTTTAAAATTAAATGAGATACAGATCACTTAGAATAGTACCTACAACAGTAAGCCCTCAATAGATACTTTTTTTTTTTTTTTTTTAATCTTATTCTGGGGCGCCTGGGTGGCTCAGGCAGTTAAGCAGCTGACTCTTGATTTCGGCTCAGGTCATGATCCCAAGGTCCTGGGATAGAGCTCCGCATCAGGTTCTGCGCTCAGCAGGGAGTCTGCTTGAGGATTCGTTCTCCCCCTCTGCCCCTGCCCCTCCCTTCTCTAGCATATGCGTGTGCACGCTCTCTCTCTCTCTCTCTCTAAAATAAAATAAATAATTATGTCTTAAAAAAAATCTTATCCTGAACATTTGGCTGTTGCATAATCATGCGCATTGTAACTTTTCATATTTGGGCATTACCTATAGTTTACAAAGCACTTTTATACACATTCTCTTATTTGAGTCACCGATAATGGTCCTGGGAGAAGAATTTGTTTCTATTTTATAGAGAAAAAAAAAAACCAGACTTAGAGAAGGGGTGTGTTTTGTTCAAGGCTTCAGAGCTAACAAATGATCTTCTGATTCTCAGTCCAATGGAGGAGAAAAAAAAAAAAAAATCCAAACACTGTAACAAGAGCCAAAGAAGGGCATTACATAATGATAAAGGAATCAATCCAAACAGAGGATGCAACATTTGTAAATATTTACCTGGCCAAG
The DNA here is from genome assembly GCF_011800145.1 of Mirounga leonina. Classification (NCBI taxonomy): domain Eukaryota; kingdom Metazoa; phylum Chordata; class Mammalia; order Carnivora; family Phocidae; genus Mirounga; species Mirounga leonina. The sequence goes on along the minus strand of NW_023270436.1, from coordinate 19,657,803 downwards.
AGAGGAGCAACTAAATATGTAGAGCATATACGAACACACCTCAAAGGAGAAATCAGCAGCAATACCTTGGGGGACTTTCATACCTCATATCAATGGAATCATCAGCCTCAGACAACAAGGTAATTTGAGGTACTTAACAGATACACACAGAAGCCTCCGTCCAAGAGTAGCACATAGAATACACTCCTCTCAAGTGCACATAGAACACTCTCCAAGCTAAGGGGTAGACGAACCATGAGAGACGATGGACTCTGAAAAACAAACTGAGGGTTCTAGAGGGGAGGGGGGTGGGAGGATGGGTTAGCCTGGTGGTGGGTATTGAGGAGGGCACATTCTGCATGGAGCACCGGGTGTTATGCACAAACAATGAGTCATGGAACACTTCATCTAAAACTAATGATGTAGGGGCGCCTGGGTGGCTCAGTCATTGAGCGTCTGCCTTCGGCTCAGGTCACGATCTCAGGGTCCTGGGATCGAGCCCCACATCAGGCTCCCTGCTCAGCGGGAAGCCTGCTACTCCCTCTCCCACTCCCCCTGCTTGTGTTCCCTCTCCCGCTGTGTCTCTCTCTGTCAAATAAATAAAAATTAAAAAAATAAAATAATAAAATAAAAATAAAAATAATGATGTAATGTATGGGGATTAACATAAGAATAAAAAAAAAGAAAAAAAAAAAAAGAACACTCTCCAAGCTAGACCATACATTAGGCCACAAGTCAATAAATTCAAGAAGCCCAGAATTTTCCAAAATGATGACTGAAATCAAATCGAGCATCTTTCCAACCACAGTGGTATGGAAGGAGAAATCAATTACCTGAAGAAAACTGGAATTTCACAAACATGCAGATTAAACAACATGCTACTGAACAACCAATGGGTCCATGAACAAATCTAAAGAGAAACCAATAAATACTTTGAGACAAATGAAAATGGAATACAGCATAGCAAAATTTATGGAATGCAGCAAAAGGGGTTCCAAAAATGGGGCACCTGACTGGCTTAGATTGTGGAGCGTTGTGACTCTTGACCTTGTGGTTGAGTTTGAGCCCCACACTGGACATAGAACTCACTTTATTTATTTTTTTTTTAAGAGTTCATTTATTTGAGAGAGAGAAAGAGAGACTGAGCACAAGCAGGGGGAGTGGCAGGCAGAGGGAGAAGGAGAAGCAGGCTTCCCGCTGAGCAGGGAGCCTGATGCAGGGCTCAATCCCAGGATCCTAACATCATGACTTGAGCTGAAGGCAGAGGCTTAACTGACTGAGCCACCCAGGCACCCCTAGAACTTCCTTTTAAAAAACCAGTGGTTCTAAAAGGCAAGTTTATAGTGATACAGGCCTAACTCAAGAAACAAGAAACATTTCGTTAAATAAGCAACCTAACTGTACACCTCAAGGAAACAGAAAAAGAACAAAGGAAGCCCACAGTTAGTAGAAGAAAGGAAGTAACATATCAGAACAGAAATAAATGAAATACAGACTAAAAAGACAATAGAAAGATCAACAAAAGAGCTGGTTCTTTGAAAAGAACAAAGCTGACAAATTTTCAGCTAGACCCAAGGTAAAAAAAAGAATGAGGACTCATAATCAGAAATGAAAGAGATGTTCCCACTGATACCATAGATATACAAAGGCTCATAAGAGACTACTACAAACAATTACACCCCAACAAGTTGAACAATCTAGAAAAAAAAGGATAAATTCCCAGAAACATACAACCTTCCAAGACTGAATCACGAAGAGACAGAAATTCTGAACAGACCAATTACCAGTAAGGAGATTAAATGAGTAATCAAAAACCTCTCAACAAACAGAAGTCCAGGACCAGACGGCTTCACTGGTGATTTCTACCAAATATTCAAAGAAAAATGAATACCAATCCTTCTCAAACTTTTCCACAAAAACAAGAGGAAGGAATGCTTCCCACCTCATTTTAGGAGGCCAGCATTGCCTTTATTAAAACCTGCCAAGATGCCACAAGAAAAGAAAATTACGGACCAGTATCTGTGATGAACATAGATATAAAAATCCTCAACAAAATATCAGCAACCCAAATTCAACAATACAGTAAGAGGTATGATCAAGTAAGATTTACTTCAGGGATGCAAGGGTGGTTCAACATCCACAAATCAATCAAAGTAATACGCCACATTAACAAAATGAAGGATAAAAACCATACGGCCATCTCAACAGATGCAGAAAAAGCATTTGACAAAATTCAACACCCATTTTGATAAAAGCTCTCAACAAAGCAGGTATACAGAGAACGTAACTCAGCATAATAAAGGCCATACATGACAAGCCACATCATATTCAATGGTGAAAGCCAAAAGCTTTTCCTCTAAGATCAGAAACAAGACAAGGACACCCATTCTTGCCGCTTTTATTCAACATAATAGTTCGCCCTTGAACAATGCAGGGATCAGGGGTGCCAAACCCTTGTGCAGTTGAAAATCTGAGTATACTTTTGAATCCCCCAAAACTGAACTACTAATAGCCTACTGTTGACCAGAAGCCTTACCAATAACACAAAGAGTCAATTAACATATATTTTGAATATTATATATATTATGTACTGTATTTTTACAACAAAGTAAGCTAGAGAAAAAAAAATGTGATTAGGAAAATCCTGATGGAGCTAGAGTGTATTATGCTAAGCAAAATAAGTCAGTCAGAGAAAGACAAATACCATATGATTTCAGTCCTGTGGAATTTAAGAAACAAAACAGATCAACAAATGCGAGGGGCAATACAAAGAACAGAAAAGGAAACAAACTATAAGAGACTCTTGATAGAAAACAAACTGAGTGTTTGATAGAGGGGCGCTGGGGGGAGAGGGACTAGCTGGGTGATGGGGATTAAGGAGGGCACGTGTTATGAGCACTGGGTGTTGTATGCAAGTGATGAATCACTGAATTCTCTTGAAACCAATATTGCACTGTATGTTAACTGACTAGAATTTAAATAAAAATTTGAAGAGAAGAAAAGAAAAAAAAAAAAGAAAATCCAAAAGGACAATACATTTACAGCAATGTCTGTAGTTACTGAAAACAAAACAAAACAAAACAAAAAAACAAGAACATGTATTAAGTGGACCGACAGTTCAAACCCACGTTGGCCAAGGGTCAACTGTAGTACTGAAATCCTAGCCAGACCAATTACACAAGAAAAATAAATAAATAAAAGGCATCCAAATTGGAAAGGAAGAAGTAAAGGTCACTATTTTCAGATGATATATTATATGTAGAAAACCGTAAAGACAACACCAAAAAACTATTAAACAAATTCAGTAAAATTGCAGGATAAAAAATACATAAAAATCTGTTGCATTTTTATACACTAATAATGATCAGAAAAATAAATTTAAAAATCAATCACATTTACAACTGCATCAAAAAACCCCAAATACTTAGAGATCAATTTAACCAAGGAGGTGAAAGCCTATATACTGAAAACTGTAAGTTAAAGAAACTGAAGACAACACAAGTAAATGGAAAGACATTCCATGCTCATGGATTAGAAGAACTAATAGTGTTAAAATGTCTATACTACCCAAAGCCATCTCCAGATTCAACGCAATTCCTATCAAAATTCCAATGACATTTTTCACAGACATAAGGCAAAGAATCTTTAAAATTTGTATGGAACCACAAAAGACTCCGAATAGCCAAAGCAATCTTTAAGATAGAACAAAGCTGGAGGCATTAGGCTCCCTGGTTTCAAACTCTATCACAAAGCTGTAGTGATTGCTGGCCTACTGTCATAAAAACAGACACAGATCACCAGCACAGAAGAGAGAGCCCAGAAGGAAACCCACACATCTATGGTCCAGTACCTTATGACCAAGGAGCCAAGAATATACAAGGGGGGAAGAACAGTCTCTTTAATCAACGGTGCTGGGAAAACTGGACAGTCACATGCAAAAGAATGAAACTGTACCACTATCTTACACTACAGACAAAAATTAACTCAAAATGGATTCAAGACTTGAATATAAGACCTGAAACCATAAAACTCTTAGCAGAAAAATTAGGGGAAAAGCTGCTTGACATAGGTCCTGGCAGGGATTTTTTTGGATCACACTCCAAAAGCAAAGGCAACAAAATCAAAAATAAATAAGCAAAACTACATCAAACTAAAAAGCTCCTGCCCAGCAAAGAAAATCACCAACAAAATAAATAGGCAACCTACCACCTGGGAGAAAAGATTTGCAGATCACAGATCTAATAAAAGGTTAATATCCAATATATATAAAGAACTCATACAACTCAATAACAACAACAAAAAACAAACAATGTGATCAAAAAGTGGAAGGATTATCCAAATGGACATTACCCAGAGAAGACACACAGAGAGCCAACAGGTATGTGAAAAGATGCTCAACATCATTACTCATCAGGGAAATGCAAAAAAAAAAAAAAAAAAAAAAAAACACAACAAAAAACAAAAACAACAACAACAATGGGATATCACCTCACACTGGTTAGAAGGGTTAGTATCAAAAAGGGGAGAAATAACAAACATTAGCGAGGAGGTGGAAGGAAGGGAACCCCGGTGCACTGTTGGTGGGAATGTAAGTAGGTGCAACCACTGTGGAAAACAGTATGCAAGCTCCTCAAAAAATTAAAGGTAGAACGACCCTACAATCCAGCAATTTCTCTTCTGGCCATTTATCCAAAGAAAACAAAAACACCTATTTGAAAAGATATATGAGTCCCCATGTTCATTGCAGCATTATTTATAATAGCTAAGATAGGAGGACAACCTATGTGTCATGGAGGGATGAACTGATAAAGAAGATGTGGTGTTATGTATATAAAGTGAAATACTATTCAGCCATAATAAAGAACGAAATCTTTGTTTGCAACAACACGGATGGACCCTGAGGGCATGACGCTAAGTGAAAGAAGTCAAAGACAAATACTGTACGACATCACTTTTACATGGAGTCTAAAAAACCAAAAAACTGAACTTAAAGATACAGCCAACAGATTGGTGATTGACGGGCAGGGGGATGGGTGTGAGATGGGTGACAGAGGTCAAAAGGTACAAACTTACAGGTATAAAATAAGTAAGTCACAGGATGTAATGTACAACATGGTGACTATAGTTAATAACACTGTATTGCAAACTTGGAATTTGCTGAGAGAGTAATCTTCAAAGTTATAAGAAAAAAGTTTTGTAAAACAAGACAAAACTGGATTTAAACAGATAAGCCATACACCACTACTCAGGGGACTCAGAAAGTACAGAGAACTGCAAAAATCTGCACGGGAGGCTGCCCTCATATTCCTCGCAGAGGCTAAAGGAGAGCTTTGTACACTGGTGAGTGCGTGCACAGAACAGCATGTAAAGTGCTGGGCTCCTTTCTACCCAGAGCAGTGCGCACTGCATCACACTCAGGGGTACAGGAAGAAGCAGGGAGTTCCTGGCGGATACTGAAGAAGCTCAGGAAGAATAACAATGCAGGGTGTACGGAAAGTGCCTTAGGGGTTTTCCAAATCCCTGGGCATGTACCATCTCATAGGTGTCTTTTGAGATCCTACAAAAAGTCGCTGCTGCAGCCAACTTCTTTAATTCAGTGGTAACCTCTGAGTCATCACTGTCTCTTGACCCTAATTCTGGGGGAGAGGAGCACATAAAATTGGTCTAATTTCTCTCAGTTGGGATGGTCCTTCAACTGTTGATCTGAATCACTAAGAAACGCTGTTACTGCGCCTTTAAAGGACTGCAAATGAATAAAGACAATAGTAACAAAAATAGGTAACATTTATTCCTCTGTGTTAGGCACTGTTCTAAGCTGTAAGGTGCAGAGTCAAGCATGGAGGCATGAGGGTCTGGGATAAGCCCCAATCATGGAGAGGTTGGAAGCACAGGTTTTGGGGCAGCAAAGACAAGGGTTTGAAATCTGGTTCCAAACATTATCTGGGTCTCTAAGCCTCAGAGCCCGATCAGGAGCCTAGCCCACTGAGATGCTCAAACTGATAGTGTAGAAATGCTTAAGTCAGTGGCAGGCACACAGCAGCTCCTCAATTAACTCATGATGATAATCATGAGGATGTCAATCACGTTGGTGTTCCTTCCCCGGCGCTAGCAATAACAATAACCAATACTGGTATAATATTAATCCCCAACACTGATACTGCGCTTACCCCACGCCAGGAACCGCGGGTTACATTTACTTTGGAAGTGGGTTACATTAACTAATTCATTAAATCCTCAAAACAAGCCTATATAGGTACTGTTTTCAGGTCCACCTCTCAGATGAGAAAACCGAGGCACGGAGATTACATACCTTGCGCAAGGTCACGCAGCTGGAAGTGCAATCAAAGGAACGACAACCTTTACTAAGATCCAGTCTGTAATAAGCTCCTTACCTCCCTTAAATCCGCACAATAACCCGAAGGGTTTGCGGTTCCGCCCACTTTACAGATGCCAAGACTGAGGCTCGGTCCCAGGGCCGAGCCCGCACTCACCCAGCCTCCCGGATGCGACGAAGCACGACTCCGCCGCCCGCCTGGGGCTCGTCCTCCGGGTCCCGCGCCGGTGCCTCCCTCTCTCGCGGACGCCGCGCGGCAGAGCGCCTCCTCCTCCGCGGAGCCACAGCCTGCCAGGGTTCCGCCGCCGCCGCCATGGCCCTCTGACCTCACGGCGCGCCGCCTGACGTCATCACCGCGCGCCAGCGCTCGGGGAACTGTAGGGGGCGATAGGCGCTGCCGGCGCGTGATCCTGGGGCCTCTCCGCCGCGCGCGTAGGTACCGGGAGGGAGCCGCTGGCGCCCCGCTGCCGCCCGCACTGTGGGGTCCGAGCCCGGAGCGCTGGGCTGCCGGGCTGCTCCGGCGGGTGGGCGGCGCGGGGACACTGAGGGGCGGGACCGTGGCCGAGAGCGCCTCTTGGCGGCCCCGTCCGCGCGGCGATCGCCGGCATTGACCCCCGCACATACACACACCTTTGCCCACAAATTCCCAGGAGCCGAGGCCAGACACCTCCCAGTGCCCTTAGCCCGATCCCGATCGCAGTGGTTAGCTCCCCCTTTCCTGGCCCGCTGACTCGCTGAGGCCACTTCCTATTGCCGGCCACTTCTTGGCTCCCTTGGGGCGTTATTGCAACTTCCCAGGCTGCCCGAGCCTTCTGTGGTCACATCCCAGCACCTGCCCTACCCCACGGACATTATGGACCTCTTTTGGACCTTTCAGAGATAAGAGCTTGCACCTTGCAGTGTAGGGCCCAGTCTTCTGGGAAGGAGGGAGAGGGGGTTTCAGGCTGCTGTCCTTGATTCCAGTAGCTTCCGCGCCCCTCTCCACAGGAATCCCATGAGGATGGCCCCATAGAGGGCTCACCTCAAGATAATCTAAAGCTGAGAAAAGACAGAGATTTTACAGTCCTCAAAGAGTCAGTTCGGTCCTCTCTAGATAATCCTCTCTAGGAAAGGAGCTTTAAAAAGCTATTGTATTCCTGGGAGGATGAAAGATGGTGAGCAAGCATTTGAAACCCTGTCTCTGGGACATCAAGCTTGGACAAAGTCACAAGAGAAATACAGTTCTGGAGGGACCAAGGGGTTTCCTTGTGGAAAAATTAAACCCTGTTTCGTTTTTCTGGAGGGTTATCCAGACCAGTGTGGGGAGGTACCGGGAGGCCAGTTTTAGCGTGGTGCAAGGATAAAGTTAACACTCTGAGTTGCCTGTGTCTCTGGAGGGAGTAAGCCAGAGACCAGGTAATTTTTAAAGAGTGCAAGAGATAAGTAGAGTAAATGATGCCAGGGTCCCTTCGGACTGAAATTCCATGATACTTAATCATCTCTTCTCTTGGAATTTGAAAGCCACTTGTTAAACTCCTATTTTGAAAACTTGCCCAGCTCTGGAATTCATGTTCAGATTACTTTTGAGCTGTCAAGGTGACAGTTCCTTAATTTGGGTTCCATTATTACTGCAACAGCCGCCTTATTTGTATAGCTGTTCTTGGCACACAGAGCTTTTTCACACTAGTTACTTAATTTTATCTTCTGTGAGGCATAACTGTTCAAAGAGACAGAGGAACTTGCTCTGAAGTCCTGCTGCACTCTCTTTTTTCTTCTGAAACAATTTTTCAACTTTCTAGAAGACTCTTTGTGAAGTATACCATTTGCCTAACCCTGCTGGGTCACATGCTCTCTCATGGGTTTCTGAAATAATCTATTCCTTGTGGTTTATTTTAAGACCAAGGCACTGATATTTGAACCGGAAGCTTCACAAAGTTGAAAAGAATCTTCAGAACGGCTTTGAACCCAGACAAGCTAGGAATCTCTTCTGAACACCACCTTCCGCATGCATCTCCCCGACTGGGCTTTCCTGGCCAGGAGCTTTTTGAAGAAGTCGTTCTGCAGAGAGTCAGAATGCTGATGCTCGTGGAACCAGCTTAGTGGATTTGACTTTTCTGGTAGAATTCTCTTGCTTTATTATATACTCTCTCCCAGAGTTCTAAGACGTGTGGAGGTATTCAGGGCACCAAAGAGCCTGCAGGGAAGGAAGGAAGCACTTTCATGCTGAATGAAAACCAAGCAGGTGACAGCTGTGGCTGAAAACATTTAAACCTTTCACGCCTGGATTTCCTGGATCCGGGACACAAAGGAATAGTCGCTGCTGGGGTGCAAGAAGCGATCCCAGACAAGAAAACCCAAATAAATAGAATGAGGGCAACAGGCAAGTAAATGGCCACCATTACCCCAACAGAGCCGACGTCAGCCTCCTGGTGAGTAGCAAGGCCTGTGTGGCTTACTTCCTGCCAGGCTGCTGGACCCATGTTTTGGATTAACTGAAAATCCCCAGCCAGGCTGTCTTGATTTTATTAAGGGGGAGGGGTGGGGAGACATTTTTTTCTCCGAGCAGGCGAATCAAGCATGTGAGCCATTTCTCTCCAGAGCTGCCGGGTTGTGACTTTGCATTGTTGGAGCAAGTCGGGCATTGCTGGTAGATTGCAGAAAAGATGGCCATGGCCGGGTCACACGGTCGGCTTTGGTGACGGTGTGGGCGCTGTAGGCTTCATTGGTAAGAGACAAGAAATGGCTGCACATTTCTAGTGGAACTGCACCACCGGAAGAGGTTTGGCCAGTCCGCTTCTTTTTTTTTTTTTAAAGATTTTATTTATTTATTTGAGAGAGAGAATGAGATAGAGAGAGAGCATGAGACGGGGGAGGGTCAGAGGGAGAAGCAGACTCCCTGCCGAGCAGGGAGCCCGATGCGGGACTCGATCCCGGGACTCCAGGATCATGACCTGAGCCGAAGGCAGTTGCTTAACCAACTGAGCCACCCAGGTGCCCCAGCCAGTCCGCTTCTTGAAGGGTATTATACAACGTCTCCCTAAACTCAGCTTCCAGTCAACCCCAACTGGGTTAAGCCTCTCTCATCAATTGCTTCAGCAAACATTCATTGAGGAATGAAAGCAAAAGGCATGGTTTAAATAGAAGGAGCAGGACTCGGTGACCGGTTATGTGCACGGAAGGCACAAAGATGGAGTTGTTCAAAATGACACCCCGGTTTTCTTTTGTGTGCCTGAATGAGGGTGCTTTCACCCAGAGAACACAAGGAGCGGGTAAACGGGGGCCCGGCATGGGGGTTTCTGATTGGGGCTGGCACGTTTTTGAGGCTTTTTGATCTGACTTGCCCTGCACTAGAAACAGAGTTCCCACTTGTCATCCGGAAGGAGAAGGTGGGAGCCAGGGAGGGTGTAGGGGGAGGGCGTAGATCCAGCGAGAAGAGTGCGGGTGACAGAGTGGTCACAGCTCCTCCTCCTTATGCTCTAGCCTGATGGGTGTGCTTTCAGAGAGGTAAAACCCAGGCCCAGCCTTTGGGGAGTCTGCTTTGTGTGTCTTAAACAGGTGAATTATGGTTACATTGCAGAGTAGACAGAGTCCTTTGCGAAGAACAGAGGGTTATGGAAGTTGAGAAGAGAGATTCCTTTGCGTGGAGGAAATCAGAAGTTTGATGAAGGGTCGTGTCAGAGTTATTCTACATACTGTTAGGGTTTTGCCAGGCAGAGAGGGGTTCAGGGCTCCACTGTGAACTCTCATGAGCCCCGTTTTCCCATTATAGACTCCCTATCCTGCATTGAAACTGTGTGTTTACTGTCTCCCTTTGATGGCCACGGGCCCAGGTCTGGCAGAGGGAGAGCACACCGTCAGGCCTAATTTACTGTTCATTAAATGAACACATGAATTTCTGATCCAAGGGATATCCAAGGGATATTTCCGGAGATAATCGTGCCCAGCAGCTGTGAGGCGGGCAGCTAAGACATCCCCTAACTATTTTATTATCAGAGCCTTAAAAGACAGCATCCCAAACCCTGTGGTTGTATGGTTAAGGGCCCGTGTCTCAAGAGATGGCCCTGGGTGCTCTGTTTCTCCTCCAGCTACTCTTCGGTCTTTTTGGCCAGACGGCCTGACGGCTGGATTGAGGCATATTTTTAGTTTGACTGGACGGCCCTTGCAAAATGGTTTTTCTTATCTGTTTGTAGCTACTGGGTTCTTTCTCCCCTGGGGCCACCAGAAGGCTTCTCAAATACTGAGTAATGAGCCCTTCTCACGCTGGGAAAGAGGAAGCTGTGTTTTCAAATGCCTTGATCCCTGGATGAAAGGAAACATGGCTCCGTTCTGTTCTCTTGCCAGGTGGAATTATTTTTTCCTTTATGATGGTTCAAAGGTAAAGGAAGAAGGAGATCCAACCAGAGCTGGTATTTGTTACTTCTACCCTCCTCAGGTAAGCGCCCCAGCGGGTTACTCTTCCGGGGGTGGGGGGGGCCCTACGTCCTCCGAGTGGTGGCTTTTCAAAAGTATAGCATTGACATTGGGACAGTGTTCTTTGCATCACCCAGGCATTTGACATTTCTACCCTCTTATCCTTAGTTGTACTGTTTCTTGTTGTTCTGGTCTTGAAAGCCCCAGACAGCTCAGCACTTCCATCCTCTCTAGCTCTCTGCTACCATCCTGATTTTCTGTCTGCCTCCCCTTGCTCCCGGGTTTTCATCAGCAAAAACACTTTTTTAAATTAACACTTTCAAATTAAAAGTGAAACACTTTTTAAAATTTTTAAATTTTTTAAAATTAATTTTTCTTGAGACACTATTTTTTTTAAAGATTTATTTATTTGAGAGAGAGAGTACGCGTGTGTGTTGGGGGAAGGGCAGAGAGAGAGAGAGAATCTCAAGCAGACTCTCCGCTGAGCTTAGAGCCCAACTTGGGGCTCTCTGCCACAATCCCGAAATCATGACCTGAGCTGAAACCAAAAGTCAGATGCTCAACCGACTTAGCCACCCAGGCACCCCCTAAAACACTTTTATTCAAAGGTATACAAAAGCAGGAAGGAGAGTATCACAAGCCCTCATGAACCAGTTAATTAGTAACAATAATTCCTTAATATCATGTGGTATTATCTATATTCAAATTTTGCCTTCCTGTCTTAGAGGTTACTTAATCAGACCTTGCTCCTTCCATTCCTCCAGCCCTCCTTCCCTCCTCACCTGCCCCCCTCCACTTCCTAGTCACGATCCAAACAAGGTCCACACATTCCATTGCTTCTTTTGTGTTTTAAGTCTCTTTTATTGTGTACCGCCCCTCACCCACCCACCCAGCCCCTTTCCCCACTACGCCACAGAATTACCGAAGAAGCCAGGGCATTTGTGCAGTAGAATGTCAGAAGGTCCCACATTCTGGATTGGCCTGATCACTTCCTCAAGGCCGTGTCGTTTCAGATCTCCCTTCCCCTGTAGTTCCTTTACAGTAGTTGTAAGATCTAGAGCCTCAGTTAAGTTCCAGTTCGGTTCTTTTAAGCAAGACTTCTTCCTGGGGGTGTGTACCTTTTCTGTTGCGTTACAAGATGTCTGGCTGCCCCGCAGGTTAGCTAATCTAAGACCGATTAGGAGGTCTGTGTATTTGCTCACGTGATCATGCTCCCACTTGGGAAGCTGGGATGAATCTAGGCCACTCTGGCCACTCTGCAGCGGATCTGAATAGGGACCAAAGGCTCCCGCTGCTACCCACGCACGGGCCGCAGACTTTGCCTGACAAGGGCCCAGGAGTCAATATGGAGGCCTTGCCAGCCACGGAAGGTTGACATCACACTCTCTTCTTTGTTGTTGCTATTACCACCCTTAACTATGAAAACCACGCTCAGCTCCCGGGCCATCTGAAACCAGGCAGCAGCCTGGATCTGGCCTGCCGGCTGCAGTCCGCTGTGGCCTCAGCCCCTGCTTCAAGGGATGCCTCATGAGTTCGACAGTTTCAGCTTCCCCTCTGGACTTTGCTGCTTCCCCACAGACCCTGCTCGAACAGCAGGAGTTGCTCTGTAGCCAGATTGCGGGCGTCGTGCGCTGTATCTCGGACATCTCCGCCTCTGCTCCTACCCTCGTCCGTCTGCGGAAGCTGAAGTTCGCCATAAAGGTGGATGGAGAGTACCTTTGGGTAAGTTGGCCGGACAGAACCCGCGCCGCCAGGGTCGCCTCCGCCGTGAGTCATCTGTCTTGGTGATGAGTGCTGTGTCGCCAAGGTGCTCTGGAGCCTGGGACCCCTCTGCACCCCCAGGGGCTGCGTGCGGGACTGTCCACGCTTCCCCTGTCCCTCTCTGCAGGTGGCACCGTAACCGAGTGCTCTCCAGAGTATTTCTGACCTGTCCTGTGTTGCACATGGCTGCTTTCTTGTTGCCTTTGAGAGACTTCAGCCAGCCTGTGGAAATTCTTTCTGCCCTGTGATGCAGGTCAAGTTTTCAACCTCTGTTTTTTCTCCCCTGTACTCTCCACACTTACAGGACAATGACCCAGAAATGCGAAGACATTGATTTGTAGATGTTAGTTTTCAAAGAACCATTTAAAAATAATGAAAACGACTTCTTTACAGTTGATGGCACCATATACACTAGGGTCTTATTGTCCCATGCCTACGTTTATTTAAAACTGATTTCTGAGGTGAAAGGATGCTTAAGTGTGAGGTGGTGTATTCAGCTTTGTGGGTATGCCCGCCAGCGTTTTACGATGATGACCATTTTCTCACATCCCAAACCAGTGAAGGAATTTTACAGTAAACACTCATGTAGACTTCCTAGGTTCTACAGTTACCATTTTATTATATATGTTTTTTATTACAGTCACTTTATCACGTCCCTCCATCCCTTCATCTTCCGGCAACCCAGTTTTTATTTTAATACTTGCCAAAATTGCACACACTAGTATACGCCTCCCCCCGCCCCCAGTACCTCATTGTGCATAACATTAATTAGAGTTCAGTGGTGGTTTGTACTTTTTTTCCTTTGGGGGTAAGAGTTCCATACGCTGAAACACACAAACCTTGAGTGTACCACTTAATGCATATGGACAAATGATGCTCCGTATGACAGAGGCCCATCAAGATACAGAATATTAGCATCACTCTGGGCAGCTCCCCAACATCCTGTTAATTCTCACTCCCGAGTCCCAGGCAACCATCATTCCGATTTTTTCCCACCACAGATGAGTTTTGCCTGTTCTAGAAGTCACAGGAGTGAAATAGTACATGTAGTATTCCTCTCCGCAGGTTTCTGTCGTGCGTGTGACCTCGTGGGGTGCGTATCTGCAGTTCCTTCCTTTTCATTGTTCACCAGCATTGTCGGAATGTCCGTTGTCTGGATCTAGCAGTCTGCTTACTCACTCTCCTTTTTCTAGATACGTGAACCGTGTCTAGTTAGGAACAATTAAGAATAAGGCCCCTGGGAGCATTTCTAGACGTGTCTTGTTGTAGATATCACTTTTCATTTCTCGTGGGTAAATATCTAAGGTATAGATTTGCGAGGTTACAGGGTAGGTGTATGTTCATTTTATAAGAAACTGCCAGACCTTTTCCCCAAGCGATTTTACCATTTTGCACTCCTACCATGTGTGAGAATTCCAGTTCTTCCACGTCCTTGTCAACACATGCTGTCCGTCTGTTCAGTTCGAGCCATTCTGCTGGGTATGTAGTGATACCACATTGTGGTTTGCATTTACATTTCCCTAATGACTAAGGATATTAATGGCCACTGGTCTGTCTCTCTTCGAGAAGTGTCTATCCAAAGTTTTTCTGCCCATTTTTAAAATTAGGTTTTCTTTCTTTATTTAGTGTTGTGAATTTTTTCTATATCCTGGATATCAGCTGTTTGTCAGAGATATATTTTAATTTTTTTTAAAAGATTTTATTTCTTCATTTGAGAGAGAGAGACAGAGAGAGCACAAGCAGGGGGAGAAGCAGAGGGAGAGGGAGAAGCAGACTCCCTGCTGAGCAGGGAGCCCGACATGGGGCTCAGTCCCAGGACCTGGAGATCATGACCCTAGCCGAAGGCAAATGCTTAACCATCTGAGCCACCCAGGTGCCCCTGTCAGATATATATTTTAAAAGTATTTTCTCCCAGGGGCGCCTGGGTGGCTCAGTTGGTTAAGCAACTGCCTTCGGCTCAGGTCATGATCCCGGAGTCCCGGGATCGAGTCCCGCATCGGGCTCCCTGCTCGGCAGGGAGTCTGCTTCTCCCTCTGACCCTCCTCCCTCTCATGCTCTCTGTCTCTCATTCTCTCTCTCACAAATAAATAAAATCTTAAAAAAAAAAAAATTTTTTTTTAAAGTATTTTCTCCCAGTTTGTGGCATGCCTGTCAATTTTCTTTCTTTCTTTTTTTTTTTAAAGATTTTATTTATTTATTTGACAGAGAGAGACACAGCGAGAGAGGGAACACAGCAGGGGGAGAGGGAGAGGGAGAAGCAGGCTTCCCGCAGAGCAGGGAGCCCGATGCGGGGCTCCATCCCAGGACCCTGGGATCATGACCTGAGCCGAAGGCAGACGCTAACCAACTGAGCCACCCAGGAGCCCTGCCTGTCAGTTTTCTTAATGATGTCTTTTGATGAGCAGAACGTTTTAATTTTTTTCTAAGTTTATTTAAGTAATCTCTATACCCAACGTGGGACTCAAACTCATGACCTGGAGATCAAGAGTCACATGCACCCCCAGAATGTTTTCATTTTAATGAAGTCTAACTTGCCAGTTTTATCCTTTGTGGTTATTGCCCTCTGTATCCTGTCGGAAATCATTCCCTACCCTGTAGGAGAAGACATTCTCCCACTTTCTGGGCAAGCTTCCTAGTTTTAGCTTTTAAACTTAGGTCTGTAACCCATCTTGGATTAATATTTGTGCGTGGTGTGAGATAGAGGTCAAAGGTCCTCTTTTTCCCTATGGATATCCAGTGGTTCCAGCACCATGGTTGAAAAAACTCTCCCGCTTGGATTCCTTTGGTTCCTTTGTTGACGATCAAGTGACAACTGCAGTGGGGGGGGGGTCTGTTTCTGGGCTCTCCTCTTTTCCATCGATCTATTAGAAGATCCCATCCAAGTACCACACTGTCTTGAAATTGGATAGTCTAAGTCCTCCAGCTTTATGCTTTTCCAGGACAACTTTGGGTATTTTAGGTCCTTTGTAAGTTTCCCTTGTAGAATCAGCGTGTCAGTTTTTGAAGGAAAGATGGCAGATGATGATTAGAGTTACATTCAATCTATAGATTAATCAGGGAAGAGGTAAGCACTGACCGTGTGCCAGGCTGTGGATTATATCAGTGAACAAAACAAAGATCCTGGCCCTAGGGGGAGCCTCCATTCAGAGGGAATGCGTCTGTTTTCTGCCAGGGTTTTTTTGTTGCTTTAAGTTTCTGGTGATTCCCTCAGGAAAGATTCCTACAGGTGGAGTCACTGAGTGAAAGAATACAAACTTTCTTCAGGCTCTTTACACATTCAGCCAGATTCCTTTCTGACCGAGCACATGTAGCAGTATTCCAGGGCTCTAGAACGGTGTGATGATCGGTCAGTTCCCTCCCCAAAGCACTTGACCCAGCCGGGGAGACGAGAATGCCATTCATGAATCGGTCGGAGTCCCGTCCAGTGTTTGTAGTGAAACCCGCATTAAGCATCCAGTGCCCAGATAACAGTCCTGATAATGTAAGGGCTCAGAAAAGACATCAGCATTGGTTAGAGTGATCAGAATGGGCACCACGAAGGTGCTGGAATCTGTGGCAGGCACCGAGGGGACAGGAGAGCTGTGGACAAATAGGAGAAAGGAGGGCATCCCAGGTGAGACAACATGAGGAGATAGAAAAAGTACTTGTTGTCTTGGAGACCAGCTGGGCTGGACGATGTGGGCCTGGGGCAGACCCATCGGTGAGTCAGTGAATTCAAGCTCTGCAGAGCCCCAGGTGCTGGGTTTTCACGCTTGTACTCAAAGCAAAGGAAAATGTCCGTCTTCTGGTTTCCTTCTTTCCAGGTCCTGGGCTGTGCTGTGGAGCTCCCTGACATTAGCTGCAAGCAGTTTCTGGATCAGCTCATTGGAGTCTTTAATTTTTACAATGGGCCTGTTTCTCTGGCTTACAAGGTATGGAGATGGTGGCGAGGCGTTTTCAGCAAACCTGATGTTGCCAGAACACAGCGTTACTCTAGGGGCCGTTCTACTTGGCGTAAATACAGCATGTCTAGCAACAAGGTCAAGGGGCCTTGGAGCCCCTGTCAGATGCCTTTGTTCCCCAGTGGTGTAGGTCACATCCACTGCAAATGTCTGTCCCCATGTCCTCCTCCCTGGGACTGTTGGAAAGAGCAGGTTGCCACCCGCCCCCAGCACGTGCGCCGGGTCTGTGGTGGCTGAGTTCTCAGGGGGCGGCAGGTGGGGGGTCTCGTGTGCATAGGAGGTTTAAAGCGGGCCCTGCCTTCTGGCCACTCTCCTGTGTGAGGAACGAGTCTTGTAGGAGTAGGGAGCCTTGCCAAAGGGTGTGTCTCGCGGGATCTCAGACGCTGACCTCAGGTGGCTCCCGTTTTAGGACCGCTCTCAGGAAGACCTGTGCGCTGAATGGGACACCTTCATTGAACAGATTCTGAAGAACACCAGTGATCTGCACAAGATATTCAGTTCCCTCTGGAACCTGGACCGAACTCAAGTAACCCCTCATCCCCCGTACCCATTTCATGTAAAGGAACAGAGCCCGCGCCCCAGACCCACACGCTGCCGCCCCAGTGCCCTCTCCCACAACTGTTGGCAGACGGTACAGTGAGACAGTGCTTGAAACGGCACGAAGTACATACCGTAGAGGGGGTGTTATTTCGCTAGTGTCCCAGAAGCATGGAACTCTGGCATCTGAGGGTCCCCGTCTCTCTTGATAAGGATATTCTACGATTGCCTTGTGTTCTCAACATCAAAAATGCCCAGTGGTAACATTTTAAAAACGAGGTCTCTCTGTCTGGGAGAGAGTGCTTGGGAGCCGTTCCATCGGCCTCCGGCTGCTTGTATGGCCGGCCTGACTGCCCGTTGCTCCGTGGCCTTGATCCTGGTGAGCATCACATCCTCATTGTCAAGGGCCAAAGGGAGACGCGAGGCTGTGCCCCCTTAAGAAGCCCCCGAGGAGATGTGTGGGCCGTGCGCGTGTCTCACTGCAGGAGCTGAGAGGGTCCCTTCAACAGGGATGTGGCGTCGTGACTCTGCCTTCACAGAGCCCGACTCTGGCTAGAATTGGGGGTGGATTTTCCTGGCTCCGGTTGGGAGAAATGTTTGAAGTGGGCCCCAGAGCTTTGCCGAATGACTGGCTGGGCCCGGGCACTGTCTCGAGAATGTGAGAGAGGAGCGTCAGCTCCACAACTTGCTCCGTTGCCACGGAATTCTGATGGCGATGGTGTCGCAGGTTCTAGCTGCCAGCAGGAAACAGGAAGGAGGCTTTTCGTCACTGCTGGTGACTCCTGACCGGGTTCAGATCCTTCTCTGGTATTTTTAGGGACTTGTAGGCACCTGACTCCTTACAAGGACCCTGGAGCTGAGGAGTATTTCTCTGAGTGGGAGCCCACGATGTTTTCATTGCCTGTTATGGGACAGAGTTATAAGGCCACACGAAGCCAGCTAGCTCTGTGGCAGCAGGGCTTGTGCTCCGGAGGGAGGGGAGCAGAGGGGTCGTGTGGTTTTACCTGGCACCGCAGCCTGTGTTTGAGGGGTAGGCTCTCCCGTCCGCTGCCTCCCGGTCTCAGTATCGAGTCAGGGTCTGCTGAGCGGAGACCTCCCTTGTCCCCTGTGAGCGGCCATAGGCCACATTCGCCGCACCTTCCTGCTTCTGCAGAAGCCGCCCTGTTCCAAGAACTTGGCATTTTGCATCGTCTGCAGTTCTGGGTATAGAGAGGTGGAATGCAGACCCACGACGTGACACAGATCTTCCCACGTGGTACCTTCTCCTTTTCCCCGGTTTTGGCTTAGCACCCGTCCCTCCACTCTGTAAAGCCTCCCCGCCTTCCCAGCTTGGCTGGTGGCGAGCATGCTCACTTGTGGCTGTGCTTCTCGCCCTGCACAGGTGGAACCCCTGTTGTTGCTGAAGGCAGCCCTCATTCTGCAGGCCTGCCAGCGTTCACCTCACATTCTAGCCGGCTGCATCCTCTATAAGGGACTGTGAGTAACGCCAGACCCCTTTCCCTGTAACACAGAACTGACCAGCCCGGCCATCTCCAGGTCACCCGTGGGGAGCTCCGTCTCTGGCCAGTTCCAAGAAGGCTGCTTTGGCAAATATCAGGTCGTTTAGATTTGACCTAGGGGACATACTTGTCTTTCAGCAAAGCCGGGAAATTAGAAATTATGTCCACAAAAGGGTTAGGAATATAAAAGGCAGTTTTTGGAGAGATCCACGTAAGTCTCAGCATGGGGCATCCCCAGGTTGCCAGCGGCCAGCACTGTGGGTAAAGGGGTGTGGAAGCCTGCCGTGGACCCTTCCTGCTGCCCGAGGCTCCGGGGCACTTGGCTGTCGCCAGCCTTGCAGAGCGGCCATACCTGCTTCTGCTCGGGCTCCTGCTGGCCTCTCGGCTGGGTCCGTCGCCCGGCTGGCCTCTGAGATCTCAGCACACCTCTTCACGTAGTTGGAGGGCATCAGAGCGAGCCCGGTGCCCTCAGGGCCCTTCCACGCTTGGTCCAAGGCAGCTCTCCTCCTGGGGGCCCGCTGCTTGCACCCAGAGCTTACTGATGACTGGATGAATGTGTGACTGGAGAAGTTCTGGAGGCCTGATGGGCTGGGTTTCCGGTCCTGGCCTCACCTTCCCGGCCCTGTGACCCCAGGCTGGTTGCTTGCTGAGTTTTCTCTACCAGGAAAGAACGAAATGAGAGGGCCAACAGAGAAGGACCTACTGCTTCCCAGTGGCCCTCGGCATAGCACACCATCATGCCTTTCCCCTTTGCTCACGATGACGGTTCTGAACCTGCTCGTGGTGCCTCCAGGCTCACTGGTGGCCTGGCATCAAGCATGATGTTTTCCTCCCTTGCTCATGGCACATTCTCATACACCTTATGTGTGAACAGGGTCTCATTGTGAAAAACAAAAAACAACAAAGAAAAAAACTGAACCAAGACAGAAACACACAGAGCGCAGTTCCCAAGTTTCTCTGAGCCCAGACTCACTGTTAGCAGGTGGAGGCACGTCCTTTGCTTTTCCCTGTGTTTCCAGCACATCAGCGGACATTGCTTCTGTTTATTTTTGCCGCATCCGTAAATGGGATCACAGGGCTCCTCAGCGTGTACGGTAGAGATTTCTCTGTCAGTCCATGCTGGTCTACTTCATTCTTAGAATCGCCCCACACTTTTTGGTGTTAAGGCTGTGCCATGATTTCCTTAATTACTCTCTGTTCGATGGGCATTTGCGGGGTTTACCCATTTCTGTAATGATTTTGCCATTTTTTCGATAATCAATACTCTTCAGCATGCATCTTGGTACAAGGCAGATCAGAGGGTTTGGACATTTTGAAGTTCGGTAGGAATGGCCAGAGTGCCCTCCATAAAGGGCTTTGCCAATTGAAACTGCTACCGGCTGTGTCCCCAAGATCTTTTTTTTTTTTTAAATATTTTATTTATTTATTTGAGAGGGAGAGCAGAGCAGGGAGCCTGACACAGGGCTCAATCCCAGGACCCTGGGATCATGACCTGAGCCGAAGGCAGACACTTAACCAACTGAGCCACCCAGGCCCCCCCCCCCCCCCCCAAGATCCTCACCAGTTAGGGTGTTAGGAATCTTTCCAATTCAGAGTCCTATGATGTATTTTGTCTCATGGTGTTTTTGTTCCTGTGACCTAGGATTGTTAGCACCCAGCTCCCACCCTCCCTCACGGCCAAGGTCCTGATTCGCCCAGCTGCATCTCGGCACCAGGTATTGTAAAGCCCCCTCACCCAGCTGGGACACTTTGTCCAGAGCGTCTATTTTTAAGCAAAAAAATAGAATTTTATATAATGCAATTTCAAAGTATTTTTTTAAATGCATAAACTTAAAGGAAAATATGCCTCAGATTAACAGTATTAGCTTGTGGGTGAGGGAATTACGTGATTTTTTTTGGGGGGGAGAGGGGAATTATATAGAGTAAAATTATGTAACTTATAATTATATATAAAATATGAGTTTTTTAAAAAGTCCCTAAAAAAGAAAGAAGGCCACATCATTTCATAGGAGTGCAAGCCATGCTGGCTAGAAGAGATTTTGGTTTTTGTTTTGGTGGCTTATTTTAGAACCTTTGGTTGAACTGTCTGGAAGGCTCTTTTGAGAAAATTCCTAATTTGGGAGAAAATTAGGATTGTCACCTCGATTGTGAATCGGAATAAGCCAGAGAGCCTCTTGCATAACCTTTGGTTTAGGTCAGATCCTTTATCACAAGGGTCACGGGGCGTTCACATACCTGTTGAGCTGGTACGTTCCACACCAGGGCTGTGGCAGGTGCAGGGATATGGTGACAGATGTGTTCTCCGGAGGCGTAAAAGGTTAACAGAAATCCTCACTTTCCTTCCCAGAGGGAGGGAAACAGCACTCAGAGCGTGAAGCCTGATGCGCATTTGGGGGGGAAGCTGCTGCTTGTGCAGGGTGCAGGTTCTTGCCTGACCCCGGCCGTGGTGGTGAGCAAGCAGCTCGGGGGAGCTTCTGTTCCATCTGCTTTGCTGCTGGCGTGCGGTGGGGGCCAACATTCTGGGCCTGGCTAAGTTTCCCGAACAGATGGCCCGGCGCAGTCATGATTGGGTCGGGAGGAGAAAGCGGTCCCCGGCGCCAACTTCTGTGTGTGTTTATTTGCAGAGAAGACCTGCAGGAGGGGGTGGCCCGCAGGAACGGGGTGAGTGGCAAGGTGCCTCACTACATCTTGAGAACGCGGTCTGCTATGCTGCCTGTCCCCTACACAAGTCATGGGAGAGGCCAAGCAGTCCCATGGGTTATCTCATCTGTTCATAGATTAGGAGAACAGACGAGAGCTTTAAGGACAAAGTTAGCCATCAGAATCCTGATCGTAAGGCTCATGATTTTAGATGTACCTTCTAAATCCCTGTTTTCAGATGCTCCCTCCCTCATTGTTACGAGGCTGCTCAAACTAGGTCCAGGGGATCCTGGTCAGGAGGGGCTAAGATAAATGGCAGCGGCCAGAAAGACCTTCTGCAGGATGTGGAGGTGTCCCTGAGACGGTTATTTTGTTTTATTTTGAAGCCCAAGTTAGGGCAGATCCCTGTTGTCGGTTGGAAGTGCTTTTTTCCAGCTTTTATCTGTTTTTGTTTTTGTCTTTTTTTAAGTGCCACTACATTTTCTTCCCCCCAAAAGTCACTTTTCTCCACAGCGAGGAGTAAAGCTGCCCGTGAGGGCTCCTTGCTTGCTGGGCACGGGAACGGTAGCTATGGGTTCGTGTCTTTTGTTCTGGGCTGAGGAGCATGTCAGAGCGCTCCTCTCTGAGCAGGCGTGTGGGTTGGATGCATCCCCCCAAAGTGCGGTGACTGCCCCTCCATCTTCCCCAGCCCAGGGCTGAGCCCTGTCCGTGTTGCTTTGTGATTCCAGGAGCGGCGCTCCCCCCGAATGTCCGGATCATGCCTGTGTTCCTGACCAAAGAGGAGGCCACCAGTCTCCACGAGTTCCCAAGGGAGCAGGCAACGAGGTACTAGAGCCACAGGGGTTCCTGGTAGACCGTGCTGGAGGGACTCCCTCAAGTGGGTGTATGCACACAAGCCCCTGGACATCCTAGCCTTCCGTATGCCATATTCCCCGCGCTCTGCCGTGGAAGGAGCATCTGGGACTCGAGCATGTAGAACAGGCACCTGGCATCGTGAGACGGCTGTGGGTTTCAAGTCCCAGATCTGTCACCTGTCAGCTGTGTGACCTTGGGCAAGTCCATTCCCTGCCAGAGCCTTAGGGTTTTCGTCTGTAAAAGAGACCCAGTGATAACCTACTCCATGGGCTCGGTGTTAAAATTGGAAATAGTGTACGTATGGTATCCAGTCCAGGCCCTGACTCAGAGCAGACTTGCACGTGGGGCTGGCTCTCACGCAGTGGGCCCTGCTGTCTCCAGCAGGTGATCTGGTAGCACCGTGTGAAGCCCTGAGGGCCGCACAGTGCCTTCCTTTCACTCCTGTGGTTTGACCACCAAGGCCTCTTCAGCTCTGTGGCCTCGGGCACCCACTTGTCACCAGTGGCCCTGCTTTTTAGGGAAGCGGTTCTTTAGTGTTCTCCAGGGAAGGGCACCTGCCCTGCATTTGGCCGGGCGCCCCTCCCTCACGTCTGCCTTGTTTGCCAGCCCTGCTACAGCGCCGGCTGGACTCCAGGAGTGCTCAGCCCAGCAGCACCCACAGCCTCGGAGCACCGCTGCCCCGACAGACGGTGCCACTGGCCACGTGGAGCCCACGGCCTGGATGCTGGCAGCCACTCCCAAGTCTGCATGTCCTGACGTAGCGTGGCCAGATGGCAAGGCGGAGAACGGGCTCTTGGCTGGCCGTGATCTGGAGAACGTCAGGCCTGCAAAACCGCACAGCCCTGCCAGGGACGAGGGTCCCGGTCTTGGCTACTCCCTGGTGAAGGAACTTCGTCTGCCCTTGGCGGGGGAGGAGCCAGACTTGTCTGCCATCCACATTCCAAAAGCTCAGGAAACAGCAACAGCCTCAGGCTATTTTGCCCTCCCGAATATGGGCGCCCCAGATGGTGGTGGTCCTGCCTTTGAGGAATTTGTCAGGGACTCTGGTGACCGGGAACCCGAGCCACCTGATGCCCCGCCCGTGGTCGTGGCCGTGGCCATCAGCAGCCTCCTCTCTCCGTCCACTCCTGAGATGCTCAGTCAGAACGGAGCCCTGGAACAGCATGACGACCTCCCAGAGGACAGCAGCCTAGCCCCCTTTCCCAGGGAAGACCACCTCCCCAGAAGGACAAGCAGGCCTCAGTCACGGCCTTGCTCAGACTTGAGGCAGAGAGGAACCACACTGCCCGTGGGGGACCAGGGCGTGGAGCAGCGTGTTGGGGTGCACGACAGCTGCTCAGCACCTGGCAGCTCAGACTTGGCAGAGTCTCAGGACGACTACGGTCCCTCCGCACACGGAAGTGCCCCAAGGTCAACCCCAGCGTCCTGTGTGGGCCTCGTGCCAATGAACCTCTACACCCACAGTGTTAACGGGCTGGTGTTGTCCCTGCTGGCCGAGGAGCCGCTGCTGGGTGACGATGCTGCCATCGAGGAGGTGGTGAGTGTGTGCAGGCCTGGCTCCCGGGAGCGGGGACGAGCAGGGCAGGCTTTCCCCTCCGGCAGCACCGCGCAGGGCTGCAGGACCTTGTAGGCCCTCCCACGTGCTTTCCACGTGCGGATGACGGTCGTGCCTACGGCCTGGCTTGGCTGGGGGTGAGTGAGTCCAGTGCAGCGCACAGTGCTGGGGGCAGAGGTGTCCCACAAAGTCAGGTCCCTGGCCCTTTCCCACTTCTTCCGTTTTCCCAGAGCGCAGGGCAGGGATGCTCTGGCCTCCCCGGCAGCAGCGTCGGGGTGCTGACGGGCCCTGCCCTTCAGGTGCAGCGCAAGCAGCATCACACAGGTGAAGATGGGGAGCACGGCCAGGGTGGTGCCGCGGCCACCGCCACCAGCTCCGGTGGCCTCCCTTCCCAGCCTGGGCGGCTGCAGGTTGTGTGTGGCCTGGAGTCTGTACTCTGCCCGAGTCACAGCCCGGGTGGGGAGTATCGCAGAAGGCTGTGCTTTCCCTCCACTGAACCGTGGTGATCTGTGGCCCCTTCCTAGCGGGTTTGGGACATCTGAAATGCTAACGGGCTCCAGAAGGCTCCTCTTAAAGCATTCCAGCCCCTTCCGCACTCGGGCCAGCGTGAACTGGCCTTCTCGCAGCCTAGGCCCACGCTGGAGCTCCAGTTGCTATAGTAACAGCCTCGCCTGGTTGGCAGGGAAGTGGTAGCAGGAAGAACAGGAGGTTGAAATAGCTGCAGGGCAAATGGTGTCCTGGGGCTTGCCTTGTTTCTGTTCTTAAATCTGTATTATTCTGAGGCGATCTTATTAGCATGCAGGGCTCAGGCTCAGTCACCTTGGAGCTTGCAGAGGAGGGAAGGCAGCTTCCTCTGCGCCGAGCCCCAGGCGAGAGGCTGCCCCTCTCCCGGCCTGCTGGCTTATCTCCGCTTTCCACAGTCTGCACAGCACCCAGTGGTGGTTGCGTTGCTTCCTGCACCTCTTTCCCCGCAGCCGTGAGGGACTTACCCTCCCCCTTCTGCCAGCACCCCAGGGCCCGCGGGGTTGCGGTGCTCCATCTCTTGTCTCCCTGACGATGCTTTGGTACTCGGGGCCTCTTCTGCTTTGCCCCAAGCTGCAGACAGGTTATTTTGAAGGCCCAGCGTTTGGATGCAATGAAGTTGGATATGCTATCTTTACCTCCCCCCGCCCTGCCCAGAAGAAAGAAAAAGAAAAAAAAAAATAGCATAGGCTGCTCCTGAGGAAGGAAGTAAATTAAAATGTAGTCTGCATTCAGTGGATGCTAAAGCCTTGACGTCTGCTATTCCAGCCAAGCCTGAGCGCAGCACTGGGGGCAGGCACCGTAACTCCCATTTTACCAGGAAGAAGACAAAGTGGAGGGTCCAGAATCCTGGCGTGTTCCTTGTCTCCCTGCCGCCTCCCATCTGCTCCCCCACTGATCTGACCCCGGAGTGATTGGCCTTGGTTTGTCATGCAGGACTCCTGTCCTGACACAGCAGCCTCCCTGGGCTTTCGTGCAAAGGAGGGTTTGGTGTGGGACGGGCCCCAGGAAAGAGATGCAGTGTAATGAAAAAGAAAAACTCCTCTTTTCTAAAAAGAGTAGGGAGTAACTAACTTTGATCAGCTTGCTGGTTTGAGAGCGGGCTTTATTGATCAGGCCTGAAGGCTGTCTGTTTTATAATTGGGAGAGATCTTTTATTGCCTTTTTGTCCTGGAACTGCATACAAAATACTTGACCTGATTTCCCCTCTCCTGCTGTCAAGAAAAGCAGGTCCCCTGCAGCATGGTAAACCACAGTTCAGATAGGACAGTGAGCTCCCCCACCACTTTGAAAGGGCTCCATGATCATATTATACACCATCAAGGGACCCTCGTGTCATTTGCCATCTTGTCTTTCAGTGGATGAACTGCCACCTCTTTATGTTTGCTGCGGGTGGGGACGGGGAGCTTGGTGGAAGGGGGTGGGCGAGGGGAGCAGCCAGGAGAGGTTGCCAGTGGGTCCGAGAAAACAGTACGCTCACACCAGGGGGCAGCATAGAGCCACTGATAGTTTCCTGCTTGAAACCCAAGATCATCTTACTGACCTTCAAATACAGGGATCAGATCAGTTATTCATTGCTACAGTGGGACCTGGAGCTGTCCGTGTACAGTAGATGAGGCCTGAGGTTAGTGCCAGGGTATGAGTGTAAAATACTTCATGAAAATGCACCCCTCCCCCGTGAAACGGGTGCTTTGGGAGAAGGTGTGTTATTCCGCACATCATGGCACACACTGACATTCAAGCCACTTGCTTTACTACTGACTAGAAGCTGGAGGATCCAGGAGTTAGCCCGGCTTCGTGTCTCCTGGGGCTGTTGTGAGGGTCATGTGTGTGCTAGTGTGTCTCAGGGGTTGGCAAATGTTTCACGTAAAGGAACACCTGGCGCGTGTGTTCAGCCTTGTACAGTTTCCCAGCTCCACTGCTGTAGTGCAATCACCGTAGACAACATGTAAATAAACGGAGTGGCTGTGTTCCAGTAACACGTCGCCTGTGGATACAGAAATCCAAACTTCGCTTTCTTCCTTAGCTTTTCTGTTCGCCTCTATTTTCTGATTTTTCTACAATTTTTTTTTATTAAGATTTTATTTATTTATTTATTTGAGAGAGAGAGAACACATGAGAGGGGATAGGGTCAGAGGACAAAGCAGACTCCCTGCCGAGCAGGGAGCCTGACGCGGGACTCAATCCAGGGACTCCAGGATCATGACCTGAGCCGAAGGCAGTCGCTTAACCAACTGAGCCACCCAGGTGCCCTGATTTTTCTACAATTTAAGAAAGCATCAGAACATAAGGGCGGTGCCTGGGTGGCTCAGCTGGTTAGGTGTCCGACTCTTGGTTTTGGCTCAGGTCATGATCTCAGGGCTGTGGAATCGAGCCCCATGTGGGGCTCCACACTGGATGTGGAGCCTGCTTAAGATTCTCTCTCCCTGGGCGCCTGGGTGGCTCAGTTGGTTAAGCGACTGCCTTTGGCTCAGGTCATGATCCTGGGGTCCCGGGATCGAGTCCCACATTGGGCTCCCTGCTCGGCGGGGAGTCTGCTTCTCCCTCTGACCCTCCTCCCTCTCATGCTCTCTGTCATTCTCTCTCTCTCAAATAAATAAATAAAATCTTTAAAAAAAAAAAAAAGATTCTCTCTCCCTCTGCCTCTCCACCCCTCACGTTCGCTCCCTTTCTCTCTCTCAAATAAGTAAATCTTAAAAAAAAAAGAATGTAAGGGCAGGAGTTACTTCTCTGAAAGCAGGTAAAAACACCAGTTAGAGTCCTTTCTGCTACATCAGGTGGCCACTCGGGTAATCTTTGGCTCGTTATTTCCTAAGCACTGGCCTGCTGAGGTTAACCGTGCCGCCCCTTTCCAGTACCACAGTAGTCTGGCATCCCTGAACGGGCTGGAGGTCCACCTGAAGGAGACGCTGCCCAAAGACGTGGCTGCCTCCCCCAGCAGGACGTACAGCTTCACGCATTATGACCGCATCCAGAACGTGCTGACCGGTAAGGAGAGGCGCATGGGGCCCGGGTGCCTCGTAGACAGGGGTGGGGGTGAGGACTCGGGGCCGGCGCCCCCAGGGTTGGTGCTGTGCCCAGAGTTGTGGACGGCAGTTAGGATGCTGCTTTCTCGCTTGGGAGCCAGCTCCCACTGAGTTTAGAATTCGACTGGCAAACACTTCCTTACTCATTTGTCTTTTTTTGGTTGTTTCTCCAACATTTTGAGAGAAGCACACACATGTTCAAATATCTGTGATAAGGTCTGCCTTGAGATTTTGGTATTCATGGGCAGACACCAGTGCTGCTCATTCTCTGTCTCATGGTGGCAACCTGAAGGGGCCCAGCACCCTGGGTGCTGGCTCTCATGGCCCTGAGCCCCCTGCTCGCCCTGCTTATAGTGCTGGGGGTGGGGAGGGCGGGGGAGGAGTCCGCTACCCACAACTTCTGTGTCCTCTTCCGGAAGCAAACCTGCCACAGGCGGCCACCCCCCAGGACCGCCGCTTCCTACGGGCCGTCAGCCTCATGCACTCGGACTTTGCCCAGCTGCCTGCACTGTACGAGATGACTGTCAGGTGAGTGTCGTTCCCCCCCACCCCCCCGCCCGCCCCCGGGTTACTCCTGAAGTCCTGCACCCAGAGCTGCCTTCCCAGGGGTCTGGGCCACAGCATTATTCATAATGAAATGGAAGAACATTCCAGTGATTCTCTTTAAGGCCTCCTTTTATCCATTCCCCTGCCCACCCACCATCACCTCCTCTCATGGGACAGAGGGCTTCTGTCTATTGCCAGAAGCGATGCCTGAATGCCGTTGCTGCCTGCTAACGTGGGTCGCGTGCTCACAGAAACGGTCAGAGTGGCCCGAATCGAGGAAGTAAAATGTTTGCCTCCCCTCACCCGTCACACACCCAAAAGATACCCACGGGTTAGTCTGGTGTCTCTTACTCCAGGTTTTGTTGTTGTGGGGTTTTCTTCTTTTCTTAGCAAATAGAGATTGTTAGTATTTTAGTTATTTTAATTGTTTTTCTTCTAGAAAACAGGATCACGCTAATGTACTGTTTTACAAGTCCCTTTTTTCACTCTATTGTATATCCTAAGCATCTCTATGTCTGTAGGTACAGATCTATAAATTAGTATTGTACTTTATAGTATTTAACCAACTGAATCCTACTTTTTCTCCCTACATGCTTCTCTTATGAAACTGGTAGGAGAAAATAAGGCAAGTTAGAGGGTCAGGAGGGGAGGGTGTGCTCTGTGTTCGTTATTCCACTCAGTCCTTGGAATGATTTGGACAAGTGCATTATTTTTTGTCCTCATGGTACAGATGAGGATACTGAGGCACAAACAGGGTAAGTGGCTTGTCCCAGGATCACAGTCTGATTAAGGGGCAGGATTTGAATCCATGTCTCTGACTCTGAAGTGCACATTCTGTCCACGTGTTTCCAGCTCAAGGGGGTGGGGTAGGACGGTCGAGAGGGAGGGGTGTGGGCTCTGGACTCCCACAGACGTGCACTGGGGCTTCAACCATCACGGCGATGCCATGCCAATGCCCTGTTCATGGGGTTTCAGGCATCTCTGCCGCCCAGGACCATCTCCAGCCAATACTTCAATATATCTTTCCACGAAAATGTGCCTTCTCCGGCTTTAAGTCCAAGCTGCCCCAGGCTGGCAACCTAGATGAACGTGTCCAGTCACGGCTTTGGGAACCGGTTGCACTGGGGTGCGTGGGGGTCTGTTTTGGGAGGGATGGAAATAAGTGAAATGTCAGCCTGTGATCCATCAACCTCCTTGTGGCCCTGTGGTACTCCGCCTTCCTCGGGGCGGAGAGGATTCTAGTGTGGGGATACATGACTTATTTTAATAGTAATAGAAACAGCGGCCACCATTTCTTAACCCCTCACCATATGCTAAGCAATTTATATGTATTTGACTTATCTAGTCTCTTAAAAAATCTCAGGGACGGGATTCACTGTTGTCCTATTCACTTTACAGATGTGGGACTTAGAGCTGGGACTGAGAAAGGATGCGTCACTTAGCCCGGGGCACGCAGCTAGGAAGCCACAGGGCTGGGATCTGCACCCTGGTGTGGGACCCTGGCTCCATGCTTGTAACCACCAGGCTGTGGCGCCCCCTCTCCATGGCTGGGATGACTGGCCTGTGACACTTCCTGCTAGTCTGGGGAGTGGCACAAAACACCTCGGCCAGAGAGGCCCTTCTGGCCCCTTGCGCTCCCAGAGGGAGACGCTAGAGGTGGATGGGAATCTCCTCCCTCCTTGCCTGGACGCAGAGATCCCAGCGAGGGGAGCCCTGGTGGTCCCTGACTCCACCCTCTCTTACTAGATTTGGGGAAACTGAGGCCCAGTGGAGAAATAGAGGCAGGCAGGATCAAGGAACCAGCTGGTTGCCTGGCCCTGGGGTCACTTCCTCCCTAGTGGGTCCTCCTTTGCATGGGACGCGCATCCTTCCCTCTGCTTCTGTGACTGGTTTCCTGTCGCTTTATGTCACAGCCCGCTCTCCCTGCCCGCACTCCCTTCACTCGTCCAGCCTGTCCCCCACGATAGCCTGGCAGCACTGCCCAGCCCCGCCTGTCACCTAGGGCCCCGCCTGTCACCTGGGGTCACAGCGCCGCCGTGTGAGAGCATTTGCCGTAGCTGCTGTTCCGTCAGCACAACGTGCGGCCATCCATGCGGCCGTGCGGCTGTTCCCACCTCGGGCTCTGTGCCGGGGCCACTGCACACTGTCCCAGGGTCCAGTGAGTGGAAAGGAAAGAGAGACGGTGATGGGCGCCGAGGCCCAGACCTCAAGTGCAGATGCTGAACCCTGAGCCACGGCAGACGTACCCCGGGGCAGTTAGAGTCGTGGGGCCCCCGTGGCGTGCCTCTCGAGGTCCCGTGGTCAGAGGCCTGCACAGGCGGCACGGGACGGTCATCTCCCCCCCACGGTCATCTACCCCCCCGCCACCGTCCTCCCCCCCCACCATGGTCCTCTCTCCCCCCCCCCCCAGGAACGCCTCCACTGCGGTGTATGCCTGTTGCAGCCCTGCCCAGGAGACCTACTTCCAGCAGCTGGCCGCGGCCGCGCAGAGCTCCGGCTTCCCCAGCCCGCAGGACGGCGCCTTCAGCCTCCCGGGCAAAGCCAAGCAGAAGCTGCTGAAGCACGGCGTGAACCTGCTGTGAGCCGGGCCGCGGCGCGAGGCTCACCCCCCCCCACCCCGGGAGGGCACTAGCAGCTTGACCACCAGCAAAGGGAGCCCTGCCTTCTGCAACAGAAGAGGTCCCTGTGTTCTCTCTTTCTTGGCCTGGTCCCCCTGTCAGGAACCGTGACGGTATGTGTTTGTGAACTCCTTTTGTAGCCTGCGGTTGGAGCGGGTAGTTCTTCAGGTCAGGAGGCCCAGAGCTGTGCAGTAAAGGACTTTATTCCACTGGCCACGTCGTACCGAAGACGGGCAGGGCCAGGTTGTGGGCCTGTCGCTCTGCGTCTGACGCCCCCAGCGTTTCTCGCTGCCCTTCCCTTCGGGGCCTTAACTAGTGCCTCGAGCGTTCAGCTGGGTGTTTGCGTCCATCCACAGGGGGATGGGAGTCACCCGCAGGTGGACCGGTGCTCCCACACCTCCAGTGGGGGTGCCTCAGAGCGGTCCTCCCGGGAGGTCTGGACGCTCGATGCAGGGAGGCAGGCAGCGATGCCAAAACCACCTCGTTTGCATTCTTCTGGAACTATATTCAGAACCAGGAGCCTGTTCTTTGGAACACCCATGGCGGGGGGCGGGGGGGGCAGATCTTGGTAATGTGGAAGGGAACCTGGGGCTTTGAGGTAACTCTGAGCCCCAGGGTGCCGAGTGGGCTGTGCAGCTGGCCCCTCTTGAGTGAGTGTCCTCAACGGGGAGTTTCCCCAGTGTCCGGGGCAAAAGCAAAGCTGTGCTTCCCAGCGGCGGCCGTGTGAAAGGGCGCAGCGTGCTTGTATGCCCCTGCCCGTGCCAGAGGCAGCCGGGGGATGGTAGTGTGCTGTGGACCGCGGTGCGAAATACTCACCAGAGGCGTAACTTTTACCGGGAGTACCTGAGACCCCATTTGAAAACTGCAATGTTAATAATTTCCTAACGGTGAACCAGTGTCTCATGTTGACGACAATGTCTTTTCTGTGAAACAAGTTGCCAAGGGCTAAAAATAAAACAGCCAAAAATGCTGTTGAGTTGTGAGTAATGCTAACGTGTCTAGTGACAAAGTTAAGGTAAGGGTTAAGATACTTTATGTGTGTGTGTGTGTGTGTGTTGGGCACCTTTCTCTTCGCCATGCCCGAGCCGGTGCGGGCAGGTGAAGAGGGATGTGCCATAGACCGGTGTGTCCGCGAGGATGACAGGCTGCGGCCACCGATCCGCCTTCAGCGTGGCTGGCCCAGCACACCAGGCCCAGTTCCCTTTCCTCCCTGGGGTCCCTCCCGCCACTGGCTGGCCTAAGAGGGTCATCTTCCCAGATGGAGGAGGGTCATACCCTAAGCTAGGGTACATGCATACTGTCCTAATGCTCTGCCAAGTTCTCCAAGAAAAAATTCAGTACCAGCCTCCGTGCCACCCGGTCAAGGAACCTTCCCACGACTGACTGACACGTAACATGGCCCTTTTCAGTTGTGGGGTTATTTTTAAGCAGCCAAACTTTTCCTTTTGCTCACCGGGGCTCCAGAATTCTGAAGTCCCCAGATTTGAGCTCAGTGACATTACAACCTGTCATGTGTTGAAACGGGGACAGAATTTGGAGCCCAGAACCCATTTTCATCTGCCCGCTCCCAGCTCAGCTAACTGCCTGGGTTCAAGGACTCTTTCAAACCAGATCTGTTTCACGAGAAAATCGCTTGGCTGTGACTGGGCCCTTTCCTAGATGTCATGCCATCTACAGACATCTTACTGGGTCTGCTTTCAGAAACCTCTCTCCCCATCTACTTTCTCAGAGCTGCCACTGAGCCTAAAAACACTCTTAACACAAAATGCCTTTGTTTCTGAGAATCCACGTTCTAGGCAGCCACATGCTTCCTCTTTAGACCTTACCCCCAAATTAAGTCTTAATCACCGGAGAGCATGAGATCAACACAGCAGAATGCGAAGACCCACACGCAATGGTCATTTCAAAATACATCCACAAACTCTTCACTACAAATTAGGGACCTACCTCCTCCCTTGAGTGGGGGCTATACTTAGTGATTTGTTTCTAACAAATAGAACATGGTAAAAACGACAGTATGACTTCTGGGAGCAGGTTACAACACACGTGGTGGCTTCCATCTCTCTCGGTTCTCCTCCTTTGGGGGAAGCCGACATTCAGGCAGCCCATGGAGACGCCCTTGTGGTCAGGGTCTCCTGCCCACAGCCATGTGAGGGAGCCTTCTTGCTCCAGCCCCGGTCGAGCCTTCAGATGAGTGCAGCCTTATGAGAAACTGAACCGGGACTGTCAAGCTAAGTTGCTTCCGAATTCCCAGTCTTCCAAAAGTGTGTGACATAATAAACGCATGTGGTTCTGAGCCACTGTCTGGGGGTCATTTGTTATATAGTGAGAACTCATTAAGACACTTGTATGCCAGTATCCCATCCACCAAACTAGGTTCCTTACAGCTTTGGCACAGGGGGCCCTTTAGCCAAATGCTGGATGAAGCTGCAGGCTCAGATCCCAGCTACCCCCTTTCCCACTAGAGAAGGCCGGGCTGGACAACAAGATACTGTGAGTCCTCCCTCAGCTTTCTTCCTATGGCTCCCAGAGCCTGACGTTAATGGCCAGCTGGGCCCCCCTTCCTCTCCTCTGGGCCCTGCCCTGGCCCCTCTTCTTACCCCAGCCTCCTAGGTGCTTCCATGCAGGCCGCCCTCCTCTGAAAGTGGATGGCCACCCAAATGGCCCCAAGCCCCCAGCCTTCCCGGCCCCACCCTGGCCTGCTTCTCTGGGAGGCCCATGGAGGAGGTGCATGGGCCCCTGTGAAGCTTTCCCCTGCAGTTTGAGGAAACTCCTCGGGTGCAGGAGGGGTATGGGCAGCAGCATGGGGGAAGCTGGGCAGGTCCCTCTGGATGATCATTCCTCGATCCTAGGATGCATGTGCAAGAGCTGGGGGTCAGCCTGGAGAATGGCCTCCCCTGGTGTGCATTTCCACTGTTCCCGAAGCCTTGAACAGGCCTACCATCACCCCAGCCCAGTGCTCTGGGCTCTCAGCTGTGGCTGCTTTGGCACATTGCCCTCTGGCTCCAACTTGCCCTCAGCCAGTGTCCCCCAGCACCAGACCAGAGAAGACAGCTTCAAAAAGTCATTTGTGCTGTGAACCTTCTGCTCTCCACCAAGATGGGACTTCACAAGTCCTATTCCTTGTGTATGGAAAAGGACACCCCCCGCCACCCAAGTCTCATCCACCTGGATTAATTCAGAAAAACTGGAGTCCGCAAACATGCACAGGCACACCCCCTTCCCTTTGCTCCTCTGGTCCCGCTTACTTTCTGCAGTGGCGCTCAGCTCTGCGACCTCAGCGGCAGCCTTGACCGTGACTGGGGCCCAGAGGCTGCTGGAAATGCAATGCTCAACCCCCCGTCTTCCTGTTCAGTACTGCAGAGGTTCTGGTGGCCGTGAGGACATCATTTCCTGACAGTCCCAGGCCCATACCCTCAAAATTAGCATCTAGATTTGAGGCTCTCCAGAGCGGGGGCCCTCCTGCTGGAGTGGGCCCCATGCCCCCACGGTGGTACTCCCCCAGGGAGGTGGCGTTTGCAGGACGGAAGCTGCCCTGCCTTGGTTTTACAGGTGACACCAGAGTGCCCCCGTGTCCCTGGACAACAGCCTCATGCGAGCAGGGAACACACGGTGGAGAGGAAGAGAAGGGATCCGTTTTGGGTGAGTCCATGCCAACTGCCCAGCGTTGTCGACTACTTGTGAATCTTCAGGATCAAGTCCCCATGGTGTGATTAATAGTGGCATTCAGATTCCTGCTGGGAAAGACCTCTGGTCCCTAGGGAGGCCGTTGAGCCTAATCAAACTGCCTCCCCACTGGAGGGAAGCATCCGGGCTCACTGGCTGTCACCTTGACACAGTAGCACGTGGAGCCTGGCGGCCCTCACCTGCTCCAGTATCTCTCTCGAGTGTTAACCCCACGGTGGTCCTTTCCGAAGCGGCTGACATGCCCTTCACACCCCCACCAATACTGCTTTCCTAACACCCCACCCCGCAGAGCTTTGCACCGTGTGAGTGGTGGCCCCCAAAGGTAGCGCTCCTCATCCCGGGCACCTGTGTTACCTCAGAAGCTAAAGGTCCTGCGGGTGTGATTAAGAATCTGGAGATGCAGAGAATATTCTGGATCACCCCAGTGCCATCACAAGACTGCTTATCAGAGAGGCAGAGGCAGATGATTCACATTGAGAGGAGGTGACGTGGAGGCGGAGACGAGTGACAGGGCCACAAGCTAGGGCCACTAGATGCCTAAGGAGGTGAGGGATGGGTTCTGCCCTGGAGCCTCGGGACGGAGTACCACTCTGGTGACGCACTGGTAGGGGTCCAGTGAAGCTGATTTTCAACTTGGGCATCCAGAGTGTGAGAGAACGCAGTTCTGTTGTTTCGAGCCATCACACCAAGTCTGTGGCAGCTTGTTAGAGTCGCCACGGGAGACCAACACACCCGCCTCGCAAGCCATGTGTGTGTCCTGGTGGGGCCCTCACAGGTGGGGCCCTGCCACCCCCGAGAAGCCCTGCGTGCTTGCAGGCGTGCCGGGAATTCATCCTGGGGCAAAGGGGAGCTTTGAAGCAGGGGAGTGACTGGATCGGACTCTCATGAGAAAGGTCACTGGCTCCTGAATGGACGAGAAGCAGGGCAACGGGAGGGGGATGTCCCTGTCCCCCCCACCCCTGGGCCCTTGTGAGGAGACTGGGGAGGACAGGGTGTACGATCGACACTTGTCAGCTGGGCTGAAGAGGAAGAAGATTCTCTGGATCTTTTCTTAATGCGTTTGTTGAATCTGGGAAGCTTAAGGTAAAGGTTCTCAGGGCTTCGAGACTGAAAAAGCACATTTCCTCTCTGTTTACTTGCAACGTCCGCACCTGAAATGAGCTTTCTCCTGGGAATAAAATCCCAGGCCCCCTGGGCAGGGGGAAGGGGAGACAAGCAGTTCCCACCTCCCATGTGCGGGTGAAAAGGCACTGTGTGTGTCTTCCCTCCGACCAGCCCGCAGGGGCTCCTGTGGCAGTGGGGGCACATGGGCCCCGGGCTCGGCTCACACCTCTCTGACTCACTGCCGTGGAAACGGGGCCCGGGGACTTTACTTCTTGGAACCTCAGTGTCTTCTTTGACATGGAGAGGAAAAGGCAATTATGTAAAGGCGTGGCATATTGTGGGGGCCCCCAGAATGTGGTGTTCGGTGAGTGTCCCAAGAGGACAAATGGCCCCTCCTGGAGGTCCCTGTGCCAGCCATGGAGGTGAGGCCTGTACGTGTGACCGGAGTTCAAGAGCCTGCCAGATCGAGTGCTTGGTGCCTGGCCTCTAATTCCAGCCCGGCCTCCAGCCGGCCACAGGGCCTTGTCCACGACGACTGCCGCCCTGAGCCAGCGTTCTCTGTGTTACATGCACACCACTGTCTCTGCTTACCCCAGTGTGGGCCCCAAGGGCTCGTGGGATACTAATATAGGCAGAGGAATTTTCTAGAGTGCACAGAGCTCTCTGTACCCAAGGAAGAAAGCACTCTCGCCTTGGGTCCGGGGTGGCTGGTGCATCGGACGTGGGGAAATGTGGGGAAGGGTAGGTGATCAGAAGGTAGGACCGACGTGTGTCTGGGAAGGAGGCAGAAAATAAATCCATCTCTGTGTGTGTTGCCTCCTGCCACCTAATGCTACAATCTGCTTGAGCATTTCCACTGCCATCTGTCAGCAGCCTGAAAATATATGGCCTTATTCTGTCCTGTTGCCTGTGTTTACATCTGGTTAGCAAGACTTAGCAAGGAGGTAAATCTTAGGGGGAGGTTGCTGGCAGCAGGGCCCGATGGTCCTCACAAACCGCATTTTGTACTGAGCCTTTGCTTTGATTATTTACATTTAAAACATATGTATGGGGGGGCGCCTGGGTGGCTCAGTTGGTTAAGCGACTGCCTTCGGCTCAGGTCATGATCCTGGAGTCCCGGGATCGAGTCCCGCATCGGGCTCCCTGCTCCGTGGGGAGCCTGCTTCTCCATCTGACCCTCCCCGCTCTCATGTGCTCTCTCTCAAATAAATAAATAAAATCTTTTAAAAAAATAAATAAATAAAACATATGTATGGAGCACTTCCTATCCACCCAGAATGAGACACACTGTTATCTTATTCGAACCTCACTTTACGCCTGTGAAGGTAGGCATTAGGCCCATTTTATAGATGAACCTCACAGAGTGGGTCAGGACTTTTTGGTGGCGAGGGATAGCAACCGCAACTCAAATTTGGCTTCAGAATAAAAAAGGGAGTTTATTGGCTCGTGGAACTGGCAAGTAGCGCTGGTTCCAGGCAAAGCTAGATTCGGGACTCTGGTGACCTCCACATTTCCCTCTGTTGGTTTCACTCTCAGATTTTCTTTACACTAGATCCCCACCTATTCCACATGAAAAGTAGCTTTCCTTTCTCACTGATCTTTGCCAAAGAACGGATCATGTCCACAGCCCTGACCCAATCCCTGAGTGCTAGGAGTTTGGAAGGCTCTGATTGGTCAGGTCTGGATGGTGAACCCAGCCCTGACCCAGTCCCTGAAAGCCAGGAGTTGGGAAGGCTCTAATTGGTCGGGTCTGGATGGTGAGCCCAGCCCAGCTGCTGCGGCTGGTCAGATCCTAGAAACCCAAGAACTAAGAATGGGGATGCTGCATCTTGCAAGAGGCTCAACAGGGTACTGTTGGAGGAAGAGTGTTAGAAATAGCGGCCATCCACTAGAGACCCAGGTTAGGTGGCCTGGGTGTCACACGGGAACACAGCCCAGACTTTAACCTGGAGCTGGCTGGTTTCAAAGGCCTTGTCACTCGAGTGGGCAGTGACTCTTGTCCCCAGCTACACATTAGAATCAGGGCAGGAAATGAGTTAAAACAAATACGGAGATCCGGGCCCCACCCCCTGAACAAAGAAATGAGATGCTTTGGGGGAGGGCGGGGTGTGGGCATCAGTAGTTCTTAGAACACCCCAGGTGACTGTATTGTGCAAAGTCTAGAACTGGTGGATTAGGTCACCTTTCCCGTCCCTGGCTATATGCCGTAGGCCATTCAACATTACAAGGGTAACCCAGAACCCAATCTGGGCGAATGCAGGGGGATAGTGAGCAGGTGCCTGGGAGCCCTGATACGTGACCTTGTACAATCTGGGCGTGAAGGTGGCGCAGGCTGTGTCAGAATGGAAGCAGGGCTTCTCATCTGAAGCGGGGCGGGCACGCTGGCTCCCCTTTCTCACCTTAAGCATCCTTAGCTGTAGCGTGTAAATTATTTTAGCAATTGCCTAGTTGGCAATGCACACTTCAGGAGAGTGAGAAACATCTCAGCCCTGGGCAAGTGGTGCTCCTCCCTGCCGCTTGCTGAGGGAGCCCAGCCAGGACTGCGGCTGGAAGCAGGCTTGCTGGGAAAACACCAGGCAGCCCGGCTGCTCCTGGGTCTCCAGGCCACCCATGTCACCTACCTCTCTTTAAAAGGGAAAATTTCAAAACGTACCTACTGAGGCACCTGCTTCTTCCCCTGCAGTGAGGCAGTGGAAGGAGCCGCCGGCTCCCCTGGCCACCTCCCTCCACCACTGCTCAGATGGGCTGACCCGCCTCCTCCTTCCCGCTCTGCCTCCTCACCTGCTCAGAACCACTATGGCAGAAAGGGGACCCTCGCTGCTGCTGTACGTACCAGTCACCATCTCTGCAGTGGGGCACAGAGAGTCTCCCAGAGGCTCCGTGACTTGCCCAAGGTTGGGTGGGAGCCAGCTCCTGGCACGGAGTCCCGAGCCCCCCCACCCGCTTTCCTGCAGCCACGGTCCTCGCTCTCTGCCCCGTGTGCCACTTAGAGTTCCTTAATGCGCCACGGATCTGCTCCTGTCAGCCCACACCGGTTATCTGAGACCCACGTTTCTGCCTCACTCACCGTGTACATCAGCGCTCGTGGGGCCCCGCCCGTCTCTGCGACGCGATCCAAACTCCCAGCAGCTCCGGCCACGTGCCCCCTCTTCCCCAAGAGACCACTGGCGCACTGGTTCACTCTGGTTTTCAGCAAGGTCCTTTATTTATCTCCTGTTCCCCCAAGCACGGCACATGAGCTCAGGTAGCCGGGTACCCGTGTGGGCTGTGGGCTTTGTAAACGGCGAGCAGTCAGTATGTATAGAAATCATGCACCTCGGTGATTCTTCGACAAGATACTTAATGAGTAGAAAGATTTCAGGTGTGTTGGAAACTGCTGCCCTGTCCCGCATTCTGCTCACAGAAAAAGATCGGTGCAGAGATTTTACTCAAATGGAGACAGGTTTTCTTTGCTCACTGGCCAGTAACTGCCTAGGGCGTCTCAGGTCATGGTCACTTGTGACGGCCGCTCCTCCCGTCTGTTCCGACGGAACTCTGGACCTGTACGTGTGACCAGCTGTACATCCCCCGCGGCTCCGTGGCTTCATAAATTGGACACTGCCCATAATACATGATTCAGAAAAGGCATCTCTTGCACACCTCAGCTCACAGGAGAATGTTTCCAGAATTTGTGCCTCCAGCTGGCCACGTCCTCCACAGGAGACCAGAAAGCCAGCTCCGCCGTTGTGGGTCTTTTGGGTCTGTAGGTCTTCCCAACGGCCTCGCTCACACCCCTGGCTTGGGTCGCCGTCACCCGGCGTGCACCCCTGCGCAATGGCAAAGACACGGGGCCAACAGCTCCACTGTCTCGGAGTCCAGCACTTGAACATTTATGTACAGACAAATAAATGGAAAATCAGAGGCAACAGAACTCCAAAGCAAAAGAGACACTTTTTTGGTCAGATCGACGATTCCAGTCTTGCCAGAGGAAGGTGTTGCTGGAATGTCACGGGCTGAGCGCGCGGTCTTCCCGCACCACAGCTCCGACCAGCCACCCTGCTGGTCTGAACGCTCATCGCCGTGGACTCGGAAGCAGCTGCATGGGGAGTCTTCCTGGCCCGGTTTGGCAGTAGGGCTTCTGTCGGCAGTGAGGTGACTGGATCACACGTTCGGCAGCTGATCCGTGGGAGCCCCGACTTGGCTCTCGAGGACACCAGCCTCGGCTTGGAAGGAAAGCCGTGTTTACAGAGGAGCGTCCAGTCCCACCAGCTGGATGCTCCCCGCCTTCGGGGACCTGATGGGGTTTGGGAGTGAGGTGAGTGACGGTGACAAGTCCGCTCAGGCCCGGCCGTGCGCACCGCCCCACTGGGTCCACCCTGCCCGTGAAGCCGGCCGGGTGTGGGGACGGCAGACTCTCCCCCTGCCCCGGGCTGACTATGGGTCCCCTGTGTGACCGTGACAGCCACAGAGGCCAAGGTCTCTAGCTCTCTGGTTTGCAGTTCTTTGTTTTGTTTCGGGTGTTTTTCTTTTAAGATGACCACAAGGAGTTTTTACGTGATTACATTCAGACAGATAACCGCTTGGTTACCCTATTCGAGAGCAATGAAAAAACCAGGTACGCAACACGGCACAGACGACAGTCACATCAAGGGCACTGAGCCCCGGTCACAGAGCAAAGTAACGCGCTATTAGGCAGAAAGGAATCGCAGAAGCAAATGACTGGAAGGAAAAAAAAGAAAAATCTAAGGAGATACAAGCTGAAAATTTCCCATTTACAATAACCAAAGGAAAGAGGGACCCCATGTGACCTCAAAACCCCAAATAAGAACTTTCTGGTGAGGCAGGTTTCAGAGCATGGAATCACAGCATGGGTCGGGGCTAGACTGTACCCCAGTCTGCCCAGGCTGACCCGCGGCCACCATCGCCGACTCCAGCACAGGAAATGTTCTCATCGTCCCGGAGCAAAGATGAAATCCAGGGCCTGCCGTTCGGCTGCTGCCACATTGGGATGCCACAAATCCACCATGAAAACCACCCGTGGTCCATCCTCCGCTGAACCTGGGGGTGGGGGGGGGCGCGAGAGAGGAGAGGTTCGAAGCGGCCTGGAGCCAGGACCCACGCAGCACTGGCCCCCACAGTTAGCTTTCAGGCAGGGACCTATCCTGTCCCCTGGCATGGATCGGGACGTATGAAAGGAGAGGGCAGAAGGAGGCAGGGGTGAGTAAGTGGTGGGCGGAGCACAGAGGATTTTTAGGGCAGTGGAGCTATTCCGTATGATCTTGTCAGGGTGGATCCACGTCACTATTTGTCAAAACCCACAGAACATACAGCAGCAAGAGTGAACCCTAACGGAGACTACAGAGTTGAATTAATAATAACGTGTCAATATTGGCTGTCGCTTATAACAAATGCACCACACTAAAGTAAGATGGTAACAAAAGGGGAAATTGTGTGTGTGTCAGGTGGGGGTGGTATATACTTTCTGCTCAATTTTTCTGGAAACCTAACAGCGCTAAAAAATAAAGTCTATAACGTAAAAAAAAAAAAAAGGCAGCCACTCACCTTCGTGGAATGCGGTGTGCAGGAAAGAGTCATCAAAGAGGAGGCAGCGTCCTTCTGCCCAACACTGGGGCTCTCCCCCCACCACCAGCTCACAGCCACTTGGAGTTTTGAGACCTTTGGGGGGGAAAGGAGAGAAAAGAGAATGAAGGCAGGTGGGATGGGGGATGGCCTGTTTTGGTGTGAATGCTCAACTTCTGAAGCGCCCGACCTTCTGCCTCACCCCTCGGAGCCCGTTTGGGGTGGGGTGGAGGTGCTTCCACAGAGCAAACACAGGCTGCCTATCACTGAGCTCCGGGGAAAAATGCATTTTTCCATTGGCTTAATCTGTTCTGGGTCATGGGCTGCTCAGTGAAGGCTTGCACTGCACTTCTGAGACTCCTGAAGCCCATCTGTGGACCGCCTGTGTTAATCAAGGAAGGCCAGGTTCACAACCTGCCTGGCCCAATGAACTATTCCAGTCCGGTCTCCAGGGCTGTTTTGGTTGAGATGAAACCATGCCCTCCTCTTTGCATTCCAAGCTTTAAATCCATGTTGGGGCCTGAGGATGGCATGTTCTTAGTCTAAGCTCCTCTGGCCGCCCTCTGGGACACTGAAGGTCACCCCTAAGGCCATGCCTGAGCTCCACAGGGAAAAAGGCTCACACCTTCGTAAGGAGCCATCCGCTCACAACGGCGAGCACATAAGGTGCCAAGTTTGGGCGCGTAACCACGGAAAGCAGGCCTGGCTGAGATGCTGCTGTGTGCCCACTCTCACGTCCCCGTCTCCCACCCCAGGATCTGAGGGAACACCCGGCCCCTGTCACTGCCCGGATGTCTGTAAATGGAGGCACCACCACAGCCGTCAAAGAGATTCCCGGGGGGCTGGGTGGGCCCCACGGCTCTCAGGAAGGACGCAGCCGGAGGAAGTGGGGCCCTGGCAGAGGCGCTGGGATCGTGGTGGTCTTGCCCGTCTTCGGGGACTATGGGCACAACCGTGACGCAGGACCAGCCGGCACTGCCCCCCTCCAATTGACTCCTTAGGATGAACATGAAACAGAGTTCTCGCGAACAGAGCGTTTTCACGCGCTCCTTGCACTGGAAACGGACAGCTCCTGGAAGCACGTGTGCAGAAGGAATTCACACAGAGGAGTGGCAAGGACAGGGGACTTGGGGTGCCGTG
This sequence comes from Mirounga leonina, assembly GCF_011800145.1. Lineage (NCBI taxonomy): Eukaryota > Metazoa > Chordata > Mammalia > Carnivora > Phocidae > Mirounga > Mirounga leonina. The sequence continues at coordinate 19,616,111 of NW_023270436.1, read as the reverse complement.
GAACTCTGGGCAAGTCACTTCACCTCTCGGAGCCTGTAAAGAGGGAACAGTAGTGTACCCACCTTCGGGGCTACGTGACCACTGTCCTTGCCACCTAGAGCATACAGACTGCCTGAGTGCAGATTTGGGCTAAATCGGCCCTTTTCAGACCTCCCTTCACCCCCTCTCCAGATGGAGCAGCTGAGATTCAGAGAAGTGACGTGACCTGCCCGAAGTCTGCTATTCAGTCCTGGTGGGGACCTGAGGTCTGAATCCAAACCCACCTGGCTCCACAGAATGGACTCTAATGACACTGGACAGTGTGTCAGTAGTTGTGGTATGAAAGTGATTGTCCATCCTTGTAGTTAAGGTTTCCACTCTCAATAGGACAGGTCACTGAATCGGGCGAGAAGGAGCGTTCTGACTCTGGAACCATGCTCTCCCATCTCCCGCTACGGGTAACAAACAGCTGGGGAGGGGGGCAGGGGGCGGGGTTAGGGCTGCGATGGGCCCGGGGGGACAGGGAGAGAGCCTTCGCTGACCGGTTCGGGTGGATGAGGCCGTTAGGACTCGGTGGCTCTCTGCAGGGACCCTCCACCCCAGGGCTTCAGAAAGCAGCTCTCCTTTCTCTGGGCCACTAAATGATTCATCGCCGTGCACCACGGCACACAGAAAAATGGTCTGGTCTGCTGGCTTGACAGCCCCCTGCTTACTTTCTTCCGCCTTCCCCTTCCTCACACCCCGGCCTTCTAGCGGCCCCCATCCCTGCCTACTGCCCGCACACCAGCTTAGTCGGCAGAGATGATCAATACTTTCCCAGAGAGAGCGTTCCGGTGGCTCTTGGGCATGGAGATAGGCCCCACGTCCTCTGGCTGAGGACTTGCTGTTTGTCCCCACCAACCACCCAACGAGGCAGGCCAAAGGTGCAGAAAGGGCTCCGTGCGCCAGTGGCCCCCACCTCAGGAGGCCGGGGGCTGGCACTCGGGTGGGCAAGGCGAACACAAGCGGCTCCACCAGTCCCAAGCAGCTAGGCGGCCCAGAAACCCAACACCATGCTCGTGAAAGGCACGGGGAGTCTAATTGTGCTTCTTGGGCAAGAATTTGCTGAATATGCTAATGCATTTTCATCTACCCTTTCCTGAGGGTTGGCCATGTGGAAGGACATCTGCCTCCCCAGTCAATCTGCCTCGTGAGCGTCAGAGGTCGCTTACTGGAGGTCTGTGGCCCTGCGGTCGGGATGTCCCAGCCCCACGGCCGGAGCTGTCCCACGGCGCTACGTGGGGTCCAGACCGGGTGACGCCACCTCTAGAGGCGGCTCGGAGTGGTCCCTGGACCACCAGTGAATGGACTGGAGGGCTGGGGTTTCAGGTGTCTGCGGGGACAGCTCCACGAGTCACACCTCAGATGGAAGGCAGCAAAAGGGGACAAAGGTTGGCAATTCAAGAGCACGGTTCAGGAACTGCGGGTGCCTCCTGCACTCCGGCCGGGTAGACTGGCCCAGGCGTGGCTGCCAGGGACACACCAGGCTCACTTCCTCTCTGGCGACACCCAAGGTCACGGGGGTCGAACCCACCTTTGTTTCATTCCGGGGTGGACATGAACGTGCGCATGACAGTGGAAAGAAGGAAACGCTGAGCAAACCCAACCAGGGCGCTTGCCCCGGCCACGGGGAAGTGGCCACAGTCCAGCAGGACTCCTTCCAAGAGAACATGACACGGCCCAGTTTTTCTGGTGGCAAGAACTAGCTGGGCTGAGAAGGCAATGACAGGTTGCACCGAGGGCCGGTGGGGGCATGGGTTACGCTCAAGTGCACGACAGGCATTCGTGCCCAGGACGCAAAGCCTAGGTCTTCTGCACTGCCCCCCCTAGCCCCCGCCTTGCTACTCAACACACCTGCCTGGAATTCTACCTCAGTCCGCAGATGCCCTTCCCTCTGGGTCACTCTGAAGCTTTTGAAAAACATCCAAAGAAAACCTTTGAAGAAAGCACAGCACTGCACCCCATGGCCCACAGCCTCAATCCCAAAGCCGGGCATGGTGGGCTCCCCTCTGCGGCTCGCTCCCACCCTGGACTTGGCAGCCAGCCACGTCTGGGGCTCGGGGGGGGAAGGCTCCTCCGCTTCACCCTGGCAGCTCCAGCATCCCACCTGCAGCCCCGCACGCTCGGATCTGAGTGGACCCTGGGGCCCTGCACGGCGACCTTACTGATGGCCACCTCACCCCCTCGATTAATCAGAGTGCCCTTTGCCTGACTGCCCTCTACCTGCCCATACTCTTCACGTGCTACTTCATATCCTCCAGAGAGCCCCTGGGCACATACTGTTACCCCATGCTAGAGGCTCAGAGTTTCGGGGTCCCAGCCAAGATCACTCGGCAGATGGGGTCGACAGAGCTGAGTCCGGGGGCGCTTACTTCCGAAGTCTGATCGTTTCCTACTGTTTCTTTCTGAAACTGTTTCCTACTGTTTCCTACTGATCCTTTCTTAGACTGTCCAGCATGGGTTTCATCACAGAAGCTACTAGTTACCACTGCTGTAGGCCAAGTAACCACAGAAGATACCACTTTATTTAACCCTGTTGGCGATCCTGAGGTGAGGGCTACCTCCCCATTTTACAGATGAGGAAACTGAGGCACAGAGAGACTCCGTTACTTGCCCAGAGTCCCAGGGCTGACCAGAGAGCCAGGCCGCCTCCCCTGCCGCCTCTCTCCTGCCCTGCCTCGGCTCTTTAAACACTCAGGGTGTCAACTGCTCGAATCTAGTTGTTTTTTAAAACAGCGAAGCCCTCAGGACCCCCACATGGGGCAGGGGAAGCAGAGGGCTCCGGGGGAAGTGGGGCTGCAAGGCCCAGGGTGTCCGGCTCAGGTCCCCCCAGGCTGCCCTGAGATTCCCCTACAGAACACTCATGAGCCCCCGGCTCCAGCCTAGACCGGGGCTCCTCCGCGTGGGCTTTTTCTTCCTCTGCTCCGAAGCCAAGTCAGCCAATGCTGCAAACTTCCTGAAGCCAACCTTGCCCAGGCTCTGGGCACGCCCTCCCCACCCCCCCCCCAAGTCTGGGATGCTAACTGGGGGTGCCAACCCATTATCATGACTCACCAGGAACAAGGCATTCTGGGGAACGAACGTCCCTGTGTACTGAGTTGTGGTAAAGCCGAACTAAAGGGTGAGTACTCCACGTCCGGCTCCGTGTGAGTCAGTGCTTCACAACACGTTCTCTCATCAGACCCTCCAGGTAACTCCACGGGGGATGAGCTTTTTAACCTCTCCCTTCTAAATGGGGACACGGAGGTCCAGGGAGGAGAAGTGACTTGCCCCAAGTAACACGGCCAGCAGGCGGTGGGGCCAGGATGCAAGCACGGCCGAGCCGACTCCGATCCGTTCTCAGAACCACTGCCGCGCGCGTTACCAACTGCCCTAGAATCTGAATAAACTCGGCGTCAACACCCAGCATGACTTCACCCTTGATTCGGAAGGGACTGGGGCATGTTTTACAGCTGCCCGATGTCGGTATGAACCTGCGATCGCTGTGATAGCCTCTGGCCCTCGAGCTACGCCGTCCAGGACAGTAGCCGCTAGCCACGGGTGCCTCTTTAATTCAGATGAAGGTAAGAATTCCATGTTTCGCCGGCACCAGCCCCATTTCAAGCACTCAGTGGTCACCCATTGCTAGAGACTACCGTACTTGGACGGCGCGGATGGAGACCATTTCCATCACCGCAGAAAGATCCCCTGGACAGACCTTCTGTCAGATCATACTGCTCCCAAGTTCCTTTTTTGACTCAATCCCTGCGGTCAAAACCGTTTGCACGCAATCCCTCAATCTTTGACAGAAATACAGTGCAGCGAGTGAACGGGCACGATTCTGGCTGCCCGGACGGCCGTGTCCGGCAGGTGAGACCCCATCCCCGCGACATACCTAAGTGGCACCGGATGCGGATGTTGGTGGGGCCATAGTGCTCCGTTATCACAGTCCCCGGGCTCAGCACGGAGATGCACGCGTTCCCAAAAACATTGTTCCCAATGCAGGTCCGAAGGCTTCCGAGCAAGCGGTACGTCCGTGGGCACTTCCTGCAGTTTCTGGGAACGCAAACCCCCTGATTGACCAAGTAAAAGGTGACCCACTCCCCGCTGGGGGTGCTGTTCATTTTCCAGCCTTGCGGGAGGCTGCAGTTTGAGAAAGCTTTGTAGAGCGTCTCAAACTCGCACAGGATGGTCTGGAAGTTCCGTTCCAGCAGCTCCACGTCGTGCTTCTGCGCGTCCCGGGAGAAGTAGGGCGTGCTGGGGAGGTCGGGCAGGAAGAAGACCTCGGGCTTCTGGATGGAGGGCCGGCTGTTGAGGTAGCGGCCCTGCTCGCGGATGCCCTTGTGGATGCGGCCCATGCCGGACCAGGAGTACCGCTTGGCGTACTCCTGCAGGTTGTGGTAGAGCTTCTGGTTGAGGCCCTCGTTGTGGGCACAGCGCACGCACTCGGGGGACTGGCAGTACACGTACCCGTTCTGCAGCCCGTTGGCGTCTGCGCCCTGCATCAGGGAGTTGACGGACGCGTAGGGCCGGGGCTGCTCGCGGCCCACGTGGTAACAGTACCACACGAACAGGACCAGCAGGCAGGCCACGGTGACCACGGCGGTGGTGTCGCAGTCCCGCACCGACTGGATGCCCGTGGCGATGCAGTCCCGCAGGCCGTCCAGCGACCAGCTCCAGGCCACCAGCCACTCGAGCGACATCTTGGGGGAGTTGGCGTTGGGCGGGGGGCGGAGCAAGGTCAGACAGTCAGTCCTCGGGGGTCCCAAGGGCACCCACACCATGCAGCTTAGCGTGGGGGGGAAGGGGCGTCGGGGGCCGGGGGAGGCATGGCTGCCGCCGTTCTTCGGATCCCACCAAGGGTGGCATTCACCCACATCTGGGCTCAGCACCCCGCTCCTGGCAAAAAAGTCACTGCAGGTTGGGCGGAAGGAGCTGCTTTCAGTCACACTAGCAAGTGGGGTCGGTCACCATGAAACAATTTTCAAACCTGAGAGGAGAAAAGAAAGGTAAACCAGCATAAATTTTTATACCTGGAAAGATCCTCAGCTGAAATGTAAAATCCCAGATCCTTCTGGAAGGTCCTTGTGGGTAGGGGACACACTTCTCAATCTTGGCTATTCTCTCCCCATTTTACCACACCCCCCTACCCCAGTTTCCCAAAAGGCCAGTGGTGAATAATCTGCATCCAGTACTGACAATTACACAAGCCTCACCTATCTGTGTCACCCTTAAGGGGTGTGATCAGCCCCATTTTACAGGTGGGGAAACCGAGGCCCTGAGAGGTCCTATACCTCACCCACGTTCACGCGGCCAGGGCAGGGACTGCAGGGGTGATGTCTATCCACAGTAGGCATTTCATAACTACTTGTTCTTCTTCAGTCTCTGTACTTTTACAGAGAGATATGGATTCAAAAGCATCTTAAAAATGGCAAAGGAGGGGCATGTGGCTGGCTTAGTCAGTGGGGCGTGCGACTCTCAATCTTGGGGTCAAGAGCTCGAGCCCCAGGTTGGGCATAGAGATGACTTAAAATAAATAAATAAATGATTCCTAAAAAATGGCAAAGGAACCATAAAACTGCACGTTCCCCATTTTACTTTCTCTTTCGCTTTGCTTCATCATTCTTACTTAATCTCTCTTGCCCTGCTGACAGAGGCTGGGTTTAACTCAAGCTGGAAGGGGAGGTGGGCTCTTGGGGGTCGCCCCCATGGCAGACACAGGGCATTTTCTGTCTGTCCGCTCGGGAGACTACTCACTGGTCTCACCCACAGGTTAGGAGAAGAAGTGATGGGGGAGAATGGAAACAGAAGCCCACTCAGGTCTCTTGTCTCCAAAACAGACAGGAGCGCCGTGCCAAGTCTCCCGCCAATGGTTCGGGCCAGTGTCTGGCACCCTGGTTACTCTAATAACCTAAAAGTATGATCAGAGCCCAGCAGCCATGTTGCCCGTGTCTACAAAACCCTAGCCGTGTTTCCCAGCTGAGACCCTTTGTCCAGCCTGGTTTTTCTAATCTGAGAACAGCCAGATCTACAATCTCCCACAAGCCTAACACACTCCCTCAGCGCAAGGGGCTGAATAATTCAGAAAAATCGTTTTGTGTGCTACCTTCTCTCTTGGGAACAGAAAGCAACTGAAAAACTGGGAAAGCTGTCCCCTCTCCTTTCTCTGGGAACTACATTTGGCCAGAAAATTCTTGGGAGGTGGCAGAGAGGCCAAGAACCCAAACTGGAGGTGGGCTGGACTGTGGGTGGGACACTTCCCCTCCGTCTCAGTTCCTTCATCTCCAAGATGTGGTCATACTCATCTCCCGGGATGTCACATGATGACAGATGCAAAGCACTTAGGATGTCACAGCGAACATTTAACATGTGCTTAGATGTGTGGCACCCCATGTTGATCAGCCAGCAAAGCAAAGGCGGGGCATTGGGGACAGGTATCGCAGGACTAGGGACCCTAAAGGCAAATTCTGGACACTCTCATTGCCATGCATCTAAACTGACTTTTATTTGTCCCCAGACTTGCAAGGCTAAAAATGAAAGAGAAGCCTTAGGTGCTCATTAACTGCCTACTTGCATCTTCCCAGCTTAGGTCAAATTAAGAATCATTGGACTATAATGTTTAGCAAGTCAAAAACACACATGCTAGATATTCATGGTCGTTTTTATGTTTTTAGGAAAAATACAAAAGTGGGGAGGCTAGCAGCTCAATTTTTTTTTTTTTTCTCACACATTCTCAATTTCTTCACAGATCTAGGCCCCACTGGATGGAAACAGACCCCTCTGTGCCCCTGGTTCTCTCCTAGCCATATACCATAATCGTCACATATTCTCTCAAAAGGGGAAGGCAAAGAAAATGCAAAGAAAATCCGGGATGATTTTCCAGTGTTTTGTTTGCAAGCCTGTCTCCCAACCAGAACCCCAGGATTCCTGAAATTCAGTGTGAAACTGTCATCTGCGTGATAAACAAGCGCTTTTACTAAAAGGATCCCCCCCCCCCCCACTCCCTGAGCTCAACCTGTAATTGGAACTTTTAAACTCAGTCTCTCAGGAGAAGAGATTTCTCTTCAATGAGAAGTGAGATGGTGATAACTTAACAAACACCTGTTAAGTGTCAGTCCCCATCAGCTCTACTAATCGCTTAACTCAAGCACAATGAAACTTGGAAGACAGGGCGGATGATAAGGGGATCTCTCTACTGGCTCATCCCCCTCCTGGGGGAAGCCTCCTTCTAGTTCTAGACAACGCCAGCCGTGAGCACTCCCTAGGCTGAGCTATAAACAAAAGATAGCAAAAGATCCTGATGCCCTGAACCCAGCTTCGGATCCTGTTCTCATAAAGGGTACTGACAACCAAAGTTAGGGCTTTTCTTACCTGCCGCTTCCTTTTAGCCAAAACACACTGGCAGGCCCCTGAGCCCAGAGGTGGATTGAAGAGCTCAAGGCTGAAATGTGACACTAAAAAAACCCTTACATTTGGAGGGTGACTGGCAGCTTATTAAGTACTGGTTCCAACATTTGACCCTCACAGCACCCAGGGACAACCACCAACGCTCCAGCGGTAAGGGCATGGATTCTCTCCCCCTCCCCAGTTCCTGGCTCAGGGACCGCAGTAACTTCCAGTTTCCTTCACACATCTGATCATTTGCATCTGTTTCATATCTGTCCTCCTTAGGGACAGGGACCTGTCACTGCAGTTCTGCCCTTTAATAACTCCAATCGTAAAGGTCAGTCAGCTCTGGGGAATAGGGTCCAAATGCATGGCCAACTGGTGAGCAAGTCCAGTGAAATATAACTTTGGATACGATCAACATCTGGGGGACACACTCAGCTCTAACCCGGCTAATGGCGTTCACCTTACAATCCAAGAGGCTGCCCAGTGCTAAAGAGCTTCTGGTCACTCTCAGGGTGTGGCCAGGCCGCCCTAGAAGTCCTCCCTAGGAACAGGGCAGAGCAGGGCAAGGTGTGTGATGCAGGTCACCCTCTCCACCCAGGACCCAGTGAACTGCCCTGGGACCAGCCCTCCCTCATGGGCAACTGGAGACCTCCCCTCCTCACTTTCTGGGCCAGCTTTTTCAGCATCCACCCACTCCAGAGATGCCGAAAGTGGGGGGGCAGCGGATGGGTTAACACAGATGGTGACCACCAGGAGGTCAGGGGAGGAGGGGGATGGGACCACGGAAAGGGGAACATTGCCAGGAAAAGTGGGCAATCAGCTAAAGATTAGGGAAGGTGGCTTATGGTGACAGCTCATGGGACGGGGGAGGGTCACCTCGGGAAATATGGGAAGTGGGTGACGCTCAAGGCTGGGGGGGAGGGGGAGAGCAGGCAAGGAAAAGGAGCGGGGAGGAGGGTCACGAAGAGGGTGGGGGCGCCGCGATGGGGAAGGGGCTACGAGGAGGGTGCTAAGTGGCGATCACATCCCGCCGCCAACACAGCCCCGGCGGCGGCGCTCTGCACGCAGCGAGCACCGGGCGGCGGGGCCCCTTGGCCCGGCCGGGATGCGGGGCGCGGGCGGGCGCCGGCGTCCCCGAGCATCCCCCAGCGGCCGCGCCGCCGTGGGGACCGCGGGCCTGCAGCCGTCCGGCCCCCGCCTCCTTCCCCTCCCCCGGGGGTGTAGCCGCTCGGCCGCGCCGTCTCCCCCGCCACCCCCCGCAGCCCCCCGCAGCCGCCGCTTACCTGCGCCCGGGCGCGCGGGCGGCGGGGGCGGACGCTGGGGCCGGGGCGACGCCGCCGCCCGAGGGCGCGGACGCGCAGACGCCCCCTGCCCGCGCCGCGGGGCCACCGCCCGGCCCACGCCGCGGGAGTCCGAGCCGGAGCCTAGCCGGTGCCCCCACCGGTGCCGACGCCGCGCTGCGCTCCGCGGGACCGCGCGGACCACAACTCCCACAATGCCGCGCGCGGCCGGGCCGGCGCGGGGAGGGGGCGCGGGCGGAGGGCGGGGCGGGGCCGGCGCGGGGGCGGGGCGGGGCTCGGACCCCAGGCGCGTAGTACGCGGGCCGCGCGCGGGGCGGCTCCGGTGGCCTTGCGGGAGCGGCGGTGGCCGGGGTCCCCGGGACGCACTGGCCGGCGGGGTCGGGGGCGGAGCGCGCGGGCGGGCGGGCGCTCATTCATTCGCTCTGCGTTCCTCCTTCTGTGCCCCTCTGCTCCCCCGCCCCCGGTCTCTGTCCCTGCTCCGGCTCTCCCTCCTACACGTCCTTCCATTCTCTTTCACTTTCCTTCCCTCTTCTTTCCTCCCTCACTTCCTCTCGCCCCGACGCCCTTCTTCCTTTTATTTATTGATTCACCGCGCACTTAGAAGGCCGCTCAGGCACTTGGAATGAAACTGTAAATCAAACAGGATCCCTAGTGTCATGGAAAACTCCTTGGTTCAGTAGGAGCGACTGTTGAGCAGCCTCTCTGTGCCTGGCCCTGTGCTCCTTGGGGAGCGGTGCACACGCGGCCCCTGCCCGCGGGGAGCCACAGTCTGGCCAGGAGTCCAGGGTTACCAAGTAATCACAGGGGTAAAGGCACCATCAGCTGGCACGCAAAGCAATAGAAGAGAAAGTACAGGGCAGGGTGAACGCTTGGAGCAAGAGGGCATGTGATGGGGTGGGGGCCCCCCACGGAGGCCTCTCTGAGGAAGTGATGTTCGAGCTAAGGCCTCTGGGAGACAGATAAGCTAACAGTGGCCATGGGACATGTTAAAGGCTCTGGGGCTCCACGCATAGGCGGGTTCTGAGAACTCAGGAGTAGGATGGCTGGCCCACGATCCATCTGTTCTGCCCCAGAATCTACTTGTTGCTGTCCCAGCATCTACTTTGCCCCTGTCCCAGAACCCACTTTAATCATGTCTCAGAATCCACCTCTCACACCTTTCCCAGAACCCAGCTGGTCCCTGACCTAAGAACTCACCTCCACCATGTCCACTTCATCCTTGTCCCAGAACCCACCTGGTCTCTGACCTAACAATTCACCTCTACCAAGTCCCCAAATCCACTTTGTCCCTGCGCCAGAACCCACCTCTACTGTGGCTCAGAATCCCCATCTGCTCTGGCCCTGAACCCACCCCCAGCACGTCTTAGAATCCACTTCATCTGTGTCATCTCCTCCCTTGTTGTTACTCCAAAGGAGGAAGAACTTTTTCCCCCCTCTTATTCTACTAAAATAACCGAAATGCATACACTGGGAAACCATAAAATGCATCCAGATTTGTTCAAAGTGTGGGTAATCAACACAGTCATCCGATTTAGAAACATTAAACAAGATGTCTCTTTCACTGCCAGCCTTGCAGTGGTTGAACCTGCCGGGGGAGGGGGGGTCAGAGAAGGTGGGAGGGCATTTGGTCCGTCTCACATTCAGGAAGTTGCTCAAACTCAGACTTCTCCAAAGGCGCTTACACGTTCAGTCAGAGCATCACACTGACAGGGTTGAAAAGGAAAACATTCTTCATATAGTTGTAAATGTGTGTTCTGTTCCTGGATCACACCATCTGTAGTGCATTACGAATTAATATTGTCTATAAATCCTGTCATTATCTTTGACCAGCGCAATTATGTTGCTCTGTATTTGTTAAGAGTATTTATTTGTGCAACGGGGGTATTACCATGTACACATTTTGCTAACCCTGCTTGCCATTTCTGCCCGTGGGAGACACTGGGATGGGAGGTGAGTTCCCTCCCAGAAAAAGGGTATCCAGGCCTTCTTCCAGAGGGGTTTTTGGGATGAGAGCTCCAGATAAATTGTCATTGTGCTAATGGAGGAGCCAAGATGAGGGCCAAGTGAGTCTAAATTGCCTGCCTCCTGCTTGGCTGCCACCCACGCCCACCCCCCCCCCCCCCCCCCCCACTGTCTCCTCAGGGCAGTCCTTCCCGACCCTCTCTGAGGCTGTGCAACCTATCATTATGCTATCTCATACACTCGTGGAGTCCGCCCAATTCCCTCCTGCTGCAGATGGAGTCACTGGGGGTCCAGAGAGAAAACATGCCTTGTTCAATCAAGGTCACAGCAAGTCAGTAAGGGAAATGTGTAGACCCTTCAGAAAATGCTGGCTTGGTACATTAAAGAAACTAGTATAGTCTCTTTAGAGAGAAATTTAGTAATATTTGTTAAAACAACAACAAATGTGTATATCTTAAAAACAAACAATTTCACTTCTCTATATCCATCCTAGAGAAATTCTAGAATGGATAAAGGAATAGTGATGTTTTTATATTATATAATCCTGTGCAACTGTTTAAAAGATGTCTATGTAACAACTGAAAGCTCCTTAGGGGCGCCTGGCTGGCTCAGTCAGAACAACTTGTGACACGTTTGATTGCAGGGTTGTGAGTTTGAGTCCCACGTTGGGTGTAGCGTTTACTTAAAAAAATAAAATCTTAAATATATATATATTTAATAAAAAATAAAATAAAATCTTATATATATATTTATATACATACACACAAATACTAGAGCAAAAAAATCAGAATTATGCATGTAGTATGACTTCATCTTCATAACACATACACACAACACAAAATGTTACTCTATAGTTTCTATGGATATATATGTATATTTATATAAAAGCAAGAGAAAAGCGTTAGAAGAATACACTAGTATGTTCTCCTTTTTAAAATGTAAAATATTATAATGTTGTCAAATGCAAAGAATATCCCTCAGAGGAAGCACACCAAATTCACTGCTTGTAACTTCAGGGGCCGTTAAGAAGGAAAAAGAAATTAGGCACAGTGGACAAAAGGAACTCCATCATTTTCTGGAATGTAATTTGATTCAGTATTTTCAAAAGGATTTAAATGCTCCTGGAACAAAATACAAAAAGGATAAATCAGTTACTAGGAGTATCGCTCTCCTATATCCCTCAACCACCTGGTTCCCTTTCCTTGAGATAATCATTATAACCAATTTCTCATGCATCCTTCCAGAAAAATGTTTTGTGTTTGCAAATACTATACAGAGATGCTTTAACTTTTGAAAAGGAAATACTGGTATGCTACTAGTGATATTAAAAATTGATTTTTAAAGTAAATTTCAAAATTACATTAAAAAGTATTTTTCGAGAATTAAGAATTGCTCAACACAAGAAAAATCTTTTGATAGAATTCAACATATTAACAAATTAAAGTAAAAGTACTACAAAATGTCTCAATAGATGCAGAAAAAAGCATTTGACAAAATTCAACATCCTTTCATGATTAAAGACTGCCGGCAAAGTAGGAAGAGAAGGGAACTCTGTCAATTTAATAAAGAGTATTTATGAAAAATTTACAACAAACATTATACTTGATGGTTAGAGATTGAATGCTTTCCCTCAAAGATCGGAACTGAGACAAGGATGTTCACTCTCGCCACTCCTATCCAACATCGTATTGGATTTTCTACCCATGCAATAAGGCAAGAAAAAGAAATAGGAGGCATTTGAAAGAATAATAGAAAAAATTCTTCATCGTACCAACAAAGCTGTAAAGAACTCAGGAATGAATTGAACTAAAATGGGAAAGAAGAAAAAAAGTGAAATAAAAATATTGAGGGCAGAGAATAAATTATGAATGATGACAATGTATGCAAAATTCATGGATATGAAGAGACAACATCATAAAGATGTCAGATTCCCCTAATAATCTATAAAATTTAAACAAATTTTTATTAAAATCTCAGTATTTTTAGTGCAAGAAGATAAATTGGTCATAAAATTTATATAGAAAGGCAAAGGGCCAAGAAAGCTAAAGACAAAATGAAACTACCTAATAAAAACTGAGTAAAGGGTATAAGCAGGCAATGCATACAAGAGGAAACACAATGGCCATTATACCCAGGGAAGGGTGCCATATACCACACTGTTCATCAGGGGAATACAAAGTGAAACCATAGAGACACGATTTTGCATTCATCATGTTGGCAGAAATTAAAAAGCCAATTGATGCCAAGTGTTGGTGAGTCTATGGAGCACTAGGTGCTCTTTGCACACTACTGATGAAGTATAAATCTGCACAACTCTAGCCATCTTTAATAAAGTAGAAGGTGTGCACACACAATCCTGCTATTCCACATCCTGGTATTTGCTCTAGGGCACTGGTTTCCAAACTGGGGGTCTCACTGATGGTTCTAAAAGTGATAAAGTAAGTCATGACCACAATTTGAGATAATGAAACAGAATAAATTACAATAGAAATTATGAGAGTATTTAAGTTTATTTCTTATGTTTTTGCTCTTGTTTTTTTTTTTTCTCCAGTGAACTCTATGCCCAGTGTGGGGCTTGAACTCATGACCCTGAGATCAAGAGTCACATGCTCCACCAACTAAGCCAGCCAGCTGCCACTAGGAGAGTATTTCTGACAGTATCTTACACTTTATGTTTGTGTGTATGTGTGCATTATACCAGGTCCTGTTGTAAAATGCATTTCTTTTTTTTTTTTTTTTTTTAAGATTTTATTTATTTATTTGACAGAGAGTTAGCGAGAGCGGGAACACAAGCGGGGAGAGTGGGAAAGGGAGAAACAGGCTTCCCGCAGAGCAGGGAGCCCGACGCGGGGCTCGATCCCAGGACCCTGGGATCATGACCTGAGCCGAAGGCAGACGCTTAACGACTGAGCCACCCAGGTGCCCCAAAATGCATTTCTGATAGTTGGTGGCAGTCAGGTAAGTTTGAAAGCCTTTGTCCTAGAGAAGTTTTCAGAGTGGTACAAGAATGTACATTGCAACATGTGAAAAATTGGAGTCAACAAACATTCAAAGAGGAAAATGCACATAAAAATTCAAACAAAGCAATATGAGGCAGCAGTTATAGAATGAGCCAGAGCTAAATGTATCAACATGGATAAATCTCCAAAATACAATAATGAGCTGGAAAAGCAAACCACAGATTGATACATGAAGCATAATATTGCTATAAAGTGTGAACTCATGCAAACAACACAGTATACTGGTGAGGGAATATTATATGTATATATAATATAGAACAATGTTCTATATTATATATGCAAGCATATGTACATGGATAGATTTGGGGAAATACATACATTAATGTGTATTAATAAATGTATTAATACTAAAATCTTGCATGGTGATCATTAATATAAATTCAGGATAGTGATTATTTTGGGGGAGGGAGGGAAGAGGAGAGGGGAATGGAATTAGGGTGGAGCATATTGTAATATCTTATTCCTTTATAAAAATCAAAGTAATAAAGCATAATGTTAAGATTTGGTAAAGGTGAGTGGTGGGTACATGAATGTGTGTCCTCTTACTCTCTATGAATGTTTGCAATATGACACAATTATAAATTATAAAAAGGCAATTAAAATTATGTATGTATGTATGTATGTATGTATGTATTTGAGAGAGAGAGAGTGAGAGAGCAGGGGGACAAGCGGACTCCACGCTGAGCGCAGAGCCTGATGCAGGGTTCGATCTCACAACCATGAGATGATAACCTGAGCTGAAATCAAGACTCAGACGCTTAACCTTCTGAGCCACCCAGGTGCCCCAAAAGATAATTTGAGGAGGTAAGATGAATTTTGATCTTGAAAGTTTGGGTTGTGGGTTTCCAACATGACTTGAGCTGTTTGAAGACATTCAAGAACAGCTGTTTCAACTGGCTCCAATTGTGAGGCTCCCAGGAGCACCTGTCGGGGCAACAGGAGAAAGGGGGCAGAAGAGAATGGGGTGATAAGCACATGCTCAGAGATTCTCTGTTGTTGCCTTCTAAGCAGCTTGCCCTTTGTTAGCTTTATATATTGACCTTCTGTATTGGGGTGGTCGGAGGTCCTAAGACTAGGATAAATTTGTAAGCCACTGCCCTGGATGACCCCAAATAAAAGCTGGGAGTCTTTGCTCTGGGAAATAACAGGATAAGCCTGAGTCAGAAATTCTAGGGAATAAGTTTATAGATTTACATATATTTATCACACTGAATGATGCGCTTTGGTTGGTTAGCATATACAATGAGTGATTCCATCTGTCCAGAAAGCAGAGCCACCCTTGCATGTTGTCAAATGCTGAATGTATTCTGGGAACAAATTTAAATCACCTTGAGCTGATCCAATAAAGGACTGCTAACATCTATTTAGCCTTGGAACAGACGGTGAACTTCCTGCTTACCGTGCAGATAGGTAGAACCAGACATGAGCCTGCTGCTTGTGAGGGCTGGGGAGAGCTTCCTTCATATAGTAGAGTAAGTGAATTAATTAAAACTTCTTCCCCAAACCATCACCTGTTTCTGCCCCTGCCTTCCACTGGGTCACCTTGCACTTGATCTGGTTCATGACCTTTCTCTGGAGTCCTCCAGTCATTCCATGCTCTCTGGAAGCTTTGGAATAGCTTTGGCTGGGCATGGAAGGTCGGTATAAGAACCAAGAATTCTCGACAATGGGAAAACGAGCATGAGAAGCATGGCCGGGTTCCTAAGATCTGTGAGAATCAGCTCTCTACAAATCCTGGAATAGAATTCAACCACTAAATGAATTAGATCGTGTGGTGACAACATGCTTCATGTCCCACCTCCTAGAGCCTTCCTTGGTGGTAAAAGACTATGATCACATAGGTTTCTATTTTTCCACCAGTTGGGGTTATTAAAATTATGGAGAAACTAGTATACCATGGCAACAGTCATCAGAATGGATGTGGACTAGGGGCACCTTGGTGGCTCAGTTGGTCAAGCGTCCATCCGGCTCTTGGTTTCGGCCCAGCTCACCATCTCAGGGTCTTGGGATCGGGTCCGGTGTCAGGTTCCACACACAGTGTGGAGTCTGCTTGTCCCTCTCCCTCTGCTGCTCCCCACCCCCCCAAAAAATAAATAAATAAAATCTAAAAAAAAAAAAATGGACGTGGACTATAAAACAGACAGGATCATATCAATGAATACTGATCCACATCAGACCAAGTGGTCTAGAAATCTAATCTGCATGAAATTTCCTGGAGGCTGTATCTTAGCCCAGGGGTAGATATATCTTGAAGATCCCAGGTAGAATGGAGAGACTTCCTCCCATTTCAAACCCACTGTTTCTACATTCCCAACGGACGGAAGCTGTACTGCTTGCAACTACTTCTAAACTCTGAGAAGTCACCTGGGAAGGCGATTTATTTATTGAACACGTAATTGTTGGACATACCCTATGCGTTATGCTCACGGAGTATATGGCAGTGAACGAGAGCTGTAAATCCAGCACAAAGATGTGTTCAGTGTGGCCTTCGCAGGGCTTTGAAAATTGTCGACATTTAAAACTTAGGAGACACCACGTAAAAATCTGGTTTCCCAGCTTCTCTTGAAAAGTGGCAATGATGTCTGATCGCGACGGGCCAGATTTCTGCAAAACAGCAAATTGGCTGGCAGGTGTGGTTTGCTGTCATCCCCACCTACTCCCTATTGTTCTCCCAACACCAAGGATGACTGTCCCTTGCAACCGTGTCTAAAAAAGTAAGGAAATAGTTCTCTGCTTCTGTGTCTCTGTCAAAAGTGGGAAAACAAAAGCCAGACCAGGAGGGCTGAATGATTTTTATTAGCCTCGGCCACTTGCCTCGTTTATGTTACCTGACATGTTCTGTAGGCGCTCCCAGAACACAATGATGCCAATAAATAAATGAATGAATGAATGAATGAATGAATGAATGAATGAATGAATGAATGAATGAAAACGAATGTCTGCCTCCGGGAACTTGCAGGAGTGAGATCAAACTTGACAACTGTGAGAATCCTCCTCCCCTCCACCCCTCCCCGCCCCGCCCCGTGCCGTTTGATACATATACCCTACCTAGAATTGAAAGGCTGTGTACCCACTCAGAGTTCCTCTGAGTCTTTAGTGGCAAAGTCTTCATGATCTCTGTTAACCTGAGACGCACCGTTCAGAATTTTTTTTTTTTCCTTTACACATTCTCATTTCACTTGGTGGAAGAAAACAAGGAGCTTTAGACTCAGATCTAGGTTTGAATCCCAGCTCCATCCATCACTGGCCGGGTGGTCCTAGACATGGGTTACTCTCTTAGCCTCAGTTGTCCGTCTGTTAAAATGGGCGTACTACCTACCTCACAATATTGTTGTAGGGATTAAATGGGATCACATAGGCAAATCACTAACTGGTAGCAGGTGGAGGGAAGGAAGGAACAGTGAGTGCAAAGTGGGTGGACAGGCTTGGTATGCTTAGGAGGGGGTAAGAAGCCCACGTGGCTGGGGCAGAGGAGAGGGAGCATGGGGGCGGGGGATGGGTTTGGAAAGCAGGTTTAGGCCTCTGGGACCTACCCAACTGGACGCCAAAGGAGAGGGAGCCCCCATTGATGGGGACCACACAGGTAAGCTTCCCTAGAGGCAGGAACTGGGAGGAGAAAGCCAGAGAGTGGATGTGGAGAGGCAAAAGGAAGATACCTAGTTCACCCTTCAGGACATGGGAAGAGAAAATCGTGTCCCTGCTTGGACTAGGGACCAACCACGTGTAGTGTCTACTGACAATAGATATCATCCGACTCCTCCACCTTCAGGGCAGGATAACCTCCTGGTTTCAAGGAAGCCCAGAGATCAAAGCAAGGAAAAAACTTCAGGATCTGGTTTTGAAGATAAGCCATTCAGATGCCAACTCAGAACTGCCAAGATGGAGCAAGAAGCACCTTCGATTGGTCGGGAGCCCCTTGAGAGATGTCCCTGATCTGCTATTACTGGAATTTGCAACTCCTGTAAAAAGCTGCCGGGGGGGCATGACTCACCGAGTTGATGTCCCAACCACTGCCTCCACAGCTCACCATCCTGTCCCCCGAGTCTCCTCCCTCTTTCTGCAGCTGCAACCCGAGAGGCATTTTCTTCCTCCAGGGAGGGGCCCCGGGTCCTGGCCTGACCAGCTGCCTCTGCACACTGCAAGTAGCCAGAATTTCCTGGATTCCAGGGAGAAAGACATGTCTGGAAGAGAGCAGACCTCTTCGTGGGAGGGCACATTCCTAGAGGGAGAAGGTGAGCGCCACCACCCAGCAGCACCTGGAAATCACCTGGATCACTGTTACAAGCTCTAGCATCTTAAATGAATTCAGGACAGCGCCAGGGTGTGCAAGTCTTTTTTGCATTTCTCATTAATTAATTTGGTTCTCATGCATCTGGGAATTTGCAACAGCCTGAATCAGATGCATTAGGGTTTAGTTTAGCTTTTTTTTTTCTTTTTCTTTTTGCAAGCTGCCTTTTTACTGTATTTCTGTCTGCATTTTCCCCTTGCTTATACCTGTCTTAGGTGGTCATTTATCAGCACTGCCAGATTCTGCCTAGCTGAGGCAGCAGTGGTGTGGGAGGGTGGTCAGGTCCCGATGTGATTTTATAAACTCAACTCGCCGTTTGACACATATGCACTACCTAGAATTGAAAGGCTGTGTACCCACTCAGAGTTCCTCTGGGTCTTTAGTGGCAAAGTCTTCATGATCTCTGTTAACCTGAGACGCACCGTTCAGAATTTTTTTTTTTCCTTTACACATTCTCATTTCACTTGGTGGAAGAAAACAAGGAGCTTTAGACTCAGATCTAGGTTTGAATCCCAGCTCCATCCATCACTGGCCCGGTGGTCCTAGACATGGGTTACTCTCTTAGCCTCAGTTGTCCATCTGTTAAAATGGGCGTACTACCTACCTCACAGTATTGTTGTAAGGATTAAATGGGATCACATAGGCAAATCACTAATATGCTGTCTGGTTTAGAGGTGATCGCAAACACTCATTTCCTTCTGTCCCCTGCCTCCTTCCGCACCAAAGCATATGCATTTTAACCCTCTTCATCCAAGCTGCCAGCTTGAGGATCTTGCTTAATCACGAGATGGGTTAGCATGATCGTGAAGTTCATGGCTGTTCACAGGCTTCGCCATTCCTGTAGTTCCCTCCCTCCGGCCATCCTGGAGCCTTTGCTGGTTGTGTCTTACAGAGTGGGATGTCGGAAGTGCCATGTCAGTTCGGAAAGTCGAAAATCCAGAGAAAAAACTGGAAGTGCAGGGGGTGGGGTGGGTGGAGGGTCATAGAATATGAGGGTGTGCGGGAGGCTTGGGGGCCAGGAAGGGGTGTGAAAATTGTCTGAGAAGCAACCCTAATGAGGCTAGGCATGGGGTGTTGGAGACATCTGCCTGGCACATGGCAATCCTGGGTAAGTATGGGGGACGGAATGAATTTGGAGGATAAGGAAGGCGGTCTGGGGGATGGGCAAAGCAGCGAGGAGTCTCCGGGGACTTGGGAGGATTGGGTTTCTGCTCAGATATCACTTATCAGAGAGGTCCCCCTTGACCTTGGATGTGCAACCACATTCCATCAGTCCTCTTGAGAGCCTCCCCCCCCCCCCACCTTCCCCATGGTGTGTGTCACCAGATTGCACATTTATTGTATATTTATCTGTTTATTGTTGGTCTCCTCCACTAGGATATAAACTCCGGAAAGGCAGGGATTTGTCTCCTTTGTTGTCCCCTGCATCCCCGGCGCCTAGAACAGAGCTTGGCACGCAGCAAGACTCTGTAAATATATTTGAATAAGTAATTGAATACAAGAGAGTGATTCCAGGGATTGGTGGGGATGGGAGGGCTCGGGAGAAAGACTTGCAGTGTGTCTCAGATTTAGGATGCCTCAGCATCACCAGGGGCTGGGTCAAAATGCAGATTCTCTGGCCCTGGTCCTGACCGACTGAATCAGAGCCTCGGGATGAAACCTTGGGGTCTGCCCTTACCAACAGCTCAGGTAGTTCTGGTGCAGAGGTTTTGGGCTCCACACTGAGAAACACTGGCCTTGCCTTATAGAACTTGATGGATCCCCTCAATCATTCTGGCTTCTGGAATGGACTCTCCTCTTCACTTACATCGGAATTACTTTGTAATATTCAAGCCCCCTATTTATCAGCTCTTCCCATCTTTACATACCACCTCGGTGAAGCCCACCAAGAATAACTTGAGGAAAGATAGGAGAGGATGTTCTCCAAACTGCTCCATCCCAAGATGGCACTCCTGGGCTCCCCAAATACTTTTTGCTTGTTTGCACATTATGCAAACACTGAATTTTTTACCTTTAGCCTCTTACTGTATTTAGTAATCTCTAGTCTCTTAATTCTCTTTTTTTAATGGTAAATCTTATGTTATATGTGTCTTATTCTTTTTTAAGATATTTATTTGAGAGAGAGAGAGTCCAGCATGGGGAGGTAGCAGAGGAAGAGGGAGAAGCAGGCTACCCGCCAAGCAGGGAGCCCAACACGGGGCTCGATCCCAGGACTCTGAGATCATGACCTGAGCTGAAGGCAGACACTTAACTGACTGAGCCACCCAGGCGCCCCTAGTCTCTTAATTCTAAGCGATATGTTTGGGGTGCCCACTTTAGAGAGTAACCTTGGGAGATGGGGATTGCAACTTGGACCCCCCATCTTCCCTTAGTACCAGCTGTCCAAAAGATGCTCCACGAATGCTCTTAACTCGCTGACCAATTCGCAGCCACAGCTGGGCACTGGATCCATGTTCAAAATGTGAACATAATGATGATTGTAATAATTGTAACAGCTTGTTCGATATGCAGCCTCCAACCTTCCTCCTTGCTAGAAGCCCAGTGAGTTGGTGTAAGGAAAGAGGAATTTTCCTATTGTTACATAACTTCCCCCTTTCTCTTCTCTCCTCCTTGGCTTGCTTTCCTGTCCCACAAATGTATTCATCGAGTCTCAAGAAGTATATGCCCTCAGTGTGAATGTTTAGGTGGACTTTTCAGGGAAAGCAAAGGGGTGGGGCACTGACACATATGCCTCTGCTGACTCAACTTACATTTAAAGCATCGATTGGGGGCTCAGATGGTTGAGCACCTGCCTTCGGCTCAGGTCATGATCCCAGGGTCCTGGGATCGAGCCCTGCATCGGGCTCCTGGCTCAGCAGGGAATCTGCTTCTCCCTCTCCCTCTGCCTCTCTCCCTGCTCATGCTCTCTCTCTCTGTATCTCTGTGTCTCAAATGAATAAATAAAATCTTTAAAAAAAATAAAGCATCAATTGGCCAGACAGATGGCTCTTGTCCTCTGAATTTGTGGAAACGTTATTTAGCTCCTATGCTCATCACGGACGAGAGAACAGTGGTGAAAAATGCAAATTAGAACCACCACACCTGGCTGTTGGGTATTGCTTGTGTGTGTGTGTGTGTGTGTGTGTATTGCAGGAAAGTCTTATCTTTATAAAAAGGCTTTGACACCCCTTCAGTTCTTCCTCCCAGCCCCAAACCAAAAACTCTTGCTGCCCTCCAGTTTCTGTTGCTGGCCCCTCCCTTCTCCTAGAGCTCCTGTTTGATTACTAGAAGCCAACTTCGATTCCTTCCATCCCGGAGTGCTTGCACCATCCAGTAGACCCCACCTCCCCGGTCTGTCCCACAGCATCTCTTTCCCGCTGTCTTTGCAGCTAGTCATTCCGAGCCATGCCATTCCCACATGCATCCCCCCTGTCCCCATTCATGTTACACATCATCCATAGCTTAAACTTCTAAAGCAACTCCCTGGTTTCAAAGGCTCCCAAATTACTCATGGAAAAGACACATAGACTCATCAGTGTGGTTGTCAAGACCTTCCAAGAGAGTGCCCCAACCTACCTGGCCAAGCGTATCCCCTATACATTGGCATTTTCCTGCCTCTAGGTATTTGCTCAGGCTGTCTCTGTGTCTAGGAATGCCTTCCTTTGGTGTCTGTAGAAATATTGCTCACTATTTTATACCTCATAAAGTAAGCATAATGGGGCCTTCAGTTTAGCAAATCCTTATTGAGTGCTCTAGGCACGGTGCTGGGTATTGAGGATTACAGAGATGCGTTCCCTGTCTAGTAGAGGAGAGTGTGGTCATGGACCTGAGGGGTAGAGCTGCCATAGATCCTGCCGTGCCAAGTTGGATGGAGATTGTGCCTGGCCCCGACCTCACTCCGAGTCAAGGACGCCAGCACTGAGATATTGGAGGCTTTGGCTGTGGTGATGGCGGCTGGGCTTTCCAAGAGGTGGAGCATCAATTGTGACTGGTACAATCCACCCTCTTGAACTTCTCAGCTCTACTTATGCCTTCTCATAATGCCTGGCTTCCATACTATGCTCTCTGGCCTCCATTTTTGGAAAACAAGGCCAATATTTGTAGAGTGGATTTAAAGAGGGCAAGTTCAGGAGCAGAGAGTTTAGCTAGTAGCCTACTGCAATAGTCTTAGCAAGAGATGATAAACATCTCAACTAAGACAGTGGTAGTGGCAATGGAGAGGAGAAAAAAACTCAATAAGAATTTGGAAGATGAAATGAACAAGATTTTGGTGATTGATGATTCTGGGGATGCTAGCAACTGATTTATGTTTCCCCCCAAATGCATGTGGAAGCCTTAAGCCCCAACATGATGGTGTTTGGAGACGGGGTCTTTGGGAGGCAATTAGATTTAAATGAGGTCATGAAGGTGGGACTCCCACGATGGGATTAGTGTCCTTCTATGAAGAGACACCAAAGGCCTTGCTGTCTCTCTCTTTCTCTTTCTCTCTGCCACGTGAGAACAGAACAAGAAAGCATCCATCTGCAAGTCAGGAAGAGGCTCTCACTGGGACCCAGCCATGCTGGTGCCCTGATCTCAGACTTCCAGGCTCCAGAACCAACAGAAAATGCATTTGTGCCGTTTAAGCCACCCCCGCCCATGGTATTTGGTTCTGGCAGCCTGCGCTGACTGATCCAGGGGGGTTGGGGGAGAAAGAAGAGTCAAAGTTGCTTCTGGATTTCTACCTTGAGTAACTCGAAGGACAAATGGTAACTCTAGCATGTGAAGTGGAGAAGTCAGGAGTTTTCCACTAATGAGGTCAGAAGTAAAGTAATGAATCAGAAGTAAAAGCAAGAGGAGAGGCGGGCACCTGGCCGGCTCAGTCCGGACAGCGTGCGACTCTTGATTTCAGCGTTGTGAAGAAGGTGCAGAGATTACTTAAAAAACAAAATCTTTAAAGGAAAACAAAACACCGAGAGCATAAGGCCACACTTCTTCTAATGGCCCAGATAAAATTCAAAGGTCAGAAATGGAAGATGTGGCAGACAAGTTTTTTTATATCATAATAGAGAGATTTTTAAATTCCAGTTTGTCTAATTATCTTTTGGACTTATTATTTTTTTTAAATACATTGAGGATCTTCTCTGGGAGTTTAAAAGAAAAATTTCATCTTATGGTATGATAATCTCACAGCTGTTAAAGGAAGACATTATCTTTCGTTCTGCATTACCGCCTCACAAAGTGGTTTGAAAAAAATAGATATATAATCATCTGAGTTGAGAAGCTCTTTTTTAGCTCTGAGAGTAGGAGGTAGATTGGCATGCAAGAGATTCTGGGTTCATTTAGCAAGTGTATTAAGAGTCCTGTTGCTGTATTGTCCTGTCAAGATTTAAACCCTGTGAACAGCAAGTAGGCTCGTGGCCATAACAAAATTGGGTCCGAAGTCAGGAGCCCGTGGAGCCGTGGATACACTTCCCCCAATATCTGCCTCGAGCTTATTTTTGAAAGGACAGATTCTAGACCAGATGTTGGGATCCGCAAATGGCGTCAAGCTGTTTTCACATTCATGAATCTTCCTTTGTCTTCTTTGCAAAGTTGTGCTATTGTTTCTCTTTCAGATCAGGTCTCAGAAAAATATACTGCAGGGAGAGTTTTGGACATCTTGACTTGAAATTTCCAGCGGCTCTTTCAGTAAGTGCTTTTTTGTTTCCATGGAAACCAGCAGTGTTTTGAAGAGGCGGTGACAGGCTCAGCACCTACCAGCTACCATGGGGAGCGCCTGTCAGTCTACCGGTGGAAGTCAAGGGCAAAATTACCCCACCTTCCGAGGCTCTCTCTGACCTGGTCAACTTGACTTTCTAGAGAAAGAGAAGCAGAATGAGGCTGATGAAATCATCCCCGCCCCACCCCCCCAGCATTCCAGGCCTGCCTAGTGATCCTGTCTACCTCACCAAGTCGCTTCGACTCTTTCGTCAGCAGTCCCACTTTTAAGCCACCAGCAGAGCAGATGAGGTGGCTGCAGTGTGTGAACGTGTGATCACAGCATGAGGACAAGCCGGCTCTGGCAGGGGGAGGTTACGTGCCCATTGGCTGGCGTTTCCTTTCTTGTGGAATTCATTCCCGGGAGCCCAGGCTTGTCTTGCTAGGGAATCTCAGGTTGGGGTAGTTCTTTAAGAATTCATGAGGTTCACATATTCGTGTGTGGGGGTGAGGGCTGGGCATACATTTTTCGCAAACCCTGAGATTCTGCTAAATTTGGGGAGATACTCCCAGCAGGTGTGTGACCCACCTGCCCAAGTCCTGTTACGCTGGACCGGGGATGGGGCACTGTCAGAGGAGAGCAGTGTGGACCCTCTACAGCTTCCTGATGAACTGGGTATGGCTCAGGTTTAAAAAAAAAAAAAGGTGATCCTCTGTGAGATTCAGCAAAAGACCTTGCTACTCCGACAGATGCAAGTGGAGGAACTTGGATTTATTTGGTCTGGATTTTACCAGCCATTTGGCCACAGAAGAAAGACCTTTTTTGTCTTGTCATATACTCTCACCTTAGAATCTGCAGGAGATGCGACGCGTCCTCATGGCCTTTACCACTTCTCAGCATGTGTCCCTTGCCCTGAGGGATTTCTCTGGACAGCCCCATCTGCTGGCACAGGTGACAGGCTAGAAGTGGCAGGACATTCACACTGTCTGAGCGCAGCCCTAGCCCAATGACTGATGGGAGCTGAGGAGCAATTCTATCTCTGCTCTCTCCTTGCTTAGCACGCAGGGACTAAGGTGTATGTCTACACTGGACCCCAGGGTTCCCAGTTGGAAAAGAACACCATTAAGCAAGTTATGCCCTTGCTTACTGCCCCTTTTATTGACTGCCTCCCTTTCCCTGCCTCACTTCCTTATTTCCCTATAGATATTTATATATTTATTTTTATTTCATTTTCCTATCATTTTTTTAATTGGGGCAAAATTCACATACTAACATAAAATTAACCATTTTATCTATTTAAAAAAATTTTTTTTAAAGTAGTTCCACACACCCAGTGTGGAGCCCAACATGGGGCTTGAACTCATGACCCTGAGATCAAGACCTGAGCTGAGAACATGAGTCAGATGCTTAACCGACTGAGCCACCCAGGTGCCCCTAACATTAACCATTTTGAAGTGAGCAATTCAGTGGCACTTAATACATTCACCATGTTGTGCAAACCCATCTCTATCCAAATCCAAACCATTCTCACCAGCCCTAAAGAAAAGCCCACACCCACTAAGAAGTTACTCTTTTTCCCCCTCCCTTAGCCCCTGGAAACCACCAGTCTGCTTCTTGTCTCCATGGATTTGCCTATTCTGGATATTTCCATAAATGGAATAATATAACATGGTACCTTTTGTGTCTGGCTTCCTTCACTCAGGATCATGTTTTCTAGGTTTAGTCATGTTTTGGCCTGTGTCAGGACTTCATTCCCTTTCATGGCTGAATAATATGCCACTATATGGATATAACACAATTTATTTAGCCATTTATCTATTGATAGACATTTGGGTTGTTTCCACCTTTTGGCTATTGTAAATAGTGCTGCTATGAACATCCACATTCAAGTACCTGTTTACGCTCCTGATTTCAATTCATTTGGGTGTATACCTAGAGGTGGGATGGCTACATCCTATGAGGATTCACTATTTAGCTTTTTGAAGAATTGCCCAGTTGTTTCCACATCGGTTATATGAGAGTTCCAATTTCCCCACATCCTTGCCAACACTTACTATTTTCTGGGCTTTTAAAATTACGTCTATCCTAGTGGGAGTGAAGTAGTAGCTCATTAAGTATCTTTTTCATGTGCTTATTCCCACCATTTTTTTTTTTGACAAATTTCAAATACATTGAAAAAATGTAAAAAGGGGGAAAGAACACAGAACACCTGCATGCCGTCCGTTTAGATTCAACATCGTTGATCCGTCTGAGTAGTTCCTTGTAGGGTCGCTGAACTTGTTCTTCTGTCTTGGGAATTTTTTGTGAACTGGAAGTTCCATCTAGAGAGCTGAACAGAGTACGGTGAAACGTGTCAACTGAGCATCTTTATTTTATTTTTCTTTAGAATTTATTTATTTATTTGTCAGAGAAAGAGAGAGAGAGAGCACAAGCAGGGGGAGCGGCAGGCAGAGGGAGAGGGAGAAGCAGGCTCCCACTGAACAAGGAGCCAGATGGGGGACTTGATCCCAGCACCCTGGGATCATGACCTGAGCCGAAGGCCGATGCTTAACCGACTGAGCCACCCAGGCGCTCCAACTTAGCATCTTTATTTTATTTTATTTTATTTTCCAACTTAGCATCTTTAATAATAACAGCAGACTAGAATATGCGCGCGTACTAGGGGCCCTTGGCTTCACGTACCTGTTCTCACCAAATCTCCGAATGACCCTGTGTGGAGGAGGCAGCAATTGTTTCCGCCCGCCCAGAACCCACAGCCCTCTCTTCTGGTGGCAATACTTTGATCTTCCTCTCGGAAACCATCCCTCACTGTTGGTGCACCCGCTTAGGTGATGCTGCGCGCAACCCGTCACCCCCGAGAGGCACCTGACCAAGGCTCGGCAAGCAGGGTTGCAGTGATTGGCCAGGGCGAGGCACGTGATCCAGGTTGGGCCAATGAGAGTCAGCCTCTGAGCTTCGGTAGTTCAGGGATGAGAAGGCTGCCTCTCTGATTGTAGGGCTCCCTGTTGTTTTCTGTACGCTAAAGAGTGCTGCCAAGACGTCGCGAAAGGGCCCCATTTGTAAGATACATCCTGATTTCAGACATGTTCAAATGCGAAAAGAAAAAAAAGGTCTTAGGTTGCTGGCCATCTTGCCCTCCCTGGAGAAGAGCCTGTCTGAGGAGTTGGCCGGGTTCCGGAGGAGAGTGGCTGACTTTCCACGCGTGGTTGCCTCTTCTCTAGTGGCCCAGAAACACTCACTGGGAGGCCCCTGGCTGGAGTTCTGGATGCTTCTGCAACAGACCCAGCCTCCCCAAAGCCTTGCTGAAAATGCTTTCTACTCGCATACCCATCTTTCCTAACAACCAGGGTCTTCTGGTTCCCTGATTTTGCGGAGACCGCATAGACTCCATTCCGCAGAAGAGGACAGCAGGAGAAGCACCTACGCAGCTCCCAAGGGCCGATCTGTGATGGATGAGACATTCCCTTGGGGGCTAAGGTGGTGCTCAGGGAACTGGGAGGGAGGTCCCAGGAACCACCATCCCCCAAAGACCTCCGGGCTCAGGAATCTATTTGAAGGGTGACCACATAGTTGTGTGACATTGGACCGTTTACCCAGCCTCTCTGGGCTTTAGCTTCCTTATCAATAGTGGGTTTGTTATTTTCAGGGTTGCTGGGAGGATTAAGTGAGATCATCCTTGCAGAGGTCATTGCAACACCAGGCACAGTGCGAGTGCTCGAGGTTTGTTACACGATCTCCCGCCCAAGGTCATTCAGCCCTTACTTAGGCAGCCAGCCTTGAACCAAGGGACGTCTGGCTCCCCTGCTGTGTTCTTAACACCTCCCCAGGCTCTTTTCACAACCTTGTCCTGCTTCCCCTCTCCCCCTCTCTTGTCGCTCTCCTAAACTCTGGGCTAAATTGTGACAAAAGAGGGATTTGTGGCAAAAGGCTCAGCAAGATTAGGAGGCGACTGCTGGGCACATCTGCTGCACATGTTGACAGACTCCAGAAAACAAAACTGTCACCAGCTCTACTCCGCTGGGTGGTTACAGTGGGGGTGGGAGGGGGGAGCAGCGGGAGGACCTCCAGGGCCTGCCCACACCCCCAGGGCCCTGTATCTTTTAAAAACACAAAGCTTAGGAATGAGGATTTCCTTGCAGGTGCTGCCCTTCCCTGAGGTTGTACTTCTGCTCTTTTTGTTGGAATCTCAAAGGTCAAAAGATTTTTTAACAGAGGTGGACGCAGAAAAATGCAGCCACGAGAATGTGCATGGCAGGTTTCAAGGCAACCCACAACGTGAGCAGCCTGACAACTGGGTGCCTGGGAGAGGGAGCTGGTGCGGGGGTGCTCCGGTGGGGGCGGGATGCAGACAGAGACCAAGAGAGAGACAGAGAGATAGACAGAGACAGAGGGAAACAGAGACACCGAAACAGGGAGGAGAGGCAATAAGAAAGGAGACCGAGAAACACACAAAAAAAGGTGCGGGGAGAAACATAGAGACAGAGACAGACAAAGAGAGACAAAATCAGAAGGAGAGAGAAAACAGAAAAGGAAGACCAAGAAAGAATAAAAAACAGAACAGAAACAAAGGTAAAGAAATTAAAGGTGATGAGGAGAGAGCCACCTGGAGGATTGTGCCTAGCTCCATGCCGAGCACAGAGTAGGGATTAAAATATTTGTTGACTTTAAAGAGAAAGAAAAGAGATCTGAGAACATAGAGGGGAAGAAAAGTGGGGGAGAACTTGAGAAGAGGCAGACAGCAGGGAGAAAAAGGCAAAAGGAAGAGAGAAAGGAGGCAGGGAGGAAGAGGGAGGGGTCTGATTCAGCCAGCGAGGCCGGGCACCCTGGTTCCCTCTCCTGCATTTTCCCCCTGGCAGGCTGAAGGTCAAGTCAGTGATAATTCCATGCCTCTGCAAGCCCAGGGCCCTAGTGTAGTGTCCAGGCTGAGTTAGAGGCTTATGGATCTGGTTTGGGGCAGCTTTCCTCCCCCCAGTTTCTGCCCCAAAGCAGACCCCTCTCCTAGGCCTTTGGTGCTTTTTCATAGGACACAACTTTGGGAAGACCGTGGGAGATACCCACAGCCAGAACTGGGCACATAATTTACAGGACAAAATGAAAACACAGGGGCCTTTGTTAAAAATTATTAAAATGGCCGGGACGGCGACAGTAGAGTATTAAACCAAGTGTGGGCTTTTCCAAGCGCAAGGCATCTATCACTCTCACTTAGATGCTGCTCAGTGAGCCAGAGAGGTGGGACCCTAGGTCCTCTGAGATGGTGAGAGGCAGTGACCCTATAATGGGCTTCTCTGTTGATTTCAGTCATTCATTCATTCAACCAGAGTAGTTATTACCAGCCTCATTTTACAGATGAGGAAACTGAGGCCATTGGCCAAAGTCCCAGGGCTATTAAGGGGTGGAGCCAGGTGTGCTTGCCTAGAACCCTCACTCTTGACCATCAGGCCGTTCCTATCTCTATCCCTCTTCTAAATGGAACAGGAGATAGAAAATGAGGCTCAGTGGGTTGGGAAGGAGCATCTGCTTCAGGACTCCTTCTAGTGAGCAGGAAGATCTATTGAATTCAAAGAGTAAGAGGGCTGTTTCACAAAAACACTGGAGTTTTTACACATTGAGGGGATGGACAGAATTAGCAGGAAACAAGAAATCATGTCCCCCACAGCAAGCCTGCCTGTGCCCTAGGGACACGGGCAAACGTTTAGCATCTGATGAGCAAGTAGAGCATCAGGCGCAAGGAGCTACAGGGTTTTGTAACTTCGGTTTGTGTTCTTGAAGTAGGTCGCTAACATCAGGTTGTTCTGCAGTGAGCACCCCTTGATGGATGTGTGGAGTCCTCCAGAACAGGGGTTCTCAGTCTGGGGACGTGGGTGGGCGCTGGTTCTCCTGAGTTTGGGTGTAGCTTTCCCTGTTGGGGCTCTCCAAATAGAACAATACAAATAATGTTAGTAATTTCCACTCGTCCCACGTGGCAGCAAGGTGGTTCTAGCAGGTCCAGGCACCTCCTAGAAGCCTGGCAACTCCTGCAGAGTGGGCCAGTTTCCCACGGCCCTGCTTGGTTCACGTGACCATCTCTAGCTCATCATGGAATCTGACTGGCCAGACTGTGGTCAGGTGCTCATAGGACCCGGAAGTAGGGTCCTCCATCCAGGCATGTGGACTGAGAGAGAGCCCCTCTTCTACTGGTTTCCCAAAAGAAAATTGGGGAGCCATCCCCAAGAGAAGGGAGCCTGGATTTTCATTACAACTAGCGTGTGGGTTGCCTGACATGAGAAAGGGTCCTTCCTTTTGGAAAATGTTGGGGTCTAGGCCAGAACGTACCAGAGTCTTCCTAAAGAGACATACAATTGCTTGGCTAGGATATTGGAATAAAAGTCCAGCTCTTTCATCATAATTTGGTGAAATAATTTTATTTTTACTTATTTATTTAAGTAGGCTCCATGCCCACTGTGGGGCTTGAACTCACAACCCTGAGGTCAAGAGTTGCATCCTCCACTGGCTGAGCCAGCTGGGCGCCCCTGGTGAAATCATCTTAATTATATAACACTCTCAGAATTCTCCAATAGAAAGTAGTTGAAAGTCAGGAAGGAGGGACCGTAGGAGGGAGAGGGGTGGAACTGGGGAGGCAGAGTGAGGCTTTAAATATACATTGTAAAGATGTGCAGGTAGAAGAAGTCTCCCTCCGGGTGGGATCCTCGAGTACCCTTGGTTAGCACTTGACTGCTAAGAAAAGAGGGATTCCAGAGCCAGTGGTAAAGCCTTTTGAGATAAATAAGCACAATGGTTCCCTACCGATTGTCCTATATTCCTTTTAGCTTCTTGTCACAACAGACTGCTGCGGTAAACAACTTTGTACAAAAATCCTTACCCCAGTGCCTTGTATTTCTGTGGGATAAATGGAATAAATTTTGATGGGCTATTCAGCTTTAGGAAAAAAAAAATGAGTTGGAGCTTTGTGTAACGACCTGGCGAGATGTCTGGAATAGATATGTCCTCTCTCCCTCTCCGTCTAGAAAGAGAAACAGGTATAAATAGAGATAGAGCTATATGGAGATAGATAAACATAGATACAGAGATAGAGATATAAATATAGGGATGGAGGTAGAAATGCAGATAGATATATCAAGTGGTGGTGGGCGGGGGGAGCAAGGTGCGTAATGATTTCTTCTGAGGAAAACAAAATCTCTCCTGTGTGTTTTTCGGAGTGGAGCGGATAGGGTGGAAGACTAGCCACCAAACAGTAAACAGTGATGTTTCAAGGGTGTGCACCTCCGAGGGCTCGGGCGAGGTTACTAGTTTGCTTACTAGCCCAGGGTGATGTTTGAATTGTTACCATCTGCACAGGATGCTTCATACGCGCATCTATTTCACATGCAATAAAGCAAAAACGGGGGCACCTGGGTAGCTCAGTCTGTTAAGCATCTGCCTTCAGCTCAGGTCGTGATCCTGGGGTCCTGGGATCGAGTCCTGTGTTGGGCTCCCTCCTCAGCTTCTCCTTCTCCCACTGCCCCTCCCCCAGCTCATGCACACTCTCCTCTCTTTCTCAAATAAATAAATAAATAAATAAAATCTTAAAAAAAATAAAGCAAAAACGTTACAAGGGAAATAAATATGTTGCATCTGAGAACAACCTAGAAGGCTCCACTCTACACTTCCCACTACCCCTGTCTTCTAGAAAGGTTGAGGACCAAGGAAGATGCGGCAGGTTGGGGGATTGGGAAATGAAAAGGTACGCATTGCTTAAAAAAAGAAAAGAAAAGAAAAGAAAAGGTATGCATTGCTTTTATACAAGGAGGTAGGGTTGGTAGATAAAGTGCCCAGTTGAATTTGAATTTCACATAAAGGAGGAATACATTTTAGCATATGGCATGTGAGACCCTTGGGACAGCAATGGGTACAGAGGATTTTAAAGAAGTTTCCCTGGGTGCTGTGCCTCATAATATGCCTCCTACTCAGTGAGAGAACATTAGTACAATTTAGATTTTTAAAAAATCTTTTGTGGACTTGGCATGGTACTCCGGTTGAGGGAGACGCTCTATGAGCCCTGGGTCCAAGGCAACCCCATTTGCTGTCAGTAACACTCTCAGCCTGGGTTTTTGTCCTGGCCAGGATGAGGTAACCACGATGCTGGTTTCTCTTTCTCTAGCCAGGACTAAGGGCAGCCTGTTCATTTTCAATATCGAATTCTGTTGTATCAGGTGGCTCAGTCGGTTGAGCGTCTGCCTTCGGTTGTAATCCCGGGATCCTAGGATTGAGCCCCAAATCCTCCCTGCTCAGTGGGGAGTCTGCTTCTCCTTCTCCCTCTGCCTCTCCACCTGCTTGTGCTCCCTCTGTCTCTCATTCTCTCTCTCTCTCAAATAAATAAAATCTTCAAAAAAAAGGGAACAATCCATTTCATCAGATGATTTTGTCCAAAGAAAATAAACCTTGTGAGCAAGGGGAAGCGTGACTGTTATCTTTAGGATGGCAGAGGGCTGCCATCTGGTGGTTTAAAGAGACCCAGCGGGCCGGGCCCGCTGACCACACCTTGGGCTTGTCTATTGGTTGATGGTCCTTCCTTCAACAAATGCTTGAATGCCTACCCACGCTGCGCCAGGCAACAATATTGCAAGCAGTAGAAATGGCATGCTTTCAGAATGGTCATTTCTTAGTTTAGTGCAGATACAAACTTCTACTACTGGAGATGTAAAGTTAGGTCTTTGAAACATTGAAGCCATGAAATTCATATTGAAACCAGTTTTTCTATCTTCTGCTGTCTTTTAGTGCAAAGGATTAGTAAATCTTGGGCAGAGTCATACCATGGAGAGAGAGAGAGAGAGAGGGAGAGAGAGGAGAAGGAGGAGGAGGAGAAGGGAGGGTGAGAAACTTGGAATGGGAGGTAGGTAAACACAAGATCTGAAAAGTTGGTACAACTTTGCAGAAAGTGTCATTCAAGTCTTTGTTTTTAGGTTCCACTTTTTTTTTTTTAATATTTTATTTATTTATTTGAGAGAGAGAGAGAGCGCATGAGCAGTGGGGAGAGGTAGAGGGAGAAGCGGACTCCCCACAGAACAGGAAGCCCAATGTGGGACTCTTGATCCCAGGACCCTGGGATCATGACCTGCGAAGGCAGACGCTTAACCGACTGAGCCACCCAGGTGCCCTTTAGGTTCCACTGTGATGAACTATTTTCTGTAGATACTGTGCAGAACATCTAGAAACCATCACTTATCCTTCACAATTTAGGGAGCTGGTTTCATGAATTATGTTTTATGCTTGTGTCAGGTAGGATGATGTTGGCAGCATCCATTGGAGGCCCAGGGGTTTCGACCCCCACCCCTATTCTTACTGTGTTGCTTTTGTTCTCATGGTGGACACTTCCATTGCAAAATGGCCATGGGAGTCATGAAGCATCACGACTGGGTTCAAGGTGTGAGGAAGGGGGGCTGGGGCTGCAACAGCTGGGTCTGTCTCTTTTATCAGAAAAGCAGTTCCTTAGAGCATTCCCCCCCCACCCCCACACATGCCAAGTGAACTTCTGCCAAGACTCATTGATCAGAAGGGGCTAGAAGATCAACCCTAGCAGCAAAGGAGGATGGGAAGATGGGCAACAGAATGATGCCAATTGAAACTGGCAGTGACCCATTGTTTGAGGATGGGTTCATTGTTGCTCTGAGCAAAATTGGGGCTGTGTTGGCAGACGGCAGGGAAACAGATGTTGGCTGGGTACCTGTCAGTGTCTGCCCCAACATTCTATCACATGCAGGACAGTCAGTAACATCTCCTCCTTCTTTTATGTAGGGATGGAGCCTTCCCATCCTGGGGCACTCTACAGCGAGGTAGCAAGTCTCCCCCCCATCCCAATAAGGCTGTTAATCAAAGATTGAGCCAAAATTCAAACCCAGAGTCTCAGCTCTTAGTCACCATGGAACCCAGACAAACACCTCCTGGGATAAAAGTCAAACAAAGCAGAGTCCCTTTGCTCAGGGCATCCATGGGCTAAAAGAGCCTGCTCTGGTTCTGGGTGCCCTGGGAGGAGGGCAGCACTGCGGAGCCTGGCCTTCCATCCTTCCTTCCCTGGACCCCCAGCAGTAGCCACACCTCCCGCACCCCATTTCCTCGGGTCCCAGCTGTGCGGACTTGGGCGAGGGACGGCCTCTCTGAGCCTCAGATGCATCAGGTAACTGGGAAATTCTTAAACTGTTCTAAAATGAGAAGTATATTTAAAATGTAGAAAACAAAACAAAAAGAACTAGCAAGTGGCCAGAGAATGACAGCTACTACTATTACTATTAAGTATTCTTTCTTTTTTTTTAATTTTTTTAATTATTTATTTATTTATTTATTTATTTATTTATTTGACAGAGAAAGACACAGCGAGAGAGGGAACACAAACGGGGAGTGGGAGAGGGAGAAGCAGGCTTCCCGCGGAGCAGGGAGTCCGATGCGGGGCTCGATCCCAGGACTCCAGGATCATGACCTGAGCGGAAGGCAGTCGCTTAACCAACTGAGCCACCCAGGCGCCCTATTTCTTTTTTTTTTAAAAAGATTTTATTTATTCATTTGAGAGAGAGAGAGACAGAGAGCGCACCAGCAAGGGGAGAGGCAGAGAGACAGGGAGAAGCAGGCTCCCCTCTGAGCAAGGAGCCCCGACACAGGACTCGATCCCAGGAGCCAGAGATCATGACCTGAGCCGAAGGCAGATGCTCAACCATCTGAGCCACCCAGGCGCCCCTTAAGTATTATTTCTGTGTTATGCAGGCTGGGATTCCCTTGGTCAGTTCTTCCTGGTTCTGCCTCCTGGCCCAGGGCGGTCCGTCCATCTCGCTGGGGGTTTGAAGCACCTCTGCTAGTCAGGGTGGCTTCTGGTCTCAAGGGAGACTCTGTGTCTCCACTATTGTCCTCAGCCTTAGGGCAGCCAGCCCCAGGAAAGCAAATCTTGGTTCTGAAGTCACCCTGGATGCACTCTGACCTTTCCGTCTTCTTCTTCGCCCGGTCTGTCCTTCCTTGGGATCTCCATTCCAGAACTGATTGAGTGACAGGTCCATGAGTGACAGCCCCCCCCCGGTCCCTCCCGCCACCCCCCCCCCCCCCACTAGCTAAAGAAGCTTCTCCTCCCCAGGGAAGCTTTCAGAAGCCCACCCCTCTGTTTTATAATGGAAATGATGGGACACTTCAGGGAAGGAGCACTCAGACAACCATCAGGCTGCCTCCGCATGCCCCGCCGTCTCCGTTTGCTCTGAGCTGTCGCTGAGAGAAATGGCCCCAATCCTTGACAATTACCTAAACCTTGGAGCGCATTCCCCAGGTGGCCACCGGAGGGAGCACTGAACAGAGAAGTCCAGTGGAGTCTCCCTCCTGCTTGCCTTGGAGATCTGCCCAAACCTGGCTTTCCAGGCCCCCTTGTGCCTTCAACCACCTCCCTCCAGCCACACCGGCCATCCATCAAAGGTGCCGAGCTCCCATCGTCCTCCCTCCACGTGCTCCCTCTGCCCCAAAGCTTTACCC
Organism: Mirounga leonina; assembly: GCF_011800145.1. Classification (NCBI taxonomy): domain Eukaryota; kingdom Metazoa; phylum Chordata; class Mammalia; order Carnivora; family Phocidae; genus Mirounga; species Mirounga leonina. The sequence continues at coordinate 19,581,014 of NW_023270436.1, read as the reverse complement.
AAACATTCTTTTACCCCTCTATTCATCCTTTGTTTATTTTTTTATTATTATTATTTTTTTAAAGATTTTATTTATTTATTTGAGAGAGAATGAGAGAGAGCACATGAGAGGGGGGAGGGTCAGAGGGAGAAGCAGACTCCCTGCCAAGCAGGGAGCCCGATGCGGGACTCGATCCAGGGACTCCAGGATCATGACCTGAGCCGAAGGCAGTCGCTTAACCAACTGAGCCACCCAGGCACCCTATTTATTTTTTTAAAAATATTTTATTTATTTTAGAAAGACACAGAGAGAGAGCAGGGAGAGGAGCAGAGGAGGAGACAAGAATCCCAAGCTGATTCCATGATAGCATGAAGCCCACTGCGGGCCTCGATCCCATGACCTGGATATCATGACCTGAGCCGAAACCAAGAGTCCATCACTCTACCAACCCAGCCACCCAGGCGCCCCTCTATTTATCCTTTAGATCCCAGCTTAAAATCACCCCCTTGCCCACTCGCCCCTAATCACGAGTCCACCTGGCATATCCCTGCACTTTTCATTCTTAGCATGTATCACTGCTTGTGTTCATATATTAATTTGTGCGGCTTGTTGATTCTGGTCAGCCTTCCCGCTGGATTAGAAGGTCCAAGCGGGCAGGGACCATGTCCTAGTCTCCCCTGGCCTGGGACTGACCACAGCAAAAATGAAGCAGGAGCTCATCTACAATTACAAGCACACCACTCCTAGCAAACACTTGCAGAGCCCTTGTTAGGTGCAGATACCGTTCCGGGTCCTTCATGTGTATTAACTCATTGGACTCTCAACTGCAGCCCCATCATCCTCATTTCATGGATGGGGGAGCAGAAGCAGTAGGGGGTTCAGTCGCTTGCTCAAGGTCACAGAGCTAACAAGCATCAGAAGCGGGTATGAACCCAACCTCTCTGGCTCCAGAATTGGTGTACTTAACCATCAGACCACACTGCGTCTCCTAGAATGGGCACTCTCTCCCTCTCTCATCCTCTGTGGTATGTATATGGTAAACGTTTAGCGAGTCTCTCAACGATCCTCTAATTGTTAATACAGTTCTCTCCGCAACCAGGGAAGGCCGGCCACATTTCAAGTGTGTCTACAGCTCACGCAAAAGGGTTGACTGGTCAATCAAATCAAAATACGACACCGGTACTGTAAAGATACAATAAAATGGGAGCAATTGACTCATCAGATTCTAATGTATGAGTTTTCTCTACTTGTTCAAAATGACCCCATAAATTATGATTTTCTTGAGCTTCAGTTTGAACAAACCCACTGTCAAGGAGGCATCAATAGTTAAACTGAACAGACGAGGTGGTGGCTTGAGAAGAGTGACAGGAACATCTCTAGCTGGTTTGGAGCGTGAGAAGGAGGTTCTTTTGAAGGCCATGTGGGATGGCAGGTGTTTCCATTCATCCTACAGGGACGGCCTTCTTGGGTATGGAGGGATTGCCCCCGGCTCTCCTGTCCTGCTCCCAGGTTCTGGCATGACCCATGAGTTCTGTGAAGGTCCTATGGGATAGAGTTGGGGGGTGCGCGCCAAATGGCTTTGTGGCTGGAGCTTCTTGGGATTCTTATGTGTCACCCACAGACAGGCAGCCATTAATTTTTTTTTTTTTTTAATCAGCTGTTAGTCTCCTCATTCCTGCTATGGTGGTTTTGCTCACATTTCCCCTGTGCTCTCAGAGGTTAAAACAGACATGAACCTCTTCCATCCTAGGAAGGGCTCACCTCCTTCTGGAATTTCATTAATTTGGGTGTTTTTTATCCCATATTTCTAATTTTTTTTTTTTGACAGAGAGAGAGAGAGAGCAAGAGAAGGAACACAAGCAGGGGGAGTGGGAGAGGGAGAAGCAGGCTTCCCGCTGAGCAGGGAGCCCAATACGGGGCTCGATCCCAGGACCCAGGACGCTTAACGACTGAGCCACCCAGGCACCCCGTTTTTTAATTTTTTTTTTAAGCTATGTTTATTTTAGCTTAACCAGCTTATTCTCACTGTTAGGAAGGAAGCAATGATCCTTTGCACCTTTACAGTGTTTTTTGTTTTTAATCTTCCTTCTTATTTTTAAATATTTATTTATTTATTTTAGAAAAGGTGGGGGAGGGAGTGGCCGAGGGAGAAGGAGAGAGAGAGAATCCCAAGCAGGCTCCACACCCAGGGTGGAGCACGATGCCGGGCTCAATCTCAAAACCCTGAGACCATGACCTGAGCTAAAATGGAGAGTCTGATGCTCAACCAACGGAGCCATCCGGGTGCCTCATGCACCCTTACAGTGTAACTGGAAGGTAAACATTCCAATAGCTGATTTTTGAATGATTACTTAGGATTCTGACCCACTCGTGGGAGTTTGTCATGACCAGGCTCTAGAGGGAGATTTGAACATCTTTTTTCCTGATCTCTCACAACCAATACACTTATAAAACATAGTTGACTTTCCCACTCTTTTTTGGGTGCTCAGTATTTTGTGGCGTTTCAGGTTAGAGGAAAGAGAGTTGATGGATAGAACCGTCTTCTTTCCCTCATTCCTCACCCTTGATCCTCTGCTCCATCACTAGAGAGCAGGTTGAACTTGAAGGCTTCAGGGACAGCAATGTTGGACCCACATTTTGATCAGATTGTCTTCTTTTGACTCTGTTAGTCTATTTCCCACCAGGATCTTTCTACTTTGGAAAAAAGAAACGTGGAAGGAGCTTTGGAGCTGAGGAATGGGTAGAGGCTGGAGGGGTTTTGAGTTGCATGCTAGAGAAAGCCTACACTGCCTCGAATAAAATGTGATTTAAAATACAGACGGTGGATGTCATTCTCATGAGGTCTCAAGCAAACACGAGGCACATGTTCATGGAAACTGGAATGAAGGTGATCCTTGCGTTAAAGTGGCACAGAAATTGACTGAACTGTGTTCTAGTCTTTTATAGGAAGGTAGAACTTGGGAGCAACAAGATTGATCTTTAGCTGCGGAGATTTCAAAGCAAAGCGTTGGAGGAGTGGCTTGATCTTCCTGACGTCTTACGTAAAAGTGCAAAAGGAGAAAGATGGATGGAAGAAGGTTTGTTAAACAAACAGGAGCGGGAATTTGAAGATCTGGCAAATTCTCAGCCTTCTTCGCATTACAAAAAATGAGAAAGCTTGATCTGAAGAGAGCAGTAAGGGTGTGGCTGAACAACGGGGCTGATGAATAGATCGTGGGTCAGACTCCTGGATTACTCAGGCATCTCTGCGGGAGCCAGGAATACAGATGGGATGATACCAAACAGGACAGAGAGAATGGGACGGAGTGAAGGAGGGGTTGTGGCATTTCTTGGATCCTACAGGACCTGGCCACACAGCTACTCAGCTGTGGAGGTGCTGTTCTTCAAGGAGAGGGAAGAAGGATCCTGCAGGTGATTCAGAGGTCATCACGGCTGTCACTTCCACCACCGGTCCAAAGACAAGGCTGTTTCCCCCTTGGTTTCAAAGGCTGGGGCTGGGGCTGTGTCTCTGGTTTCTGCCAGAATGACCCCACCCAGTGCCTCAGGGGATGGGGCTGCCCCCACCACTCCCCCAGAGCCTTGCAAGGCAGGGCACTGAATGACAGAGGATTATTCTCGAACCTTAAAATCTAATGGAATTTGCCTTGCTAGGTTTTGGATTTACTTGGGATCCGTCACCCCTTTCTTCCTTCTGAATTGTCCTTTTTGGAATGGGAACGTCCATCCTATGCTTATCCTATCATCGTGTGGAGGGACATAATTTGTTTAGTTTCATAGCTTCACAGCTAGAGGGGAATTTGCCTTGGGGTGACCCATACCCGATTTCAATGATACTTATTATTTTTTTGAAGATTTATTTATTTATTTGAAAGAGAGAGAGCAGAGAGAGAGAGACAGAGTGCAAGCAGGGGGAGGGGCAGAGGGAGAGAATTACAAGCAGACTCCCCACTGAGCAGAGAGCCCAAGCAGAGCTCCATCCCACGACCCTGAGATCATGACCTGAGCCTTAACCAAGTATCAGACACTTAACCAACTGAGTCATCCAGTTGCCCCTCAAGGATATTTAGATAAGACTTTGGACTTTTGATTTTATATCTGATGCTGGAATGAGTTAAGACTTTGGGGGTATTGGGATGGAATGAATCTTTTGCATAAAAGAAGGACATGAATTTTGGGGGGCCAGGGGGTGGAATGCTATGGGCTGAATTGTGTCCCACCCCCAATTCATAAGTTGGAGTCCTAATCCCCCATGTGACTGTTTTTGGAGACAGGGCCTGGAGGTGGTAATTAAGGGTAAAGGAAGTCCTAAGAGTGGAGCCTGAATCCCATAGCAGTGTGGTCTTATAAGAAGAAGAGGACAGAGAGGGAAGCCTATCTGCAGGCTAGGAAGAGAGTTTTCACCAGGAACTGAATGGCCAGCACCCTGGTCTTGGACTTCCAGCCTCCAAAACTGCAAGAAATAACCCTCTGCTGTTTAAGCCTCCCGTCTTTGTCACGGCAGCCCGCTGTCCTGTCTTGATCTGAACATCCCACCCGATGTTCCCGAAACCATTCCCAAGTTGGCAGCCTGTCTTGTCAATCAAAGTGTCAGCAGGTGTTACCTCAACCCAATCCCCAGACACCAGAAACACCCCCTCCCCCTCGATGCCACCCTGCAGTGTCTTTGTAACAAAAACCCCATAGCTTTGCCTCTTTTTCATTTGTTTTATTAGCATCAATATATACAAAGTGGAAAATGACTTAACTTCATTATTCTAGCTTAGAAAGTTTGTTTTGCTTTTTATTCTGTTTGGGGATAAAATGAAAATGAAAACGTCCCAGGAGAAAGCCTACCTTTGAGGGTGCTGGACAACTCCATAATATCTGACCTCGCATGACCGCCCCGTCCCCCCCCCCCCATGACTTCTCAAGGGCATAGGAAAGTCATACCCTTCGGATTTACCGCCAAAGAAAGGTCATTTTTGCCCAAGGCTTATGCTCAGCCTTAATCTCCCCATATATTTGCCAAGTCACTTCTGCTTATACAACCCATCCTAATTATGTCGTCGCTTTGCTTCCTGCTGGGCAGTTTTGCAGTTTCCAAAGCTATCAGCCTGAGTTACTGGAGGCTTTCCACGGAGCTGGCTTCAGAAAGTATTTAAAGCATGTCTGTGGAACTAAGTAGGATGGCCCTCAAGTTGCAACCAGCATACTTATGTTGGCTAAATAATTCTACTCCTCCCCAGCGCCCCCCCCCCAAAAAAAAGCAAAACGAGGAGCTCCAAGATGAAAAGGATCGAGTGTGTGCATTTTCAAAGCACAGGGCGGTAGCTGACAGATACAGCTTACAGGAATTAGCATGTAATACACACCATCACATGCATTCTTTGAAGCTCGAAATCTCTGTAAACGTATTTCCCCACTGTTTTAAAAACAAAGAGTGGCTTGTAGGAAGGTTCAGTTGGTTCTTGAGTTGCTCAAGATTGTATCCTGTTCAAAAATATTTAATCCCAAGGGGTTTTGACATCGATCTTATAAAAACAGACACGTATGAGCTGAAATGAGACGCCCAGTGCATTTTGGGCACTATTATTATGTTTTTACCTTTACATGTTACAAATACACATTCAGGTATTCTAAAAAGAAAAACAGACACCAACCTGTCTTTCCAATCACACCGGACATTGCCAAGCTCACACGATCCATCTCTAGGTGAAAATAAACTTTTAAAACATGGTCATAGGTGCTGTGCTACTAAAGACATAACTAAGACATCGGTATCCTGAAAAAAAAAAAAAAAAAATCAACACCTTTTCTATTCCTCCAACAGCCAATAAGGATTCTTAGGCCACTTTTAGGGAACAGGGTTAGAATAAAGATTTCATATTTTGTCAGTCTCGACAAAAGACAAATGTTTAGTTTGCACGTAACCATAGTATGTTCTAAAATTAAATATCATTAATAGAGTTCTTCCTTCCAGGTGACCCAGGGTTAGGGTTAGAATAAGCATCAAATGGAAATAAAAGCAAAGACTGGATTCTGCCTTTTTAAAAAAAAGGGTACATTATTTGCATCGTTGAACCTTCTCCAAATATGACATTGCTTACTAATGGTCTGGAACAATTCTCCTCTGGTTGTTTTTTGTTTTTGTTTTGTTTTGTTTTGCATAAAATGGGGTGGGTTTTGGGTGGCTGGAAAGCAGCCTTGAATTATCTCTTGCTGTGCGTCATGAATGCATGCCTTAAGGAGCATATAAGCAGGATTCTTTTCTGGCAGAAGAAAATTATTGGGCCTCAGGTCCCCCAAGATTGAAGCCCAAGCTTCTAGCCAGGAGGAGGCAATGTGTATGTCAAAACCAACTGCCTTCCCCTAGCTCCAGAGCTGCCTAGACAAGCTACCAAAATAGGGACCATGTAACTATGTGGGGGAAGCTCCCCATGGGCATCTACAGTCACAGCTTAAGGGGGGCCCTGCTGAACAAAGGGATCAGTTCTTGCACCTGCAGCATAAATTCCCTTCCCTTTCATTCTTGGTGGAGGGTCAGAAGAAAGAACATTTTACTAACTTCACTCAATGCCCCCCCTCACCCCCGCACTCTCTCTGAATTCTCAAATCTCTCATCTACCCTGCAACATTTTTTGATTCTACCAGCATCCAGTGAGGCCAGGGTGGCAGATGAGAATGCTCATGGTCACACCTTTGCCGCCTTCGGAAGGATCATGGGAGGGAGGGGATGTGGCGAGACCTTCTAGAAGCTGAGAGCATTTGGAAGAGCGGACCCGGGATTTGTTTTGGAGCAGACCTGTTCAAGCTAAAGTCCGACCCAAGTTAATCCATCAAGAGATACCCTTTCCAACCTAATCCTGGGGCTTGGATTTGTCCTAAAAGCACCAAGGGCATGGATCCCAAATGTGTGCAATTTGATGTAGCAAGAGCTGCAGGTGATGGCCCCTGCTGTTGGGGAAACCCAGCTGCTTTTTTTTTTTTTCCCTTTGCTGCCATGTTGGTCATTTTGCAGGTCATCTGCCTGCCTTTGGAAAGGAGATTGTCACATGGATTTGGCCGCAGCTGCGACACCTCCAAACACACCTATTTCAATTTTAAATATAATAAATACAGCGAAGAAAACAGTGAATCTTCAATAAAGAGTCTAAAGAAAAGACAGACAACATTCTGGGGTTTCAATCAAATGCCATGTGGTCTCTGGATGAATTTCTCAAGGAGGTTGTAGTTGAGTTCCGATCTGCGAGCTCCCTTCTCAGGAGTAGCTGTCCTTAAATGGAAACTTCATACTCCCTGGTTTCCTGCAAGAGAGAGAAGCACAGATTGGGTAAACCATTGCGTGGTGGAGCCACAGGCAGAGCGTGCCTTGAGAGCCTTTAGTCCTAGCCGAGGAGGTGAAGACTGTGGAGAGCAGAGCCGAGTCACCCGACCAACAACCTGCCCATCCCAGATGTGTGAGTGAGCACAGCTGAGCCAGGATGACCACCCAGCTGCAACAAACTGAAAACACCACCCCGCAGACTGATGAGCAAATTAACATCGCTTGCTTTGAGCGACCGAGTTTTGGGATTATTTGTTACTCAGCTTTATCATAGTGCTGGGTAGCTGATACACTATGCTAATAAGTATTAGTAAGATCTAGTTTCTGAAGTGCTCTTTTTTTTTAAAAATCAGCTTGACCTTCTTTTTGGGTTTGGAAACAAGGTATATAGAATGTAAAATAACATACGACCTCTTCTTAGCAGTGCCATATTGAAAATGACTATAACACGTGGGCGGCAACCCCTTCAATTTCTCCAATATTCGTCAAGTGTGTGTAATATATTCCAGGCCTTCAAGGCAGAGGAGCTGGGAGATATAAGAAGTCAGAGCCTTGGCCCCAGAAGAGGTCATTGCCACATGCTTTCATGGAGGTCTACTGTTCCTGCTGGGTCAACACAGATAAGCAAGCACATCTATGGTAGATGGGAGTATGGTGGGAAGACTCAAAGGTGGGCCCCCTTCTCCTCACCTCCTGGTGGTCACATTCTTGCATGATCCCCTTTCCTAAGTGTGGGCAGGACCTGTGATTTGCTTCTAACTCGTAGAGTACAGCTAAGGCGCTAGGATGTCTTGACCATGCATCATGGTGCCCTGCAAATTTTCCATGGTCCCTAAAAATGATGATTTGTTATAATCAAGATACCCATTGGCCTATTTGATTGTTTGAGGTTCAAGGGAGGCAGGATAATATAATGATTAATGGCATCAGTTTGAATTTGTATCTTGGCTCCAAGCTGTGCTTTTGGCTGTGTGCAACCTTGGCCAAATCATCTGTTTGTCTCTCTGACCCTCAGTATCGTCATCAGTCCATCAGAGGTAACTGCATGGTATACAACAGAGTTGCTGGGATTTGGGCAGCTTATGCATTTAAGGTGCCCGGCTCATGGTACATATTCTCCTTTTTTTTTTTTTTTTTTGAAGATTTTATTTATTTATTTGACAGAGAGACAGCGAGAGAGGGAACACAAGCGAGGGCAGAGGGAGAGGGAGAAGCAGGCTTCCCGCTGAGCAGGGAGCCTGATGCGGGGCTCGATCCCAGGACCCTGGGATCATGACCTGAGCCGAAGGCAGATGCTGAATGACTGAGCCACCCAGGCGCCCCCATATTCTTCTTCTTATTATTACTGGGTTCTGTCTCCTTTGCAAGACTATAAGCTCATTAATGGCTGGACCAGGTCTATTTGGTTTACAACTGTGTCCCTAGTACCCAATACAAAGTCTGCCACCCAAAAGAGAAGAGAGACCAACTCACCCCTGTCTCATAAATGGGGTTGTCAAACTCGGTTTCCACGGTGATCTGGCTGTAAGGGTGGGAGTACATCAGGGGCAGGCGGAGGTTGGAGTAATAGCGACATCTGGAAAAGGGACAGCGAAGGAGATAGGAGTTATAATACCAGAGGAGGACAGCTAGCTGGGGCCCCTTCCCGGGCACGGGCACCTCCACAAATGCCAAGAAGGTGTGCAGAAACAGCCTCTTGCAGTGAGAATCCAAGTGGGTGAATACCAAAATCATAACTGCTCTCAACTTCTAAGCGGGTGACTAACAACTAAAATCTCAGTACCTCCCCTTCCTGCAGAGCGGGGGAGCTCAGCTGGTTTTCACCTGTAAGGTGATTCGAGCCCCTCTTTCACACAGAACGACAACAGCAATAATCAGCATTTACTGAGCACCAACTATATACCGTGTTGCCTCAGAACAACCTTCTCTGACTACCTATTTAAAAAGTGGTTTTTCTATTACCACACTCTATTTCTTTCCTTCATTGTGCTCAGCACAATGTGTTGTGTTATAATTTGTGTATTTCTGTGTATTACACTGTTTGTGTAACACAGTGTGTCATAATTTGTGTATTTCTCCTCTCCCCCTTCAACACTGTGGGATCCACAAAAACAGAAAAAAATGATCTTGGGCAGATGCCTGCCTCAGGGCCTTGGCACATACTGTGTGTGCCTGGAACCCTCCTCTTCCAGATATTTGCATAGGTTACTTGTTATTGCTTTCAAGTACTTACTCAAATGTCATGTCTCAGTGGGGACTCCTCTTCTAGAGTGCAATCATCACCCCTACTCCAGCTCCCTTTTGCTCCCTAATGTACGCAGTTGACCTTTGAACAACACAGGTCTGAACTGCACAGGTTGACTTATATGTGGAATTTTGGATAAATATAGTATGGTCCTGCAAGTGTATTTTCTCTTCCTTATGATTTTTTTAAAAGATTTTATTTATTTATTAGAGAGAGAGAGCACAAGTGGTGGGTGAGGGGCAGAAGGAGAGGGAGAAGCAGGCTCCCCGCTGAGCCAAAGGCAGATACTTAACTGACTGAACCACCCAGGCTCCCCCCTTATGATTTTCTTCATAACGTTTTCTTTTCTCTAGTTTACTTCATTGTAAGAATACGGTATTAGGGGCGCCTAGGTAGCTCAGTCTGTTGAGTGTCCAACTCTTTATTTCAACTCAGGTCATGATCTCAGGGTCAGGAGATCCAGTCTCATGTCAGGTTCTGCACTGGGCATGGGGCCTGCTGGAGGTTCTCTCTCTTCCTCTCTTTCTGCCCTGCCCCCAACACCCACACTCACACTCTCTCTCTCTCAAAAAAAAAAAAAAAAGAATACGGTATATATTACATATAACATACAAAACACATGTTAATCGACTGTGTTCTCAGTAAAGCTTCTGGTCAACAGTAGGCTATTGGTAGTTAAGTTTTCAGGGAGTCAAAAGTTATATATGCAGATTTTCAACACACTGGTTGTCGGCACCCCTCACCCTCCTCACATTGTTCAAGAGTAAACCATATTTACTTTTCTTATTATACTTTACTTGCTGTCTATCTTCCTCCCATTAGAACCTGGGCACCACATAACAAAGATCTCCTTAGGTTTTGTCCACAGTGATGTTCCTAGAACTGTCCCCCACCCCCCAAACTGCCTGGCACATAGTAGGTGCTCAATAGTTGTGAATTTGAATGAATTAGTGAATATCCTAGCCATGGCTAAATACCTTCCTTCCTCATTGCAGGCAAGTTCTATGATCCCCAACACGCAGGACAATGTCTGGTATGTAGTAGATTGTCGACACGTTTATGGAGGAAGTGAACGAATGAATGAGTGCATGATGGGATCGATGTCAGTGTGTCTGTCTCTCCCACTAAACCACAGCTCCTTGAGCTCAGGGGTAGTGCCAGCTTATTTGCTGCTGCATGCTCAGCCCTCCTGCCTCAGATGGGGTGGGAGGTGCTCAGTAGGAGTATTTCTCCCAGCGCTGAGTTGAATCATGTCATCTCCAAGCTCCCAAATGCCACCAACCCCAAGCTACAGATGGAGACCCTGTCCTCCAGTGCACTGGTCATTGAGTGGATGGCAGTCCCCCACGCCCTGCCCCGAAGCCCCCTACCTGGTGATGTAAATGTAGGCTCCTCCCAGCAGTAAGGAGATGATGAGGACTGGGATGAAGATAGCCAGTGCCATATTTCCCCCTTCCAGCGATGTCTCGGCTGCTGCTTCTGCTACTAAACACATAAGCCAGTGAAGCCTTCTGGTCTCATACCCTCAACCCGCATGGGCACCTGGCTCCCAGGTGGCCACCTGCCTTCCCAGTTCTGCACTCATTGAAAGAGCTGACATCGCAGAGCCTTAGTCGTTAGACCAGCATCCCCAGAGGGGAGAAGAGGCAGAGACTAGAGATAATGGGACTGGTTCTTTGCAACGGAGCCCAGACCCATCCTTGGGTGGGGTGGTCATGGGGCTACTGAGAATGACACTCTTTTAACCCCTGGTCATACCATGCCCATTTTTTTGGGGGGGAGTTGGCGTGGAGAAAATCTCATATGTGCTAACTGGGAAGGCAGATTTGCTTGACATTCCATGGGAAAGGGGAGCTCCTTGCACCCAGACTGACAGGTGCCTCCCAGAGCTGCTCTATCAGACCCTCCAGGAGAGGGCGCTGGGCAGCTGGGCCTGTTCTCAGTACTGCACCCCGCCCCTCACGACACCCAACTGTGAAGACCCAGTTTGGATTCTCAGAGGCCACGGTTGCACCCGCTTGGCCTCACCTGGAGCTCCCCCACCCCACTACCTTCCACATGCACAGCCTGAAGGGAGACCCCACATCTCCTCCGGACACCCGCACTCAGGTTTTCTCTGCCATTTCTCCACGGCCATGGCCCACAGAGTTTGGCTGCAGGCCAATCTATAATCCATTAACCGCCACTCTACGAAGTCTGAAAAATCGATGCTAACACCCATGACAAATGCATGAGCACGAAACATTACAACGGCTCTCATCATCTCTGAGCAACCTAGGCCTTTGAGACTTTCCCATGGTTCATTGGTTGCCGAAAGGCAACAAAGGGATGGCCTGACGCGACAGACAATAACACCCCGAAATGCTCTCCCTTTTCCCTGCAGAGTGACTCATACACGCTCCACCTCTGCACTTACGCTTGAGCCCGGCTCTGCCTGTTGGGATTAAAATGTCATCTGTATGGGGCACCTGGGTGGCCCAGTCGTTAAGCGTCTGCCTTTGGCTCAGGTCATGATCCCGGGGTCCTGGGATCGAGCCCCGCATCGGGCTCCCTGCTCAGTGGGAAGCCTGCTTCTCCCTCTCCCACTCCCCCTGCTTGTGTTCCCTCTCTATCTGTCCCTCTCTCTGTCAGATAAATAAATAAAATCTTAAAAAAAAATGTCATCTGTTGGAAAGGAGAGCAACTAGTGACATGTAGTTCGCATGGCCCCACCTTCTGAGTGAATGATTTATTGTCAGAAAGCTAAATGGCTCCCAAAATGATAATAAAAACTCCTTAATTGGTTATCAGTTTTTTAAAATAAAAACGAAACCATATATATATATATATATATATATATATATATATATATATATACATCTTATGACACCACAGCCCCAGTGAGTGGTTTGGTACCCAAGTGAATGGAGGTTATACAGAATATAGAATGTTTTATATATGGGAGGGGTTGAAAGGGAAAGGAACCACAAAATAAAAACCCAAACAAAATCCTGGCTAGCGTTTACCATCCATTCCCCATTAATAAATCTCACTTGGTAATTATTATTATTATTTTTTTAATTTTTTAAAAAAGATTTTATTTATTTATTTGAGAGAGAGAGAATGAGAGACAGCATGAGAGGGAGGAGGGTCAGAGGGAGAAGCAGACTCCCTGCGGAGCAGGGAGCCCGATGTGGGACTCGATCCCGGGACTCCAGGATCATGACCTGAGCCGAAGGCAGTCGCTTAACCGACTGAGCCACCCAGGTGCCCCTCACTTGGTAATTCTTAATAGGAGGAGAATAGAAAACAAGGAGGATACAGGGACAGGTAACTTGGGGAAAATGGACCACAGAGCATCTCCCAGGCAGACGGGGTGCTCAGCATGGAAGGTGAGGCATCACTGGATTTACTTCCCCTAAAGAGCGCCATGTGGATGAAAAGTCATACAGCTGGGTTGTGCCTTTCTCAGGCATGTGGACCCTCAGATTTTCTTACCTCAAGAACAGAACTGGTGACAAATCCCTTTCAGGTCATAGTTAGGACCCTCGGTTGCAAATTCAATGGTTTGTTTCTTTTACAATGTTTTGTTTTGAAATAATTTTCAGCAGTGTGGAGATGGAATTTCTGCTTATTTTTTAAAGCGCCTGGAGAAGGACAGGCAAGAACCTACCCTTGTTTTCTGCTATTAGCTTGATTTATTGGATTTTTTTTTCATTATGGAACTCACCTTCTAATGCGTGTTCAAAGCTGTCTTGATTAACTGAAAGGGAAATTGGAAGCATTGGTTAATGTCGAGTGAATTCACTCTGCATGAAATGAAGCCAAAAAATTAAGAGCAAAAACCTGTGCCATGGTTTGCTGAAGTTAGTGATCAGCTTTGGTTTATCTTGGGTTCCTGGAACTAGTGGAAGCACCTGGACACATCCTTTCCTAGGTTCCTGAGAGATCATGACATAGATATGAAAGAAACAAGGACCATAGTAGTCCCTGTGATTAATTACTGAACACTCACCGCATGTCCGATACTGTGCCAAGAGCTTTCTGTGTGTATCACTTACACCCACAACAATCTCACTAGGTGGATACTATCATCATCCCCATTTTACAGATGAACAAACAGAGGTTCAGAGAAGTGAAGCAATTTCTCCGATCTCACACAGCTTCTGAGGGATGAAGGCAGTCTTTAAAACCAGACTGCTTGTCTTTCCCCAGCTTCTGCTCTTAATTACATAGTTCTGCTCATTTTCATTGTTCCCTATGTAGGTCAAAGATTGATGAACAGTGAGGCTCAAGATAAAGCCCCACTTCCAAAATCCAGCCAGAGCTGAAACTGTTTTCCTGCCTTGAAATACGTGTTTATATGAACCTTTCCGGTTTTACTTCTATTCCATATTTATTTGACCATTATTCGTATTCCCTGTAAAACAATTTCCATTCACTGCCACAGACTAGAACTCTCCGGAATTCATTCATTTCCCTGTATTCCCCGTAAAACTTCTCTGGAAGTTCAAGACGATGGGGACTGGCATTCTCAGGCTTTGGCACCAAAGACATCATGGTCGGTGAGCACAAAAATATACCCATGTGGATGGGTTTCCAAGAAGCGAAATCCCAGAGTGAAGGGCTTAGATAAACAGAGTGCATTATAAGGGGGTGGCAGGGGATGGCCACCAAAGGCCCGGCTGTATGCACGTCCTAGTACAGAGACTTCTTAATTTGTGCCTCAGTCAAAGTCACTCTTTGACGTTGGTCATTACCATGTGATGCCAACAGAACCAGTTGAAAAGCTAGCTTACTAACTAACTAACTACAGATTATCTCTGGAGCTAGGGCATCAGGAAAAATGGGAAAAATGAGATAGATACTTCCCGCCCAAGACATGAGCTGGACTTGGGTTGAGTGTCTGGGAATGCATGAACTCCTACTGCATCTCAGAGCCAGAAGGAGACTTGTGTCCCTGGGAGTGTGGTCAATGGCCTCCTGGGGCACAAGTTAAAATGCAGCCTCCAGGGCCCCGCCTTTTCCTTTTATTTCACACAAATAGAAACCGAGGTCAGGGAGGGAGGGTGGCTTGCCCAAGGTCACGCAGGTGGCCCACAGCCCAGCCAGGCTGAATCCCAGGGCCTCCGAGTCCCCATCAGGTGGCCTTACATTGACCCTCAGTCACTTAGCCAACTCCAGAACACAAAGCCATGCACCCCACTTTCTTTTTTGGAAGAGGAAGTGATTTGTCATATCTTTACAGAGTCGTGGGGTCTCAGGAGTGGAAGTGGAGGGGACAGAAAGATGGAAACATCCCCTAAGATCCTTTCCTGCCAGAAACTCTGTCATGCCTGATGAAGAAAGTGAGGGGCAGGGGGCAACTCACCTGCTGGGCCTTCAAGGGCTCACCTATCTTAGAACATAGAAGTTTCAGGAATGCAAAACCGAGCACCTTTTATCTTTTCTTGTGTTTTTGATTATGTATTTTCTTTTTTTTAAAAAAGATTTTATTTATTTATTTGACAGAGAGAGAGCGAGAGCAGGAACACAAGCAGGGGGAGTGGGAGAGGGAGAAGCAGGCCTCCCGCTGAGCAGAGAGCCCGGTGTGGGACTCGATCCCAGGACCCTGGGATCATGACCTGAGCTGAAGGCAGACGCTTAATGCGACTGAGCCACCCAGGCTCCCCTTGACATGTATTTTCAATGGCAGTTCCATCTTCCCATCAGATTGGCAACATTAAAAAAAAAAAAAAACTGATAACATCTAGTGCTGGCAAGGACGTGGGGAAAAGGACATTATCACACATTATTAGAGGGGGAGCATGAATCACTACAGTCGCAGAAAAGAATCTGGCAAAACCCACAAAATCTCAACATCCACAGATCTTTGCCCACACCATCAATCCCCCTTGGAGGAATCTGTCATATCCGATGAGAAATGTCAGCACCCAAAGATTCATGGGCAAGGCCATTTCTGGGCAAAAGGAGACAAAACAAACAAGAAACCGGAAAAGAACTGGTAGATCCATGCACAGAGGAAGGAGCGGATGCATTAGGAGACATCAGAGTGCAATGCCCCATGGTAATTAAAAAGATAAGGCAGAGCTCCATTTTTTCTTTTTTCCAACTTGACAGATGTGTGTGATAAATGGAAAGCAAAACACAAAATACGTATGGTATGAAGTGTTTTTTTACTTGGCAACAAACGAATACTCCCTGCCCCTCTCTTTGTAGTGTGTCTACTTGTGTAAGTCCAGGGAACTGGGGAGACAGGACACTCACAGGTGATCCAGACTGGCTTCCCGGGAACGAACGGATGGGATGGAGAAAGGAAGGGAAAAACAGCTAATGTTTCGTTGGCAACTTTGGTTTCTTCTATTTCTTGCATGAGATACTTTTGTAGCGAATCCCAAAAGGAACATAAATAATCAGGGGGCAGATCACATATAGATTCAAAAATGGCCCTTCCGTGGTATCCTTACTTAGATTTCTTAAAAACAACCCCTATTAATTTTCCTCCACGCAGAACACTTACCCACAACACCAGATCAACTTCTATGAACGTCCATGTAGCAGTTAGACAGTTTACAGGCAATCTTTCCCCCGGGGGAAAACATCCCAATGTTTGAACTCTACAAAGTGGATTTCCTGTGCTATCGAAAATAAATTCAAACACAGGGCTGGGCTTCGTCAAAAATTAAGGCAGGGAAGAGGAGGGAGGCAGTTGTCTTAAATCCCAGTGGCCGGGAACGCCTGGGTGGCTCAGTCATTAAGCGTCTGCCTTTGGCTCAGGTCATGGCCCCAGGGTCTTGGATGGTCCCAGGGTCCTGGGATCGAGCCCCGTATCGGGTTCCCTGCTCCTTGGGAAGCCTCATTTTCCCTCTCCTACTCCCCCTGCTTGTGTTCCCTCTCTCGCTGTCTCTCTCTCTGTCAAATAAATAAATAATCTTAAAAAAAAAAAATCCCAGTTGTCGATTTCTTATTTTTCTCTGCATTTCAACAGGATCTCTTGCCCTCTCATTAAGAACTGCTTCTATAAGGTCTTGGCTCTCACAGGATAGGCTCCTGCTTGATTCCAGGTGAGAATATGCAGCACCTCTATGCCAGTGTTTCTCACACTTGCCTGATGATCAGACTCACAGCTGGTGTTAGTGACCCCGGTTCCCTAGCTCCTGCCATAGACCCCATGAATCAGCATCTTCCCTGCAGGGGCCCAGAAGTCTGTTTATATTTGCACCCCACATTTAGAAACCACTGCCTTAAGTGATTCTCAAATTCAAAGTGCATTTGAGCAACCCAGAACTTGTTAAAATGCCTATTTCAGGGTCCTACCCCTCAGTGATTCTAGTTTTGTAGATATGGGGTAGTAGATTCAAGAATTTGTTTCTCATAAGCAGTCTGGGTGATTCGAATGCTGAAGCGACTGGCAGATTGGAAGCTACCAGCCTAACAGCCTTAAAGTCCACCCTAAAGGCAGCTCACTGGGAAAGAGGCAGGGAATTTACAATCAGGAGACATGTGTTCAAATCCTGAATTTGTCTCATAATAGCTGTGTGGTTTTGGGAAAGTCACCTAACTTCTCTGGGACTTTCCTTTTGTAACCATACAACGGGCAAGATACCTCATCTATTTTTTTTTTTAAGATTTATTTATTTGACACAGCGAGAGAGGGAACACAAGCAGGGGGGGTGGGAGAGGGAGAAGCAGGCTTCCTGCTGAGCAGGGAGCCCGGATGCGGGGCTCGATCCCAGGATGTTGGGATCATGACCTGAGCTGAAGGCAGACGCTTAACGACTGAGCCACCCAGGCACCCTGATGCCTCATCTATCTTAGAGTGTAGTCCTGAGGTTTAAATGAGGCGATTCAAGAAAAAAAAATTTTTTAAAAATCATAGGTAAATTTCACATAACATAAAATTAATCATTTTAAAGTGTACCATTTGGTGGCATTTAGCACATTCATGATGTTGGGCAGCCACCACCTCTATCTAGTTCTAGAACATTTTCATCACCTCTAAAAGGAAACTTTCTACCAACTAAGTAGTTACTCTTCTCTCTCCACCCCAGCCCTGAGAGCCACCAATCTGCCTCCCGTCTCTATGGGTTTACTGATTTGGGATATTTCATATAAATGGAATCATAGGATATGTGATCTTTTGTGTCTGGCTTCTTTCCCTTAGCATCATGTTTTCAGGGTCCATTCAGGCTGTGGCAGGTGTCAGAACTCCGTTCCTTTTCATGGCTGAATAATATTCCAGTATAGCTCGACCACATTTTATTTATCCATTCTCCACTTGATGGACATTTGGGTAATTCCCATCTTTTGTGAGCAATGCTGCTATGAATATTCATGTACATATGAATATTCATGTACAAGTGCTGCTGTGAATACTTGTTTGCAATTAATTTGTGCATCTACCTAGGAGTAGAAATGCTGGTTGGAAAACATAAAGCATTTGGGGATCCATTGAAGTTATGGGTTCCCAAGTAGAAACGTAAAACTCATGATGCCTCTGTCCCTGCTGGGGAGAGAATTCAGAACTTTCTGCCTCATTCTCAAAGGGGCATTAATGCCATAAAAGCCTAAGATCTATTAGCCTAAAGCATCGAACGGATTTAGGATATTGTTATTAATTGCATGCCTCAAAGACCCAGATAAATAGACCCAAATCTCACTGGCTATGTTGAAACTTAATTTCAGTGATGACTGTTTCACTGATTTTATTTTATTTTATTTTATACTTTATTTTATTTTATTACATCACGTTAGTCACCATACAGTACATCATTAGTTTTTGACGTAGTGTTCCATGATACATTGTTTGCGTGTAACACCCAGTGCTGCATGCATAACGTGCCCTCCTTAATACCCATCACCGGGCTAACCCATGCCCCCAACCCCCCTCCCCTCTAAAAACCTCAGATCACTGATTTTAAAACAAGTTTTCCCTCTTCACCATTTCTGGGATGGGGGCGTGTTAATCCGCTGCCACCAGGTGGCGCTCACGATGGCCCAGTGCGCGCCATGGTCCAGCGCACCATCATCAGCGTTTGGAGAGGGTGTGAGCAGCAGGGGGGACCACCCCAGAGGCAACAGGGGAGCCCTCGTAACCCCTGGGAACCAAGTGGTTGTGGAAACGGGGTGCAGGAGGCAGGGAATGTTTAAGCCATGTAACTGAAGCAGGAGTGCAAAGTAGAATGGCTCTCCGTTATGATAAAAATCGAAGCTCACAACAGAGCTTTTAGTAAGTAGAAATAAAAATGCTAAGCCGGGAGAAGGCATTGTGCCATCGTTTAATTGGCAGCATTTTTTTTTTCTCTTTCTCAGTAGTGCAGAAAATAATGGTTGGTTTCTTAGATGTCATGAAATACAGTAGATGGATTTTTAGAGCAAATTGAGAATCATAACAAGAAGCCAGACCTGACATCTCCCGGTCCCCATCCCTGGGTGGTGAGTAGGTTTCTTTACCTTTACAAACGGGCAGGGGCCCGTTCCAGTGGGATGGCTGTCCCAGGATGCATCGAATGGTCACTTCGCCCATGAGCTCAAAGCCTTCGTAGCACATGAAGGTGAGGGACTCTCCTGGCAGGTAGAGCCTCTTGTACAGGATTTGGTAACCGTTTTCGGGCAAGCCAGGGTTGTCACAAGCCAGGGACTCTTCCGCTGAAATATAAGCCCAAAGCAGCTCTGATGAGATCACGCAAATCCTGGGGGACTCCCACTCACAGCCTGTCTGATCTGGCTTTGGGCAGCCTCACCAGGACCATCTCTCTGCGTTCTCCTCACCTCCAGTGGTTTCCCATTCCTCAAACTCACCTCCCTGTCTCCCACCTCTGGCTGCACATTATGCAAGGGCACCATCGAATGTCCCAGGATGTGGAATCTGGCTTAAAATCTGTGTTCCACTACGTACTCGCTGTGTGACCTCCAGCAAGGGCCACAACCTCTCTGAGCCTTGGTTTTCCTCATCAGTAAAATATGAATAACAGTGGTATCTGTCTCATAAGGATTTGGGAGATTAAATAAGATCATGAATATAAGGTGTTTAGCATGTTCTTGGCAGGCTGTAGGTGTTCAGTCAATGATGGATGGCCGTGTTGTCAAATTATGAAATATTCTTCTTGTTCCTCATCTTACACCTTACCTGCCCAGCCAGCCTGGTTAAGTCTGGTGTTTCAGTACTCAGTCCTCATTTCTCTGCCTCCAAGGAGCCTTCCCTGGTGCCCTCCACCCCAATAGAATCACTAATCTTCCTAGTTCTTCCTCCACACCAGCACTGAACACACTGCATTGTATCTATTATTTAATATATGTTTTCCTCGCTGGAGATGAACCTGTTAGGACGTGCTTGAAGCTCAGGGCCTGCTCTATAAGGACTATCGTATTTGATCCTAAATTATACAGTAGGAGCATCGTAAGTGACACCTGGCAGCTTAAGACATACTGGAGAGTTGAATCCATCCCTGGTTTAACCTATTCCAGGCTCTGGACTCCAACTTCCCTGCCTGTTACATAAATGGACTGGACCAAGACCCCATCTTTAGCTGAAATGTGGCTGGGTGATGACATTCCCACTCCAGCGATGTACCCACACTTTGAAATAAGATCATCTAAAGCAGGTTTTCTCAACCTAGATGCTACTGACATTTTGGGCTTCGTAATTCCTTGTGGTGGGGCCTGACCTCTACCCGCTATTTCCTTGTTGTGACAACCAAACATGTCTCTAGGAATTGCCATTGACAAATGTGTCCCGGGAGCAGTGTCACCCCTGTTGAGGATCACTGATCTCGGCTCTTAAACAATTCCGTGAGAACTCATCCTGTTCTTTCTCAGGAGTACAACTGAGTTGGACTGGCGGTCTTAGAAACGATCACAAACCTAGCCTCGTTTCTATTTTCCTCCCATTTCTCCCCTCTCCTGAACTATAGGGGAAAATGTACATTTTTGGAGAGCACATTTGAACAAAATGTCAAAATCAGCTTCCCCAGGTATTGCTATGAATGGTTTGTAAGATATCCCACAAATAACGAAGCGCTGAAACTCTGTGGTCATTAGCAACTGGCGGTAGCCGGGCACTCACTGTAGGCCACACACGTTGTTATGAGCTTCTTTCTATATTTATGGCCGGAACCATCATCCTTTTTGATGAGGATGCTGGGTTGTTCAAAGTCACCCAGCTAGCAAGTGGCAGATCCGCTGGGTTTGAAATCCAGTGCATTTTTAAAAAATTTTATTTATTTATTTTTTTTATTTTTTTAAAGATTTTATTTATTTATTTGACAGAGAAAGACACAGCGAGAGAGGGAACACAAACGGGGAGTGGGAGAGGGAGAAGCAGACTCCCTGCCGAGCAGGGAGCCCGATGCAGGACTCGATCCCGGGACTCCAGGATCATGACCTGAGCCGAAGGCAGTCGCTTAACCAACTGAGCCACCCAGGCGCCCCGACAGGAAAGGTCTTTTTTTTTTTTTAAAGATTTTATTTATTTATTTGAGAGAGAGAGCTCATGAGAGGGGGGAGGATCAGAGGGAGAAGCAGACTCCCCGCCGAGCAGGGAGCCTGACGCGGGACTCGATCCTGTGACTCCAGGATCATGACCTGAGCCGAAGGCAGTCGCTCAACCAACTGAGCCACCCAGGCGCCCAATCCAGTGCATTTTTAATGGCTCTGGGTAGTGGCCCGGGGTGGGGAGGCCCTTCTTGTGCCAAATCCCCTGGGCTATCATGAATTCCTCCAAGCTACTGCTTTCTCAGAGACAGAAATTTCGAGATGAAAATGGGGCACCCAGCTGGAAGCCGGCATGGGGGCCAAGGTGAGGCCGCTGGGGACTACATCATTGGAAACTTTTATTATGGCCACGGTCTGGCCATGTGGGCTCTGCCCCGGTCAAGAGATCGCCACGTCTCATTTGTGGTGTTCTGAGGGCAGGGCAGTGAGGAGCCAGGGCCTCCTGAGAATCCCTAAGTGTCTCCCTGGGGAGCCACCCATAAAACCCTTGCTGAATTTGTAGGCTCGTCATTACTTTTGGGGGTGCGGTTTATATTGTCGGGATGGGAGCCTCAGGAGTCAGGTACCATCAAAGAAGGGAAGTCGAAACAATGACCGCATTTAGTACTGCCAACAACATCAACGGTAGTAAGAGTAGCAAGTACTGTCGTTTCTCGAGCCTGCAAAAACCCATTGGATATAATCCTGGCAAGTGAGTTATGTATTCGGCTCTACAAAGAGATAAAGAGATCATTTCAACAAGCTGCCGCAAGTGCTGTGATCAATGTAACTGTAGGAGCCATGGGAGCTTAAAGGAAGAGAAACATGACCTAGCCTGGGCAGTCAGGGTGGTCTTCCTGGAGGAGGTGATTTGGGGATTCATTGTTATTTCCTTCACAGATTTGGCTCGCCTCCTCCCATCTCCAACAGACCCCAGGCTCCATGAGAATGTGGATCATGTCTGTTTAGACACTGCTGTATTTTTAGGGCCCTTGCCACACAGTTCCCAAACTGTGCACCAAGGCACCCCAGGGTGCCACCATGAACAGCACTCCTTTGAGATTTTTCAAAATTTTGAGGAGACAAAGGGACATCTCCCGGACCCATGTGAATGGTGCCAACATTAGACAGAGCTACATTTCTTTTGATGATGCCCTGTCTTTGCAAATCTGGGTTTTTTTGCAGGGGTTACACTAAAAAGCAAGAGCTCTGATAAAATCAGTGTGGAATGGAATAAAGGTAGTCCAGTCTGACGCCAAAATCTAAGAAATTTGGTGGAGCCCAAGAGGCACCCACACCCCTGTAGCTATGATTCTAATTATTTAAGAATGCATTAAGAATCATGGGGCCCTTGGGGGACTCGGTTAAGCATCCGACTCTTGATTTCAGCTCAGCTCATGATCTCGGGGTCGTAGGGGATTGAGCCCCACATTGGGCTCCCTGCTCAGGGTGGAGTCTGCTTAAGATTCTCTCCCTCTGCCCCTCCCCCTCCCCCTGCTCTCTCTCAAATAAATAAAATCTTTAAAAAGCGCAATCAAAATCAAATCTTGTAATATGTGCATTACTTTTTCAAATGGCTACTAAGTTGTCAGGATATAGCTACTTACTAAGTTGCTTGGTCCTAACTACTTAACAAATGGCACTGTTAGGTATTTTGGTCTAGGATATTTACCAAAAAAATTCCCAAGACGCCAAGGGTACCATGAATTGAGAAAGTCTGGACATGCCTGTGCCTGCATTTGGAGGCACTTTTTGAATAATTGCTTCAGTTGCTTCCAACTGCCCTGCCTGGCAAGGAGTATCATTCCCTTTTCACAACTGAGGGCTCTGAGGCCTTGAGAGGGCAAGCTACTGGCCCAAGGTCACCCAGCAGAGCTGGGCGGGAGGTGTGTTTGGCTATGAATTCCAGACACTTTCTTGCTTCCATGCTTGACCTGTCAGTTCTTGAAGGAGTCAAAAGACATGGTTTGGAGTCCCAGCTGGACCAAACAATGGTCTTGAGTGGGTCATCGTGAACAGAAGCTACAGGCATCCAGAGCTTTTACAACTGGCTCTGTGTGTTTCATGAGCTTGTTGGTGGAAGATCTTTGTCCAGATTAAAGCACCAGAAGCTGGGACTGCAGAGTGATAAGGTGGGAAAATGCTGCTTTTGGGCTTAGTCAGGCTGCAGCTGGAATCCTGGGTTCTCGCCTTCCCTGCTGTGTGACCTCAGGAAAGCCGCTCACCCTCTCTGGGCCTCCTTTGCCTGCTTTCAAGTGAACACAGGTCCTGCCCATACAGTTTCATGAGTGTTCAACGTACTAATGCTGGGGAAGGGTTTGGCATGATGAAAGAGCGCATCCTGTGGGGCATTTACCCCCGTTCAGCAGAGGAAACATTTTCAAGCTAGAGCTGCCCAAAAACTCATCCTTGGAAACACCGTCAGAACCCGGAGACAGCCTGCCCCTCCCTCTGCCTACCCCCCCGAACCAGAATTGACCAACCTCTTGCCTCACATCTCCTGCCAGCCTGTAATGAGATTGGAAGCGCATGCCGGGCGCCTCTTGGGGCTTCTGGGAGGATCACATGTCTCCTGACACCCAGCCTGGCTCGTGACTCATTAGTGCAGATGTCAGGGAAGCTGTCACAACTGAGATTCCAGGGTAAGGCGGCCCGGGAGGGAGGGAGGGAGGCTTGTGTCTCCAAAACCCAGCAGCCAGCGCAACCCAGAGGATCTTCGGAGGCCGTGCCTCATTAGGGAAGTGGCTTTTCTTTCTTCCTTCCTTTCTTTCTTTTTCTTCTTTTATTTTTTTTAATGATACCTCCACCTCTCAGTACTTTTAAATAAGCTTTTATTTTTAGCTTCTCATCTCTGGGTCTCTGCAGCTTGACTGGCTCAAGCAGCTTCTGATCACCCTGGAGGAAACGGGAACTGAATGGGGGTTCTGGGCTGCCTTAGCGAAGTGTACGTGACATGGGTGAGGGGGTGGAGCCCTTCGAACAACAGAAATGCACTGTCTCACAGCTCTGGAGGCTGGAAGTCCCAGGTCAAGGTGGCCTTCAATGGCCACATTCCCTCTGAAGTCTGGGGAGAAGGATCCGTCCTTGCTTTTGCTTCCTCCCAGCTTCCAGTGGTAGCTGGCAATTCTTGGTGTTCCTAGACTTGCAGGCACAGAATGGTGTTCTCCCTGGGTCTCTGTGTTCAAATTTCCTTCTTCTTATGAGGACACCTGTCACTGGATTGGCACCCATCCTAATCCTGTAGGGCCTCACCTCAACTTGATTACATCTGCAAAGACCCTCGTTCCAAAAAAGGTCCCAGTTACGGTACTGGGGTTAGGATTTCAGCATCTCCTTTCGGGAGACACAATTCTCCCTATAATGCACTGTGAACTTGGCCCAAAGGTCTGGGGACTAGGAAGGGATGTGCTTGTGGGTGAAGGGTTAGGGCCATAGGCTGCAATTCCGCTGGGACATCCCTGCCTGGGTTTGTCCCAAGTCACCCACGGTGAAATATATCGGGGCAAGGCTGGTGGAAGGGGCCAGGCCCTCCAAGACTGGAATCCCAGCTCTGCTCATGAAAAAGTGTTGTGACCTTAATCACATGTCCCTGTGAGTCTCAGCGGCCTTTAAACACACACATACATGCATGCACGCACACATACATACGTATAAATGTATACAGTGTATGCATACACATGCCTATACAGTCACACACATATATAATCCGTTTAGCAATGTGTTTTATTTGTTTACTTATTTATGGGGGGAAGATTTATTTATTTATCTGAGAGAGGGAGAGCATGAGTTGGGGGAAGGGCAGAGGGAGAGGGAGAGGGAGAAGCAGGCTCCCTGCTGAGCAGGGAGCCCAATGCGGGGCTCGATCCCAGGACCCTGGGATCAGGACCGGAGCCGAAGGCAGACGCTTAACCGACTGAACCACCCAGGCGCCCCAGCAACGTGTTTTACACTTTCAATAAACTGTAACTATTGTTGTCTCTTATCACCTTTGAGCTTTAGTTTTCTTAGTATATTTGCACGCACACACACATACATACACTTACATTCACAAATGCATATAATCTGCTTAGCATGATGTCTTACACAATCAATAAATAGCAACCATTATCATCTGTAAAAGAGAGCAGATGTGCCTTTTGTCTGAATGACCCATCAGCTATACCGTATTTTACCTCTGAGATGTCCTTAGCTCTGAAATCCTAGGACCTGGACTAAAGAGGCAGATGGGGACCCATGGTGTGAGGTCCAAGATTCCTTGTTGCACGTGAACCCAGAATAAGAAAGTCCCCCTTTGCTGTGCAGAAGCTTTTAATTTTGACGTAGCCCTACTGGTAGCTTCTGGACCTTGAGCTGCTGAACCCTTAATGGAGCCGCTCACAACATGCTCGTATAAAATATGAGCGGGTCTCTCAAGTCCCAACATTGTGTGAGGCTTTGTTCCTTCTGCATCGCCTCCTGTTTCCTCTGAACAATGGTTCTGATCCCTGGTTGCACATCAGAACCCGGGGTGGGGGGAGGCGGCTTTGAAAAACCTCACTGCTCATGCTAAGCCCCAGACCAGGAGCATCAGAATCTCCAGCGAGTTTGAAAACTTCCCGAGTGAGTCCATGCACAGTCAGGCTGAGCCTCCCTAGACCACCGCTCTCTACCCTCTCTCCTTGGCAAGAATAGTAATTCCTCCCTCGTCAGAGTGACTTCGGAAGACTTTTTTTTTGATTCTTTATGATTAAGAAACCCCCAAAGTCTTTTCTTAACCAAACATCTGCCTTAATGGCTTCACGTAGGTAAGACCAAAGAAGAGTTTAAATCCACCAATTTCGTGTCCTGTGGATGGCTTGATTTTCAGCAGAGTCAGGCAGCTCTGGGTTTGACCTTGGCCTCCACTGTTAATGGGCTGTGTGACCCGGGGTGATGATTTCACTACTCTGAACTTAGTATCCTCTTCTTGCAAACGAGACAACAGTGCCTTGCTCACAAGGCCACTGGAGGCAGAAGGGAGGGACATTCAGTAAAGGACTTAACCCCGGGCCCAATAAATGTACCGTAAATGTTATAGTATGCATGCCTCCGATCTGCCAGCTATGGTCAGGGGATAGTAATAACAGTAAGCGCTCTCGAAGGGTGGAATGCCTCCTCCTAGCAGCCCAGCCCTCCACCACGAATAAGAAGAAGCGAACCCCCGTCTGCATCAAGTCAGCAGCTAGGACTCACAAACACAATGGGGTAGGCGAGACGTCCAGATGGGCGTGCCAGTCTCTCGGCTGTAGCAGGTTAGAAGAGAGCTCCCTTCCAGCACAAAGCCGGGGTTGCATGTGTATTGGATGGTGGTGCCCACCAGCAGCACGGGATCTGAAATTAAGCGGGTCGAGTGGTCCACTTCCCCGGGGTCGGTGCAGTACATAACTACGGACGAAATCAGACCAAGAGGGCGTTAGGACGCTTGATGATCACAGGTTTGCTGAGAACTACAGGATGACCTGGAAAGTTTCCTAACTTGATTCTTCTCCTGTTTGGAAGATAATGCCTCTGAGCTCATCAAAGGTGGTTGGACAAGAAGCCAGGATGAAAGAGGCCCGAATTTAATTCCATTTATAGGAAGTAGCCCAAAGAAATGTTTGCATCTGGACCTACATACGAGGCTGTACATTGCACCGTTATTTGTAATGGTAAAAAAGAAAAAACAAAACAAAACAAAAAAACAATGCAGATCCTTTAACAGGGGAAGAGTTAAATATGGAACAGCTGTTCTATGAAATCCTGAGCAACCACCAAAGAGAGCAAAGTGAGGGCGCCTTCGCTGCTTTCTTTGTGGTGCCTGAATCTAGTAAAACAAGCGGTTAGTTTTCAATTAAAAAATCAATATACATAAAGGGAAAACAATAAGCTAATTAAAAAAAGAATGAAGTACACAACATGTGTGATATGAAAAAGTATCTGGATTACTGAGTTGAGAAAATAGCAGTGGTAAAATATCCTTATCTATCGCTGTTTCTGTACGAGTATCTCCGTGTGTCTACACATGCACAGTAAGCATGTACCTATGTATGTCTATGTGCGTATGTGTAACACACTATTTCAACTGGAACAACATAGAATAAACTTTTAAGAGCAGCCTCATTTCTGGAGAGGACGATCATGAAGGATTTTCACTCTGTACTTCGTAATTTTACTACTGCTTGAGTTCTGTAAGTAAGCACCTGCTACTTGCATAATGGGAAGATATGTTTAGGTACATCTTTTGACGTCGAGAGTGTAGTTGAACCAATGAATGAATGAATGAAAGGCACTGATGACCCCCAGGGATTTCCGGGGGGGGAACCCCACTGTTCTCAGGATGTTCTGCTGTTCTTATTTCACTAGAAGAGAAGCCACTGGGGCAGGTTGGTGAGTCTCTGTCTTAGACGCAGAGTGACAGGCAGCCAGCATGGGAACATAAATGCTGATATCCAGAAGGGGCCCAATGCAAATTCATTTGCTCTAATTTGGGTCTTTTCCTGGCAAAAAGTGAGGCAGTTGAAGAGTTTCCCAGAGAGAGCTAGTTTATGTCCCCTCCAAGCCTTTAGAACCCATTAACACAATGGGTCATTACTATTTAAAACATTTTAAAAATCATCATCATCATTATTATTTTATTTATTTATTTTTTTAAGTAGGCTCCATGCCCAGCATGGAGCCCAATGCGGGGCTTGAATTCAGGACCCTGAGATCAAGACCTGCGCTGAGATCAAGAGTTGGATGCCTAATTGACTGAGCCACCCAGGCGCCGCTAAAAAATCATTATTATTAAAAAATTTTTAAAAATCATCATTATTCAAAAGATTTAGGAATCATTCTTCAAAAAATTTAAAAGTTGTAATATTCAAAAAATTTCAAAAATCATAATTCAAAATATTTAAAAATCATTATTCAAAAATTTTAAAAATCATTATTAGGGCATGTATGTTTAAAACATTTTATAAAGTAATGATGGGGCTCCTGGGTGGCTCAGTTGGTTGAGCCTTCGACTCAGATCATGATCTCAGGGTCATGAGATCGAGCCCCACATTGGGCTCCACGCTCAGTGAAGAGTCTGTGCTTAGTCTGCTTGTCCCTCTCCCTCTGCTCCTCCTGCTCGCACTCTTTCTCCATCTTTCTAAGATAAGTAAATACGATCTTTGGGGGAAAAAAAGTAATGATGATGTAGATCATGTTAACGTATCTGCGATGGGTCTCACCATCCATGGCGCTTCTCATTGTTGGTTTTTTAATTTTCCATCATGATACACACATACACACACCCACCCACATACATGCACACACACCCCCCACCACATACTGTTGTGGAATAAGCAGATGTTTATGCAGCCAATTTTGAGGATTTTTAGCAAGCTTTTTCATGTTTCCCCCAATTATAATTAATTTTCTTTGCCTTTGGAATAT
Organism: Mirounga leonina; assembly: GCF_011800145.1. Lineage (NCBI taxonomy): Eukaryota > Metazoa > Chordata > Mammalia > Carnivora > Phocidae > Mirounga > Mirounga leonina. The sequence goes on along the minus strand of NW_023270436.1, from coordinate 19,552,617 downwards.
TTGTGACAGGAATTGCATATAACCCCCACCCCCTTCCCCAATACCCTCTTTCTCTGCTGACACTTAATATTTCTTTTTTTTTTTAAAGATTTTATTTATTTATTTGAGACAGAGAGAATGAGAGAGAGAGAGCACCTGAGAGGGGGGAGGGTCAGAGGGAGAAGCAGACTCCCTGCCGAGCAGGGAGCCCGATGTGGGACTCGATCCAGGGACTCCAGGATCATGACCTGAGCCGAAGGCAGTCGCTTAACCAACTGAGCCACCCAGGCACCCGACACTTAATATTTCTTATCGTGCAACTGGTCACTCAAGGCAGGTCGAGCAGGGCTACCAAAGTATCCCCAAGGATTCCCAGCGAGATGGGTGCAGGACCACCCCACCCCTACTAAGATTCAGTGTAGAAACCAGAGAAGCACCCCCCTTTCCTCCCACTTTTCAAGACACCAGGCGCAGCTATCACCAGGCATGCCTAGCCCACAGTCCTGAGGGCAGCAAGCAGAAGGCGCCAGGAGGCTGGGATGGGTGCTCTCTGGATGAAGCCAGCTACCTGTGACAGGGATTTTGAACCGGGGCTCCAAGGTCAAACTTAGATTGGTCTTGTGTGGCCGCTACAGGTATTTTAATGACGAATTTGAATGATGTTTTCTACGAAGGTTTCACTGCAGTCTACACCACTCCCTATTGTCTCTCCCGCAGCCTATTTCCCTCATTTACATTATCTGCCAGGCTCTGGAGGCCCCTGAACCTGACATCCCTGCCCTGAAGCTCTAAGAGGACATTTGTGAGCCATGCCAGCGAGCTGGTGGAGTAGGAGGGAGGCCAGATCCTACATGAAGTGACTTCACTGCATCTACTTGAAAAATACTCATTGGGAGGGATTTACCCCCCCACCGACCTAGAAGAAGAAAACAAGATGACTCTTACTTTTCTCACAAAACGGGGGGTCGCTGCTCCAGCTGAGGTCCCACTGGCAGGTGAGGGTGTCACTTCCCACTATGTCATAGCCCGGGTCACACTGGTACGTGATTCTGGCTCCTCTCACAAGCTCCGTATGAGAAGTGGTTTTCCAGCCGTTCTGGATCTCTGGCAGGTCTGAGCAGGAATCATTCCTTGATACCTCTTTAAAACAAAAACATCATCCTTAGATGAGGAGGTGGGCTTTTCTGTGTGGGGTTCCATTTACGAATGTCAGAGGAAAGAGCAAACAGAAGAAGAAGTCTCCAGAAATAAGTAACACACTTCGAAATCCCTTAAACCACAAGAACTCTGCTATAGTGAGATTTTATGGTAAGCTCTTCCTTACCAAGCATTCTTTTGGTTTGACTAAGTCAGTTTAGGATTTAGAGAGAGACAGAATCCTAGCCCTGCCACTTATTAGCAATGTGATTTCAGGGGCAACCTCCTCTCCTAGTGTCTCAGGCCCTCACTTTTCATGACGCCCACCCCACCCTGTTATTCTCACCTCCTGGAATTCACATTCTCGTGTACTCCCCGCAAAGCCCAGCAAGGCTGATGTGCACAATCAGCAGGCTATTGCAGAAGTGATGATGTGTGGCTCCTGAGGCTAGGTCATAAGGGACGTTGAGAAGCTCTCCCCTTGCTCTCTGGAGAGAGCAAGTGCCACCCATGGGGATGCTCAGGCAGCCATCTGGAGCGAGCCATGTGGAGAGAATCTAAGGCCTCTTGCCAACGACTGGTGTTGACTTGCTAACCACACTAGCAAGCCATTTTGGAAATGGAGCCTCCAACCCCACTGAAGTCCTCAAGTGAATACAACCCTGGCTGACATCGTGACTACAGACTCATCATGAGAAATCCCCAGTCAGAACCATCCGGCACGAACTCCTGAATTCTGGACCTACAGAAAGCGTGTGATCATAAATGTGCATTGCAGGGCACCTGGGTGGCTCGGTTGGTTAAGTGTCTGTCTTTGGCTCAAGCCATGATCTCCAGGTCCTGGGATCGAGCCCCACATCGGGCTCCCTGCTCATTGGGGAGTCTGCTTTTCCCTCTCCCTCTGCCCCTCCCCCCAACTCATGCTCTCTCTCTCTCTCTCAAATAAATAAAAAAATCTTTAGAAAAATATGCATTGCTAATTTGGGGGGGCATATTTTGTTATACAGCAATGGTAGTGAACACATTCAGCCTCATTCTAAGAATGTCTGTAGATTCATGGGTTTGATGGATTCTTAATATATGTTTTTGTAATACAGATTAAGATAAACACTCAACTGTTGAAATAAAAATAATTACTGGTGCATTCTTTAAATCATGTTGCATATCATCAGCGAACATTAACCACACTCCAAAATAAGCTACACACAGCTCGTTATCACAGATTGGAATAATCCTGCCTTCCTTCTGCAAATCCTCATTACTGAGGGAGCAATGCAAAGTCCACTATTACTGTTCTTGCTTCCAAGTGCCCACTGCACAGATTTTGAGAAGAGAGCTAATTAGGCAGTATAATTAATTTGCAGTTCTTATGTGCTTCTGGGGAAAGCAAAGCACCTTCCCTGTCTGCAGGAAAGTCATTCTGAGAAACAAGCGATGGCTTTTCCTCGGATTTCATCATGATTTTATTTGGGGAACGGAGATCTCAGGGGTGTCTGCAATAAGAAGGGGAGAGGGAGATGGCTTCTGGAATTGCTTCGTGGGAACAGGAGCCTCTATTTTTAGGCCTCTGAAAAATCAGCCAAGCCCTGGATTTAGGACACAACTAAAAATGCTCAAACTGTGGTTGAAACAGGAGTAGATAATGGATATGTGGTCTGCCTTGTGCCAAATGCTTCGAGACTGAGAAAGGTTTGCTTGTCTGACTCTTCAGTCTGAGCCAGCACGGTGACATGCTCCCGTGGGACGCCCCCCCCCCCCGCCCGCCTTTGTGGTGTTCATCACATTCGTGATTATCGAGTCGGGGACACTGTCACTCAGATCTTGTTTACTAATTCAGTGGCCTTGCCTAAGTCAGTTAGCCTTCCTGTTCAGCTCCTCGACTCTACCCCCAGAGACTCTGATCCAGAAATCTGTATGTTTAGCCAGCATCCTGGATGCAGTTTCTGGCATCATCCTTGTGGGCCCTGAACTTTGTGAAGAATGAGAAAACTGGCTTAGGAGTTGGAGGACTTCCCTTCTGGTCATTGTTTTAGAAGCTGTGTGACTCCAGTCATGTTGATAAACATCTCTGAACCTCATTGTCCCCAATCGTAGAGTTGAGACAAGAATCATGACCTTGTCTATCACTGAGGGCAATGTGAAAACTAATTAATGTGCAGTATATGACACTTAGATGAGTTTTATATGGATTCATTCATTTGTTTGATTAACATTTTGTGAGCACTTACTATATGCCAGGCACTAAGAATATGGGGATCTGAAGTCATGTTCCCAGTCTCATGGTCAAGATCAGCATCATAGTCCAACTTTTAGATAAAAGAGATACCTAAATGCACTGAGTACATGCCACCATTTGCCAGTCTCATGGTCAAGATCAGCATCCTGGTCTAACTCCGGGGCAAAAGAAATACTCAAATGCACTGAGTATATGCCACCATTTACTGGTCTTATGCTCATGGCAGACCTCATCCTAGGAGCCACTGTCATTTGAGTGGAGTTGACCTATAATAAGGAGCTTACTTATTAACCTAACATTAGAGGAATGAGCACACAGTGACCAATATCTCTTTGAAAAACACTGCTTGCTCATCTCTGCTTTTTTATTCCCTTGCCTCCATGCCCTTGGCCACAGACACTGACAAAGCACAAGGAACAATGAGGAGAATGGTTCTTTGCTTCTGTCTGGGTAAAGCAGAATTATGGGAGGTCAGAACCAGGTGAGCCCAGAGTGTTCCTATGGAAGGTTCTACCAGTAGTCCTAGCAGATTAGCCTTGGCCACATTGCAGAGCTGGGTGTCGGCCTTGAGATCATTTTAGGAGCTTCAGAAATCTCCAGATGACCACAAAACCCCATGACCCTTCCCTGTGATCTCTCTGCTCAATGAGAATTGCATCTATGTCTGGTTAAATTCCTGGGTCCTGGTGCCTGGTGCAGGGCCTAGCACGTGTGAAGAGACTCTTGTGGACCAAACTCTCTAGAAAATGGAGATATGCATTTGAAGATGAAAGAAAATAATATATGGAAGAGTTCCTGCCAATTTCAAATTGTCACATTAGTCTGAAGTTTCAGCTTCAATAAAGAGGAGCACCTCCTCTTTAAGATGGCGCCAAACTGAATGTTGGCCAGACTTCCGGGTTAACCTTGAGCAGCCTTGGATAGGGTCAGATTTCTGTCACTGAGCTGAAATGGGGTTTCAGAGTGTTATTGCTGCTGAATGGGGTTTTGGAAGACTGACTCAGACACCAGAGGAGACAAATGAGCAAAACTATGACCTCATCTTCCAAGTAGGAGGCGGGGGGCAGGCGAACGAGGAGAAGAGAAGTCTAAGGAGAGAGACTGAAGCCAAGTCACCAGAAACTCTCCCTCCAAAGGCAGCTGACTCTGGACGGCACATCGTCTGGGCAACCAGCACAAGCCATCCCTCTGTGCCCAGGGCCCTGCCCAGTAAAGAGAGGGGAACCCACAGAAAGTAGCAGCAATAACACTCCGAAAACACTTAACACAATCAAGGGGAAAAAGGTCCCCGAGAAACATAAAAAAGATCAACACTTGTGTCTGTCCCTCTGATAGATGTACACAGAGTGGGCAGGGATGAGAAACATCTACCAGCTGGAAACACACACACAAAAAGGCAAGGGACTTATCTTCACATGCATTCTCCAGTGTTCCGCGGAGGGTGATGGAGCCAGCAATGAAGAAGGGGGAGTCACAGGTGGGGAATGAGGAGGGAAGGCTATGGATGCAAGAAATGGTAAGAAGAGGGTGTTGGATGGCCAAATGTGAACTTGGCTTAAACTTCATAGCAGTTGTTTTGGGTTTTGTTTCTGTTTTATTTTATTTTTTAAAAGATTTTTTAAACTTATTTATTCATGAGAGACAGAGAGAGAGGGAGAGAGAGGCAGAGGGAGAAGCAGGCTCCCAAGGAGCAGGGAGCCTGATGTGGGACTCGATCCCAGGACCCTGGGATCATGACCTGAGCCGAAGGCAGACGCTTAACCATCTGAGCCACCCAGGCGCCCTTTGTTTCTGTTTTAATGTGAAGGCGAGAGAAATGGTTTGGAAGCCACATCGAAGAGCAAGGAAGACACCTCTTGCTTCTCTGGGTCCTACAGGACAGGAGGTGGGAGAGAATGTGTGATCTCCATTGGATGGGGTTACAGGGGAAGAAGAGCCCTTAGGGAGAGCCCAGCTTCAGTTCAGGCAAGATGGTGGAGATGCTGTTTTGAGAAGTTGCAAACGCAGGAATGTGTGCTGATGATAGAGTCCCAGTTGACTACAAGGGAAACACTGCGAATCTGAAAGTCACGAGGCATCATCTACTAAGTCCTGGTATCGACCCTCTGGAGCAGCTATCAGTTTTTCCATTTTACAGATGACAAAAAGGAGGCTCAGAGAGGTTAAGTGACTTGCCCAAGATCACACAGCCATTGATAGCAGTACTAAAACTCAAACCCTGGTGCTTCCCACCAGAGAGCCCAAATGTTTAAAAACTACACATACTTATTGTGCCAATAAATTAAAAGACTGTGCCAATATATTAAAAGACCCGTGTAGCACATAACCCTCCAAAAGACATATCTAGAAGAAACCATCTAAACACACACACACACACACACACACACGGACTGGAGACACTTACCTACGTAGTTCATGATAAATCCCTGGCCTTTCCCAAAGATGAGGCCAGCAGGGTCCGAGTGGAACTGGATGGTTAAGTCCGGCGTGGACGAGTACAGCTTCTGGGGACCACTGTTCCCAAGATACTGCCCCAAGATGTGAGGCATGACCTCATCGCCATCATAGATAGTCAGGATGTCGCTGTTGCTCAGGTTCAGGCTGGGGGGTGGGGCAGAGAGAAGAGGAGGGGTCCTGTGAAACACAGTTATGGGCATTCAACAAGCCTTTGATTTATTTTTTCAGGCAACACACAGGTTTGTGAGGTATACTTGGTGGCAGGCGCCAGGCTAGGAACCGGGGTTGAGGTAGGCAGAGACCACAGATGTGAGCAGGACATGCTGATCCTGCCCACGAGCGCCCATGGTGCCTGGGTTTGGGGAGGGACTGGGTTTTTGAAGACTCACGCAGGAGATGGTCTTCCCTACAAGAACTCATTGCACGGTTGAATGCTGAATTGTAAGTAGAACTGCCTTCAATGCCAGTGAAGCTGAGTGCCCCGCCCTGGGTTACCTGCTGGGGGTGTGGCATGGGTCTTCCCTTCTTCTCGGATGCAGAACAAGCTGACTGCATTTTATTTTATTTTATTTTATTTTTTTTTTTACTTTTTTTTTTTTAATTCTTATGTTAATCCCCATACATTACATCGTTAGTTTTAGATGAAGTGTTCCATGATTCATTGTTTGTGCACAACACCCAGTGCTCCATGCAGAACGTGCCCTCCTCAATACCCACCACGAGGCTAACCCATCCTCCCACCCCCTTCCCCTCTAGAACCCTGTTTGTTTTTCAGAGTCCATCCTCTCTCATGGTTCGTCCAGCCCTCCGATTTCCCCCGCCTCATTCTTCCCCTCCCGCTACCTTCTTCTTCTTCTTCTTCTTCTTTTTTTTTTTTTCTTAACATATATTGCATTATTTGTTTCAGAGGTACAGATCTGAGATTCAACAGTCCTGCACAATTCACAGTGCTTACCAGAGCACACGCCCTCCCCAGTGTCTATCACCCAGTCACCCCATCCCTCCCACCCCACCCCCACTCCAACAACACTCAGTTTGTTTCCTGCGATTAAGAATTCCTCATATCAGTGAGATCATATGATACATGTCTTTCTCTGTTTGACTTATTTCACTCAACATAATACCCTCCAGTTCCATCCACGTCGTTGCAAATGGCAAGATCTCATTCCTTTTGATGGCTGCATAATATTCCATTGTATATATATATATACCACTTCTTCTTTATCCATTCATCTGTCGATGGACATCTTGGCTCTTTCCACAGTTTGGCTATTGTGGACATTGCTGCTATAAACATCGGGGTACACGTACCCCTTCGGATCCCTACTTTTGTATCTTTGGGGTAAATACCCAGTAGTGCAATTGCTGGATAAGCTGACTGCATTTTAATTAGAACCTGCATCTTCCATGTCAGGTGAAATGAGCCTTCCAATCATTATGTGGCAAAGTCCTCAAAATCAAACCCGGGTATCTATGATGTTTAGGGGATGGCGTGGAGGGCGGGACGGAGGCACCTTATTCCTGAAATATGCTCAAACCTGCTATCAATATTCATAACATGAAAGGACGACCCATTTCCAAAGGCTGGAATGCAGGAAAGCACCTTGACACTAAATATCAGGACTGCAATGGACAGTTAATAATCCAGAGAGCACTTCCATGTGCTGCAAACACATGCGTCATGTGAGGTGTGCAGGATGAAAATTGATCTCTGATGGAAAGAACGCCAGATAAGTCAGCGTTGGCTGCCGACAGATATTAACTCATGCCTTTTTTCCCTTCCATTCTCCTCCTTCCCCCTCTCTTACATCGTTCACCTTTTCTTGTGTCCTTCTCCCTAATATTTTTGAATACCTCCTATCTACCAAGCTTCTATCAGGGAACACAAGAATCTCAGAGCGGTGGTAGATTTAGACTAGGAAACCAGAGATTGTGGTAGCAATTACGATCCAGGTGAGTGCAGAGGGAGGAGACTGGGGGGCATCCTGGAGGCCCTCCTGGAGGAGGTGATGCCTGCTTCGGATTCTCAGGAAAGATTAGAGGGCTAGAAGGTTGATAAGCAGGGGTTGGTGAGATGGCAAAACACAGGCAGAAGGAGATAGGGATGGAGATCTTGGTTCTTAAAGGAACTTGCCCAGTGGTCAGTGATCCCCAGCTGTGGGTATAGACACGGAAGCCTGGAGGGCTATAGGAGCCAGACCCTGAAGGGCTTAGAGAGCCAAGTTTATGTGTTTGGATGTCATCTGGCTTGGGATGGGAGCAAACAGACACTGTCTGAGGAGAGGTGTTCCAGGAACTGGCCCTAAGCGAAGTTCCTAGAACTGATGCAGGGTACTGATAGCCCGCCCTCCTGACAGCGTCATCCAGCACCCCAGGACCGTGTTCTCCTTCCCCAGTCTGGGAGGGCGGAGGAGGGGTGGAAACCACCCAAGCCCGTGCTTCCTTCTGGTAGTAAGAACAAAGCAAAAGAAACCCAAGGAACATTGTGGAAGGATGGCTCCCAGAGGGCAGGGGATGTATTCACAGTGATGTGCTCCGCAACACCTCTCATATTCCTCACGTAAAGTTGTCCCCCGGGCCGGCTTAGGGAGATTCCAACTGCCCCCATGGCCGCCATCAGCTTCCCTTGCACCACCCCCAAAACACCCTCTCCTGACAAAAGCTGTCCGCTGGTTTTGCATGTGGGAATTCAAGACAGAGCCCCTCGCGTCATACCCTCTGCCAGTTTCCAGCGAAGGCTACAGCCTCTAAACCCTATTGTATTGAAATTCTGGAGTTGCCACCTTCTCTTGCACACCATAGGTGCTCGGTAAATGCTAGGGTATGAAAGAGCCTGCCAGAGAGGCTATTTGACAGCAGAAACCGTGCGGTTGAGGTCAGCTCTTGACCTGTGATAGGGAAGAGCCTCTTAACCCTAAGAACCATGGAAACATCAATCGTCTGCGAAAGTGCTGGATTAGGCTGGTGTGAAACATGGTAGATCGCCAATATTTATTTCTTAAGCTGACTTCACAGCTGATCTGCCGGTAATAGTGAGTTCCAGAGAGTCTGCAACTTGGCTTTACTATATCACTCATTTCAATGATCTAAATGCAGCAGAAGCATCTTCACGGGGGCAAATAATTTCACTTGAAAACCCTAGCATGGCTCTTTGTAAAGTAGGAAGTAGCAGAGCGCGCTGCCTTGGAAATCAGCAAGCTCTGGTTTGATTCTTGGCTCTGATACTTGCATGGGGGGCGGGTACCAGTTGTTTTTTTTTTTTGAAGCTCCTTGTCTGTGAATTTCCAGTCTATGTCCTGGGCTTTCGGAGTGAGGTAAGGCATCCTGAAAATCTGGGACCAAATGCCAGATGTACTCAGAGCACCTGAGCAAGTCTGGTCAAGGCATTCGAATGTTATGTCGTGTCACCGTGTCGTTATGAACATCACCATCACCATCACCATCATCCTTACCATCATCATGGTTGCTATGATCACGCTCTCTTTAGACCGCTGTTTACACCAAATGACATCAGATGACTTCCACCAGTAGTTCTCAGTTAGGGGTGGTTTTTTTTTCCCCAGGAGACAGTTAGCCATGTCTAGAGACATGGTTGTCCCAACTAGGGGGGAGGTGCCACTGGGGAGGCGATGAGAGGGATACTGTTAAACATCCTACACTGTGCAAGAGCGCCTCCCACAACAAAGAATTATCTGGTTGAAAATGTCAGTTGCACTAAGGTTGAGAAACACTAATTTATGTGAATGCCTTTTGTAAACAGTGTGCAACAGACTATTCACTGTAACTTCTATTGTCCTGGGATTTCCGCAGAGGTCCCCTAAGCTAAGAATAAGCAAATAGCATAAGAAAAAGCATTCTTACTTTTTTAAAGGGCTGTCCAGTCAGGCTTTCTCGTGAGAAGGAAGCAGCCCACCCAGCCCCTTCCCACCACAGAATTCCCAGCCCGAGGAGCCCTGTGGAGGATGTGGGAAGTTTGAAAATGAATGAGGTTCAGGGCTCTGTGATTAGTAGACTGAGCCACACTTGTTATGACCAGAAAACCTATAAAAATGAAGCTTCCACCCAAGAAGTAAAAAAAAAAAAAAGTAGACCATGAATCAAGGAGCAGTGAAAAAATGAGGTTTTTCTCTGCCGAATCCTTCTGGATCCACCTTTTTGGTAGACGAGTTCCACTGATATATGCAAATGCTGGTAATTGATTCCCTGCTCATCTCTAAAGACAAGCCTGCATTTCGCCCGTCCGTCCAGCATATTTGATATACCAGGGGCATCCAGGGTCCCTGCCGCTGGACCGTCCTCAGCAACTGAGATGAAAATGCAGACTTAGCAGCCCAGAGACTGGCCTGGGGCCGAGCAGGGGCTTTCCACTGAGGACCCGAGTGAGATGTTGACCAGAGACCATCTAGGGAGGTGCTGAGAAATCAGGATGTCAGCGTGACTCCAGAACAAAGGGGAGGTGGACAGGTGCCGGCAGGCAGGTGGGTTCGGTGGGACTGGAATTGGGTGTAGCAGGTCCCCCTCAGGGAGGATGCCACAGGGCCAGTCCCTGCTGGCTTCAGCCACTCTCTGCTGCCAGAGGGCAAGGCTTTCTTGGAGCTCCTGCCAGGAGACCTCAGCTTGTGGGTCTCCTTCTCGCCCATCTCCTTGGCCACCGCCCTTAGTTTTTCTCCATCCCTTTTCAGTTGGACTGTGGGACAGCACCTCCTTCGTGGCCCCAGTCCCTCTCCTCGCAGCCAGATGAGTCCTTCTGAAACATAAATCTGGCCTCTTCATGGAACAGATGAATGGAGAAGCAAAATGTGGTGTATCCCTACAATGGACTATCATTCAGCCACGAATAGGAATGAAGCACAGACACATGCTACACCATGGATGAAACTTCGACTTTGTGCTGAGTGAAAGAATCCTGTCCTAAATGGCCACATGGTGCATGGTTCCACTGCAAAGAAATCCCCAGAATAGATAAAGCCATAGAGACAGAAAACCACTTGGTGGTTGCCAAGGGCTCGGAGGAAGGGTCTGGGAGGAACGGAGACCGCTGGCTTAACAGGTGTGGGGTTTGTTTTGGGGAGGATGAGAGTGCTTTAAAACTAGATGGAGGTGTTGATTGCACAATATTGTGAGTGTACTAAATGCACTGAACTACAGAAGTTAAAATGGTTAAGGGCACATTATGCAAATTTTACTTCAATTACAAAGACATTATACCTCATCTCAGGGTAAAGTGCAGTTTTGACCTTAGCTCCAGGGTTTCCCTGTACCTATTTTCTGCACCCCCTTATCTCCCCACAGCTTCATCCCTCACTATCTCTTTCAACCCCAATATTTTACACTCCAGCCAGAATCAATTACTCATCAATCTCTCTCCAAGGAATGTAGAAGCACCTGCAAGGTTTTCCACAGGCCATCGTCCTCTCTAGCCTGAATCCTTATTTAGCCTATGACTGTAGACCTGGGTAACTCTTCCCCCCTCATCTCCCTCACAGTCTTCTGTGATTTACTCATGCATGGAGCCCCCACTGCCCCATCTGAGTCTGGGCTGGGGACCCCTTCTGTGCTCACCCCTCCTACGGAGCTCAGGACTAGGCACTCCAATGGTCTGGGGCATCTGCACAGACCAGAAGCTCCCTGAGGCCGAGGGCAAGTCAGTCCAGCTCACTGCTGTCTGTATCCCCAGCTCGGCACCGTGCTGAGTGTGTGTTGGATGAATCAGCACCAGCCCAGGGGCAAGTGTCTGGATCTGAGCCTCAGCTCCCACCCAGGGTGGGCTGTGGCTCTGACCTCATCTCTGCCTGGGACCTTGACCCCAAATGGACTTACTTGTGCCAAACTTGGAAGGGGAACTCCTCTCTTCCTGGCTGCTTTCAGCACTTGCCTCCACGGGTTAACTGGGAAGCTCTAAATGACTGGAGCTGCCTCAAATGATTTCTGCCCCATCCGCCTCCTTGGCCCTGATTGCCTACATCCTCCATTCTTTTTCAGTATGCTGGTTGCCAGAATCAAGCTTGGCACCAAGACACCCCTACATTTCCTGATAAGCCACTCCAATGCCAGCCCATGGCCTTGACCGGCTGGGTTGTAGCTCTCTCTCCCTCTCCACCTTGACCCTGCTCTAGGCATATCCTGCAGCCCCTTCCAGGGTCTGAGCAGCCATCTGTGGGCACACTACCCAGTGCTTCCTCTTCTGGTGTTCCCTGTCACCTCCTCCTTGTCTCAGGGCCAGATATTTGAGAAAAGATCTCCCAAGACCCTTAGCTTTGGAATAACAACAATGCTGCCTACTGAGTCTTAAGCACTCAAACAGCAACTTCACTCTAAAACTTAGGATCATCCCCATTTTATAGATCAGGAAACTGAGGCTCTACTGGGAGAAACCACTTGCCCAAGGTCACAAAAGAATCAGACCTAAGTCTGTTGGATGCCAAAGCCTGAGATGTGAACTATTATTTTACATGATGTCCGTGAAAGCCACATGTACATGTCTCCAAAGAGTGTGACTCGGGGCGCCTGGGTGGCTCAGTCGGTTGAGAGCAAGACTCCTGATTTCGGCTCAGGTCATGTTCTCAGGGTTGTGGGATCGAGCCTGGCATCTGGCTCTGTGCTCAAAGGGGAGTCTGCTTGAGATTCGCTCTCTTCCTCTCCCTCTGCCCTTCCCCACCAAGTGAAGAAATAAAATCTTTTTTTAAAAAGTGTGACTAGCTTCAGTCTGGTATCAGAAAGTGTGAAAAACATTACAAATAAAATCTGTAGGATGAGGAAGCCCCATCTCACTGCCCCTGGCATCCTGCTGTACCTTAAGTTCTTTTTTTTTTTTTTTAAAGATTTTATTTATTCATGAGAGACAGAGAGAGAGAGAGAGGCAGAGGGAGAAGCAGGCTCCCAAGGAGCAGGGAGCCCGATGCGGGACTCGATCCCAGGACCCTGGGATCATGACCTGAGCCGAAGGCAGACGCTCAACCATCTGAGCCACCCAGGCGCCCTGTACCTTAAGTTCTTACGACAGCATCACTAAAGTCCATTCGATTAGATCCATCATTTCAACTTTTGTTTTCCTACCAAGGTAATATTTCTTCTCCCTACAGACTCCCTGTGTTGAAAGATTGTCTCCTAAACATTTTACATTTCCTGATAACGATTAAATCTGCCTTGTTTTGTTGTCATTATCGATGGTGTATAATCGAATATGTAATAAAACCAGCATTAAACTGGTGACAGTCTGGGGGGAGGGCTTTATTTTGGCAGAGAGAAAGTTTCTGTTACATTTTTGGGGGTACTTAAAAACAGTCTGGGTGCCCGGCTGGCTCAGTCGGTGGTGCATGTGACTCTTGATCCCGGGTTCGTGAGTTCAAGCCCCACGTTGGGTATAGAGATTACTTAAAAGTAAAATCTTAGGGCGCCTGGGTGGCTCAGTTGGTTAAGCGACTGCCTTCGGCTCAGGTCATGATCCTGGATTCCTGGGATCGAGTCCCGCATCGGGCTCCCTGCTCGGCAGGGAGCCTGCTTCTCCCTCTGACCCTCCTCCCTCTCATGCTCTCTGTCTCTCATTCTCTCTCTCAAATAAATAAATAAATAAAATCTTTAAAAAAAATTTTTTAAAAAAGTAAAATCTTAAAAAAAAGAAGAGCCTGTGAAGGATGCATGAGAAACTCTAGTTACCGTGGTTGCCTCTAGGGAGGGGCACAGGAGAGGAGATTATTTGCTGTGTAAAGTAGGGAAACTTAATTTTCACAGTAGACTTTTCTGTTCTTTGGAGGTTTTTAAATCTTCTTAAATTTTTAAAGTTTAAAAAAAAATTTTTTTTGACAGAGAGGTAGAGAGAGAGAGCACAAGTAGGCAGAGCGGCAGGCAGAGGGAGAGGGAGAAGCAGGCTCTCCGCTGAGCAGGGAGCCCGACGCAGGGCTTGATCCCAGGATGCTGGGATCATGACTTGAGCTGAAGGCAGCCGCTTAACCTCCTGAGCCACCCAGGCGCCCCTGTACTTTTGGGTTTTGAATCATGTGAATATATTACCTCTTCAAAAAGGATAAAAACAGCTCGAGGGACCCCATTATTGTTTTCACTACGGTCTAGAGAGCCAAAGAGATTAGAGTAGCATACAAATTTGATTGTGACACAGATTAGCAAACCCTTCTCTAGTGAAGTAATTCTTCTCCTGGCCAGCAGAGGGCAGTGTATGCCTAAGCATGGTATAGACTGCCATTCAAGGGCAGCAGGTGCTCCCCATCCATACCTCAGCCAATCAGGGGCCCGGATGTGGGGGGAAGGTGGTGGGTGAGCTTTGTAATTGTTGAGCTGCAGTTAATATTCCACAGAGGATGTAGAAAGAAATGATGAGCAAGCCACCTTGCTTTTCTTTATTCCTTTTTAAACAAATGGCTGACCCCTGCTTAGAAATCTTGCCTTTAAAAGGCTTTCCCCAGTGGCATTCACGAGATGATTTTAGCTAGACAAACGTATTTGAAAATGTCTAATGGTTATGTATTTATTTAAATGTGAATTAGAAAAAAATATATAAATATATGGTCTGCACATCAAACTTCTAATTTCATGGACATTATTTTGCTGAGAGTAAGCCAAGTGAAAAAGCAAGCCAATTTATATGCAGTTTAATGGGAAAAAAAATCAGAAATAGCTGGTAATAGAATGGGGCTGTGGAAAAAGTAAAATTAAGCCCCCAGAATAAAGTCCAGTTTCTCAGCCTTTCTGGACTTCCTGGGGGTCTGCTGTCGGGCCCCCAGCCCACTTCTGGTGTCTAAAATGTCTTTGTACACCAGACCCTTTGCAGCCCCTAGACCTGCCTCAGGCTGTGCTGGTTCCTTCATCTGGAGTAAAGGGACCTCACCTTTCTGCTTGACAACATTTTACAAATCCCTTAAGGTCCTTCGGTGCTCCCTACCCCACCCTGCATTTACAGCCATATGATAACTAGCCAAGGTTTCCATAAGGCTTCCCACATGCCAGGAGCTGTTCCAAGCTCTTCACACACCATTTCTACCCTTGGACAAAGCCTGTAAGTACCACTGTCCTCACCCATGTCACAGAGAAGCAGACCGAGGCACCCAGCAGTGAAGAAGATACTACAGCTCAAACAGCTGGTCGTAGAGGACAACCAGAATCCAAACCTACGTTGTCGGGAGGCAGACCCTCTGTCGGCTCCCACCCCAGATTGCCCAAACTCCCTGAAGCCACATGCTCTTTTATTTTTTTAAAGTTTTATTTATTTATTTGAGAGAGAGAGTGAGCGAGAGAGAAAGAAGCACACTCCCCGCTGAGCAGAGAACCGGATGCGGAGCTCGATCCCAGGACCCTGTGATCAAGACCTGAGCTGAAGGCAGATGCTTAACCGACTGAGCCACCCAGGTGCCCCTGAAACCACATGCTCTTCTACCCCGTATCCCCGGAGCCCAGCCCAGGGCTTGGCGCAGATGAGATAAATGTCATTTACATGGATGAATTATGGTGAATTTTTCTCCATTTTCCAGATGGGCAAACTGAGGCTCAGAGGGCTTGAATGACTTTAAGAAAACACTGTGTTGCAATTCAGGCAGGACCTCCACGGGACCGTAGAGATGGTGGTTAAATAAACCATAAGCTTTAAATAAAGCGGGGGGAGGGGGGAGAGAACCGAAGCCCATAAATGCAGTGTTAGGTACATTAAAACTTTTCTAAAAAGACCTGTTCAGAGTTCCTTTGTGTCCATTTCTCGTCGGATCCCCTCAACCACAAAGCGATGTCATGAATCCCATTTTACAAAGGAGTAAACGGAGTCTAGAAAGGCTCAGGTCCCAAGGCCTCTGTGCTCCTTCATGATGCCGCACAGCCAGCGCCGACAGCCCTCCGCACCGTGGAATTTCTGCAGATCCAGTGCTCATTTGGTTTCAATTAAATTTGATAAAATGGCAGACAGAACAAGAAACCATGCTAACTCCAGGGAGGACATAAAAGACCAATCTTTCTGGCTCCCTGAAAGGCCACCTGAATGCATAAAAAATGCACAGTTTTCTTATTGCCTTTTTTGTGCTTTCTCTCTCCCGAGACATTCACCAGGCGCCCTTTGAGGTCAGGCTCAGAACCCAGCCTTGGCCGGTGGATCTCAGTCCTGGCTGCATGTGAGACTCTCTGGGGAGATTTGAACCCTCCCCATGGTGCTTAGGCTGCACTCCAGACCAATCAAACCCTCAGCATCTCGGGGGGTGGGCCCCGGGTTCAGTGTCCCTCAAAATTCTCCAAGAGGCTGCACCAGCAGCCAGGACCCAAAGACACTGCTGTGCCGTGGTTTCAGTGTGGAGGAGGCTCAGACTCTGTTCTCCACTGCCTTCCCTCCTCCTCGGGTTTCTCCACCTCTCCCCCTCTCCACCAATTCCCCCTCTCATCCCCAAAGAGAAAGAGAAGAATGAGACTCCCGTGCTGGACGTGCCTTTCTTCCGGGACCACCCCCGGGCCGAGCTGCTTCTCATTTCCACATCGCTGGATGGGGCCATCTCCGAACACGGCGTGCAAAGCTTTGTCAAGGTCAATGATAAGACATTTCACCACCCGGCATCGTGGATCAGGAGAAAACCCAGCAGCTCCTGGCTGGTTTGTCTACGAAAAAGTCAGTCCTTAACCAGCCTGGTGATTTGCTCCATCTTGAGAGGCAGTGCTAAGAGAATGGGCTCTGATTCAAACCTTCAAGGTGCCGATTTCTAGCTGCGTGACCCTGAGAAAGTGGCTTAACCTCCTGAGCCTCAGTGTCCTCACCTGTAAGATGGGGATGATATTGTGGAGAGCTGTAAAGGAGATAATTAGGGCCAGGAATTTGATTAAAAGAGCATCTTTTGCCTTCAAGAGAATATTTGTGATGAATGATACAGTCCTGCAAAGGGATGAGGGGACGGGGTAGGGTGCTATGGCAGCAAAACCCGGTATCAGGAGGTCGCGCCGGGAGCCGCCCCCTCTGCCACTTCCCTGCTCTGTGACTATGGATGAGTCTCTTGCCCAGCCTGGGCCTCGGTTTCCCCAGATGATAATCTCAGAATCCATGAACTGTAAAAAAATGAATTAACAATGGCCATGGTCTCCTTGTGCTTCATGCTTTCCTTCTATTCTGTAAGTTGGACCCCACATTTCCCCCCTTCCCCATTCAGCAGCGATGAAGGCATCAGGGTGGGAATACCAGGATTCAGATGTAGGTTGGTGAAGCCTGGGCCTCTGGGACTCAAGTGTGACCACGGACAGATCTGTGGCCCTGCCATGACTTTCCTGTGTGGAGATGCCCACAGCTCTTCCTCTTTCTGGAGAGGAGTTTCTCCAAATATATAAAGTTAGTGGGTGGGCTCTGAGGCCTTCTTCATTAGGACCTCTAAGTCAGGGTGCAAGAGCTGACCCTGAGAGACCATCATTAAAGCATAAGTAAATAAGAGCGTAATTAAGGGTGGATTGGGACTTGTGTTGTGTGTGTGTGTGTTTGTGGTGTATGTATGTGTGTGTGAAGTCCGTGGTGCGTGCACGCAGGGGTGGTGATACCCACGCACGTGCACGCACACACACACAGACACACACATACACACAGGTGGTGGTGGCCCCGGGCTCCGCAGGGCTGGAGGAACATGTTACAGAGCTGTCCCCAGCAGGAGCCGACCGCGGCGGCATGTGTCCCCGTCATTCCGGACCCCCATCACGATGCGCAGGGAGAAGGCCCTCGTCGTCGCGCCTGGTGTGGCTCGGCTGAGCGGCCACCAGGCTGCGCGGGGCGCGTGGGTCGCGTGGGCCGAGCGCAGGAAGCGTCCTCCAGGGCCAAACCTAGAGGGCTCACCCGAGCTCACACCAGGCTGGCGTCCAGGGGCCTCCCCGGGCCACGGCCGTCAGGGGACCACGGTCAGGGCCTCCGGCCGCACGCACTGTCTACACCGCGGCGTTGACCATGCCGCTGGCCCGCTCAGAACTCTCCAGGCCACCGGCTGCCGTCAGGATCGCACCGCTTCCACTCCGAGAGGCAGGGCCGAGAGGTGGTGCGGCCCATGGGCCCAGCGTCAGGCAGCCGGGTCCCAACCCTGGCACCCCCACGTCCAGCTGGCCAGCCACCGAGAGCCCCTCTGAGCGTCTGTGTCTTCCTCGGTGACGCGGGGGACCTCAGCGTGCGGACTCCTTGGTTGCTCTGAGAATTAAGTAAGCTGACCCGGGTACTGGGCACACGGAGAGCCTGGCGGGCGGGAAGGGCTCGATCCGTGGGAGTTGTTATCTCTGGGCCTCGGGTAATCTAGGGCGATAGCAGCCACAAGGTGAGCCCTCAGGAAACCCCGCTGAATAGTCAGTGCGCGAGGCCACTGCACGTCAGGGCTTCATAAAACAAGCAGCGCGTCTCCCCAGGGTGTCAATCTAATTGCACCCGAACGCCCTGAGCTCTAGGTGTGCGCCGGCAAGGACGAAGGCCCAGCTCAGGACAGGGGATGGGTCGCTGCTCGCGCCATCACCGGGGCTGGGAGGAGCGTGGAGGGGCTGGGGCAGGAAACAGGCAGGTGTTGCGGGACGATCTATCCTGGAGCTTGTGATATCCCGCCACCAGCGACCACGCCACGGGGAGCAGTCAGTCAGGTGGATGCCTGGCCAGAACTTTTCCATGAACCTTCTTTTTAAAGATTTATTTATTTATTTATTTGCGAGAGAGAATGAGAGACAGAGAGCACGAGAGGGAGGAGGGTCAGAGGGAGAAGCAGACTCCCCGGCGAGCAGGGAGCCCGATGCGGGACTCGATCCCGGGACTCCAGGATCATGACCTGAGCCGAAGGCAGTCGCTTAACCGACTGAGCCACCCAGGCGCCCTCCATGAACCTTCTTGATTCCTCACTGTCACACCAAATGCCACGCTCAGGGGATATCAGCCATGGTGCGAGCATGAGTGTGTGTGTGTGTCTGTGTGTCTGTGTGTGTGTGTGGTTGCATAAAGGAGCTTAGTGTATGTACATCCTAGGAGTAAGAATTCATCATGGTCGTCACCATCATAGCTGCCAATTAAATTACTCAGTGTGTGTAATGCACCAGGTCCTTGCCAAGTGTTTCATCCTCTCGGACTCTAAGAAGCGGGTACCTTTACGATCCTCATTTTAAAGATAGGAAACTGAGATTCAGAGAAGTGGAGTGACTTATCACACAGCAGATAAGTGGAAGATCTGGGACCTGAACCCAAGATTTCCTACCATGAGCAAAGGCCTTTTTCCCTCTCCCGCATGTTGGAGGCATCGTGTAGAGAATGAAACATTCCCCGAGCCTTCTAAATTCCAGGTACCTGGGGGTGCCTGGGTGGCTCAGTCGGTTAAGTATCTGTCTTCAGCTCAGGTCATGATCCCGGGGTCCTAGGATAAATCCCCATGCTGGGCTCCCTGCTTGCAGGGAGCCTGCTTCTCCCTCTCCTCCACACTTGTGCTCTCTCTCTCTCAAATAAATAAATAAAATTCTAAAAAAATAAATTCCAGGTACCAGGTGCCAAGTGCCAATCTCATCTCCTTCACTCCAAGAGGTGGGATCGTAGGCCAGTTCTTCACCTCTCTGAGCCTTGGATTCCTTCAGTAAAATGGGGATGGTGAGGGCCACCTCATAGGGCCATCGTACATAGTGATGCCGTTAGGAGCTTTGGATGGTGAACCAGGAGCCCTGAGTTCTAACCCCCACTCTTCCCTGGCCTAGGCAGCTTGAGTGCGAACATGATTTCAAAGCTCTGTCCCTCCCCGTGTCCACGCTCTTTGCAGCGAGACTTCAAAACATCCGCCATCAAGAGGTGGAGTCTCTTTCTCCACCCTTAGAATGTGGGCTGGCTCTTGCTTTGTGACTTGCCATAGGATATGGCAGATGATGCTGCTGGGCCAATTTCTAGTCTAGGCTCAAGAGGCCTTGAATGCTGCTTCTCATCGTCTTAGAACCCTGGCTGGTCACCATGGGAAGAAGCCTGAGCTAGCTGTTGGAGGATGGAGCAGATAAGCCATCCCTAGGCTAGCCCAGACCCTCTGATGGCCAACCCACCCAAACACCTAAGAAATCTTCAGAACGACCTACCCAACCTATTGCTGCCCAGAGATGCCCAGAGACGCATGCGTGAGCCAGCTGAGAGCAGAAGAACTGCCTTGCTGACCTGGAGATGCGTAAGAAATGATACAAGCTTGCTGTTTCATGCTGTTGAGTTTAGGGGTCATTTGTTACACAGTAATAGCTGACTGATAGAGTAACCTTGGGACAGTCTCTTCTGATTTCCAGGCCTCAGTTTCCTTATCTGTAACAGGATGGGATTTGGGCTCTAGGAACTTTGCTGTTCTTGGATTCCTTACAACTTCTGGCTCTGGGAAAATCCCATTTCCCTCCAGTAATGGATTGGAAGGTTTTTATTTCTACTGGGGCCTTTGCTGGACATTTCTGCTGGACATCTGTGCTCCTGGGGTCAACGCTGCCCTCGACTGCTGACCCTTCTTTCTTGCCTAGATCTCAAGCTGAATTCTTGCAGCGCAAAGCAGTGACATCCCTGTTTTAAGAACTGTAGTGCCTCTGGACAAGGCACTTAATTTTTAGGGCTTGGAATTAACTTAGCACAGAACAGGGTTGGCAGTAGCTGAAGAGAAATATTCCACAGCTATCAATCATATGGTTACTGGGCTTTGTTATTAGGTCCTTTTATTTCCTGGTTAGAGAACCGTGTTGGGGCCCATAAACAGGGAGAGATTTGGGGCTGGGCTCTGTAGCAGAGTCAGAGAAGGCAAGCTGGATGGAGCCTGGCTGAAACTTTTTTCTTCCAGAGATGTATGGTTATAATAGGTCCCAGGAAATGGGGGGCAAAGGGGGAAGGCACCTCTCTGAGCCTTAGTTTCTTCTTCTGTAAGATGGGACTAGGCATTTGTCCCTTGTGGAGCACCTCTCTACTATTTATTGTGGGGTTACAACACTGGCTTTGGCCCAGGAGATCTGAGTTCGAGTCCTGACTCGGCCCCTCCCCAGCCATGTCCTCAAGCAACTTCGTCTCTCCCAGTCTCAGTTCCCTTATCAGTAAAAGGGGATAACCACGGGGTACCTGGGTGGTTCAGTCGGTTAAGCATCTGCCTTTGGCTCAGGTCATGATCTCAGGGTCCCGGGATCGAGCCCTGTGCTGGGCTCCCTGCTCAGAAGGAAGTCAGCTTGTCTATCTGCCCTTCCCCCAGCTTGTGCTCTCTCTCTCTCTCTCTCTCAAATAAATAAAATCTTTAGAAAACAATAAAAAGGAGGGGGCACCTGGGTGGCTCAGTCATTAAGCGTCTGCCTTCGGCTCAAGTCATGATCCCAGCTCCCTGGTATCGAGCCCCGCATCGGGCTCCCTGCTCAGCGGGAAGCCTGCTCCTCCCTCTCCCTCTGCCACTCTCCCTGCTCATTCTCTCTCTCTCTCTTTCACTGTCTCTTTTTCTCATAAATAAATAAAATCTTTAACAAGAATAAAAGGGGATAGCCACTGTGACATCACCTAAGTGTCCTGGTAGGAGTGAAATGATTTAATACGGGTAAAGGGCTCAGCAACTTGCAAATAGCAAGTGCTCGATGAGTTTAAGACATTTTTTATATGGTGTCATCATCAATGAAATAATGCATGCAGAGTATTTAGCATAAAATGCGGCACAGAGGAAAGGGTGAAAATAGAGTTGACTGTGGTTATTTGCTGATTTTAGGTCAGAAACTTTACTAAGAACTTCACGTTATTTAACTAACTCACACACTCACCACCTCTCTCTCTCTCTCTCTCATCCAACAGATATTTATCGAGCACCTGCTGTGCGCCAGGCGCTGGGGATAAGGAGAACAAGCATCCTGTTGTGAGTCCAGGAATGGCCACCTGCAGTCACCTGTCCGAGACCACAGAGCTAGTGGGGGTAGCAGAGCCAGGATTTAAATGTAGCTCTTTTGGACTCTAGAAGCTGTTATGTCTCCCTGTCATGTGGCATTTTCAAGACTGTGACTGCCCAGTGTGCTCAGCGTCTGCAGCCACACTTAGGTGGTTTTTCTGGTCTCAGCTCTGACTTGCTGTGTGATGCTAGGCAAGGTACTTCCCCTCTCTGGGCCCCTCCCAGCTCTTCCATTCTGAGATACCTTCACCAATAATTATTTAGTTCTTTTATTTTCCTTTCTATGCTTTATCTTGAGAGAGAGAGAGAGAGGGAGGGAGGGAGGGAGAGAGGAAGAGAGAAATTTCAGAAACCCTTAAGGTTTTAAAAGACTCATGCTCAGTTGTGTTTTAGGTAAGCTGATGGAGCTGAGAGGTACATGATGGGTTAGGGAATAGGCATTTGGGGTATGAAGGAGGTTTAGCCTGGGGGGGTCCTGACTCATTTTAAGATTACACACCCCCCTTCCCACCTCTAACGCCAATAATGCAAGGCAGACGGTTCTAATTAATGCTGCAATTCAGGGCATCCATTTGGTATCTAACCGTCCCTGTTTTCACAGCTCCAGGGTCCTGCTCCCAGGTGCCCCCCCTGGAATGCCCTTCCCCCATTCCAGCTTGGCCAACTGACACTCTTCAGCATTCTGCTCGGATGTCACCCTCTCTGTGACGGTTCCACGGCCAGCAGGGCTAATGCAGCGTCCTGCTACCTCCCCCATCCTCACCCCTCCAGCCACACCATTCAGCCCGCATCTCGCCGGGTTGTCTAATAATGGCACCACTTCCCTTCCTGAACTTTGAGTTTCTGGAGGCCTGGGAGCCTCCCTGGTGCATCACAGAGACATATGGCTGGTCCCCCAAAAGCCTGTTCAAGTCCCTAAAAATGGAGGCTATGGTGTGTATGTTAACCCTGGCTCAGTCCTCTGTTAGCTGTGTGACCCAAGAACGCCACTTAACAAGCTTTCTGTCATTTGCAAACCCAGGACGTGGTGACCATAATATCTTACAAGGATTCCTGGTAATCCCAGTCTCCATTGATGAAGTGCCAGCGACGTACCGGACCCCATGCACCGCACTTTGCCTACATTCTCTCTAATGTAGGTAACTTCCCTTCTGTAATGATCTCTACCCCCGTAGCTCTAATTTATGCCATTATGATCTCTGCATAATAATATGTCGTAATGTGCATCATGCCCTCTATTGCCTGGGTATAAAGCCTGCAGCTGGGGTGGGGGGGGGGTCTGGCACATAGTAGGTCCTTTATAGATGCTGACTCACTGGAGACGAGAGGCGAGCGCCCACGGCATCAACAAACCCACCCGGTAGATGAAGGGGAGAAAAGTCCCCCTCTCGCCTGCCACGTGTGGTTTACGTGGTTTACGTCCTCGTGACTCAGCAGACAGTGCGCAACACCTACTACAGGCCACCTACCCCGCTCAGTCAACAGTGCAAACTCCTTCCCCCTCACCAAGGCGATAAGTAACAATTGCAAGCACTTAGGCGGTGTGAGGGGCCCTGAGGACAGAATTATTTTTACTATCAAACCCAAATTGGTTTACTAAAACTGTCAGCGGAAACCAAGCAAGATAAATTAAACCCAGCAGCTCTCGGGCCTCACGTAACCCTGGCTGGTGAGATGCTATTTTCACTCCGTCTGTGGGAGGAAGGGGGTGCCAGGTCCAGATGCCACGCCGCCAAGCGCGTGCCAGAGTTTGCCGGGGAGAGCCCGAGGCTGCTGACCGGAGGACTCAGCTCCCCTCGGAAAAGCTTTAATCCCCGTTAACAGCTTAAAGCCCTTCCCCTGATGCCCAGTTGGGGCGAGTGTAGACTTCCTAATGCGGCCTTCAAGGCCCCACCTGATTCCACCGCCGCCTGCTGGTCCTTTCTCATCGACGCTGCCTCTCCTGCGTCCCTGAGCTCCAGACACACGGGGCTTCCTCTGGCTCCTTTCAAGGGCTGGTGGGGATCCCAGACCCTGGAGGCATGGCAAACAGAGTCTGCATCCTATTCTGCCAGTTCCCGGCAGTGGGATCTGTCCACCCTTCAGCTTGCTCATCTATCAAATGGAGATGGTGTAGAATGCCGTCCCCAGCATCCCTGTCATTCTTGATATTCTTACCTTGCTTCACATTTCCCCATAGCACTTAGCGCCACCCAACGTACCACACATTGTCATCTTTGTTGAAGCATGTCACCCCCTCCAACCTAGAATTTTACATCCATGAGAATAGAGGGATTTATTTTTTCTGTTGGATTCCCTGCTACAACCACAGTACATAGATCAATGCCTGGCCCATAGTAGGTGCTCAATAAAATAAGAGTCAATGAAATCAAGACACCTTCTCATGGCCATACAGCCATGAGGTTTCAAAGCCAGAATGCGAACCCAAATTCATGTCCAGCTGCCTCCAATGCACAAGGAGGGGAAAAAAAGGTCAGAAAAATATGGAAAGACCATCGAGATGTGGCTTTCTTTTATCGATAAGTCTATATTTATTACATGACCAGCAATGTTAAGAGATAAGATTTTGGTTAAAAGCTATCAAGTAAAATAATCATCATGGGAAGACCCCAAAGGGAAGGTTTTATAGAATTACAGTATCAAAGGATTTGCCATCACAGACTTAGAAGCAGAATCTAGAGTGGGTCTTCAGTGGGGGTCAGCACCCCCAACCCAGTGATGGCCAAAGAATATCAAGAATGACAGAGATGCTGGGGCACCCGGCTGGCTAAGTCAGTGGAGCATGCGATTCCTGATCTGGGGGTTGTGAGTTTGAGCCCCACGTTGGGTGTTGAGATTGCTTAAAAATAAAATCTTAAAAAAAATGGCAGATGCTGATTTAGATCAGGGTGTTGGGGGACATCTCAGAGGAGGCGATTTGTGAGCAGAGGCCTACAAGAAGCTAGGGGGTGAGCTATGCAGGATATTCAGGGCAGAGCATCCTGGGGTTGGGGGAGGGAGAGAAGAGACAGCCAGCACAAAGGCCCTGGGGTATGTTTGTGGCACAAGAAGGAAGCCAGTGTGGCCAAATGGAGAGAACAAGGAGTGGAAAGAAATGAGACAGGAGACGTGACCAGGGCTAGATCACATGGGGCCTTTTGTAAGAACTTTGGCTTTTACTCTAGGTAAAATGTAGAGCTACTGTGGGCTTTGAAGCAGAGCATGATGTGACTTGCTTTAGGTTTTAACAAGATCACTCAGGGTGGTGGGTTACAAACAGCCCCAAAGGGGACAAAAGCAAGAGCAGGGAGACTAGGCAGGATGCCTCTGGAATAATCCTGGGATGAGACATGGGGGCCATGGTGGCAGCGGTGGGGGTGACACGCGTGCTTAGACTCTGGGCATCTTCTGATTCTTGAATTCTAGAATCAGTAGGAGGTACTGAGGACTCGGGGACAGGGTGTGCAAGAACGAGAAGAACCCGATTTGCAGTGAGCGTGCTGGAGCTGGCAGCTCACACTGGCTCACACAAGTCAATTGTTAAACGTCCGGGTATCTAGCGATTCTGTTGGCACTGTGTTAGTAGCTCAAAATGGGCCGTGGTGGGAGTATTTGCACCATGGAAATTGGCAAATGCTGTGAATCAAGGTGTTTCTCCCCACCCCACTGCCAAGAAAACCAGTTCTTGGACACACACCCATTCTACTGGTCTAGAACAATCCCAAGTCCTTTTGTCCTGAGCAGCTGGTAGAATGGATGATTCCTTACTGAGATGGGCAGGTGGGGTGAAACGGGTTTGCAGAAGGGGAATCGGGAGTTTAACCTTGGATACCCTTTATTCGGGAGGCCTTTTAGACACCCCAGGGAAGAGGTCAGAAGGCAGGGAATACGAGTTGAATAGAGTAGCTGTATCACCCCCATAGGATTACTCTGGGGAGGAATTTATCCGTGTCTACAAAGCACTTTGCAAATAGGAAGCACTCAGTGATGAAAATCGCTTTCTTCATCACGGCATTGAGAGAACCTTCATCCCTATCTTGACCAAAGCTTTCAGACTGGTGGCCCCTCAAGTCTGGACCCAGCCAGCAGACACTTTTTTTTTTTTTTTTGGAGTGGGGGAGAAGCATTATTCTTAAAAAACCCAAATTTAAATGATTTCCGGTGGGGATGAACTACCCCTTCCATCACAGATCCCTCCCCTCCACATCACCCCACACTGGCCCCAGATCCCATTCTCCATTACTTGCCTGGCCCTCCATGAGTTTGAGTCTGCATTCTCTTGGCTCAAGGCAGCCCATTGCTTTGCAGAGGGGGAACGTGAAGCCCAGAGAGGCTGGGTGCCGGGTCCGGGGCTGCTCAGGGCATGGAGGAGGGAAGTCGGGGCTCCTCTCTCCCCACCAACACTCATATCTGGGGCTGCCAGGATGATCAGAAGAGAGAACATCTTCCCCCCCACAAGGGGTCCCTTCCTGATGTGGATGCCAATGGTGGCCCGGCTTTGAGTAACCTAAATGCTCAGGTTCCTGGATCGGCTGCCCCGTTGCGCTCTCTGCAGTGGAAATAAAACCCCATCTAGTGTCAAGTGGAAGGTTAATTGAGTATTTGATGCCTAGAGAGAGTGAAATCAAGGGCTCTGTTTTCCTGTTTCCTCATCCAGGCCTGTGACACCAAGGGGAGACATGGGCCAGTCTTGGTGAAGCAGAACCGCACGTCTGGGGGACACGCTGCGAGGAGAAGGCCACTTAGCGCAGCAGAAGCGGGGAGCATGGACAACTTCTGGGGGCGTGGGGCTGGGAGGACCTTCTGCAAGAGAAGCCAGGATACCAGGAGTTAGTCTATCCTTCTCCTGGCTGAAGATTGAGGTGGCTTGCTAGGAACTTCTGATGGTGGGGTGTCATAAACCAGGACCACACATTCATATTTACCATCAG
This sequence comes from Mirounga leonina, assembly GCF_011800145.1. NCBI lineage: Eukaryota > Metazoa > Chordata > Mammalia > Carnivora > Phocidae > Mirounga > Mirounga leonina. The sequence continues at coordinate 19,526,068 of NW_023270436.1, read as the reverse complement.
GGCAGTAGGGAGCCACAGAAGGCTTCCCAGAGGAAACAGCTTGAGAAAGGAGTGCTCTATTTGAAGCTTCAGCTAAGAAGATGCCAGGTCTCCCTTGGACCCTTTCCCTCCACAACCCCTACCTGATCTCCACGCTCCAGCCACATTAAACTTCTTTCAAGTCACTAAGCTGGCCACCTGCTCTCTCATTTCCAGGCTTTGCACATTCTGTTCTCACTGTCTGGGACACCCTTCCTTTCCCCTCATCATTGCCTACCTTCTCTTTCATCCCAGCTCAGAAGTCCCTTCCTCCTGGAAGCCCTCCTTGGTTTCACTCAGGCCTCCTCAGTGGCCTGTCCTCCCTATCCCCGCTCTCACCACACCACATATAGTTTCATGTCTGCCTCACCCACTAGACAGTGAGGGCAGAGACGGTTCTGTTTTCTCACAACTGGACCTCCGGCGCCTGGCTTAGTGCTTGCACTTCCCCCCCCTCCAGAGCTAATAGAGACCATCCAACCTGCTCTGCTCCAATATAAACTTTACTGCCCAAGGAGTAGCTGCCAGAGCCTTTCCAGTGCCTACAACCGGGCTTGGCTCATAGTAGACACCTCAGAAACTGCTTCTTGAGTGAATGAGCACTTCATACGAGACTCTAGAAGTCAGAGAGGTGAGAACAGGAGGAAGGGGTGAACTGCCACCGAGGAGTGAGCGAGGGTGGGAATGGGCAAGGGAGGCTTCCGGGCTGCCTCCAGGAGCCGCGAAACACTGATGTTCCAAGACCCTTGTAACCGAGGAGAAGAGCCAAAGCCAGAGAGGAGCCCAGAGGAAACAGCTGGGGAGGGGTGGGGGTGGGCTTCTGACCCAGGTTGGCCCAGCCCCAAGTCCGCAAAGGGCAGCTGTGCAAGGTCTGTAAATCTTCGATTTGACTGGAGCAGAAGATCCTGGGGCAGACTCCGAGGACACCGCCCCAGCCTTTAAGGGACAGGTTCAAAATTTTATAATTTTGCAGATAACTCCCCTCTTGCAAGTCTCCTCTGCAGAGCAAGGCAGCCTGGGTCTCGCTTCCCAGCTGACTGCGCTTCTACTTCAGGCTTGAGGGGAGCGCTGCCCTCCCCCCTTCAACCCCCCGCCCCCCGCAGCCGGGGTCCTGGTTGCCTCCAGAGAGGCTCTTCAGAACTTGGCATTCCCCCCACTGCCCTCCACTGTCCAAGCCACGGTGTCTGGGTCTGCCCAGAAGCCCTTTCTTTTCCTTCTCTAGACATGACCATCTGTCTCTGTCTGTTTCTCCCCATCCCTGGGGAGTTCAGCAGGGGGAAAGTTCTGGATGGAGCATCTCATAGGCACCCCCACTGAGTACAGTAAACAGCCACACAGCCGGGTAACTCCATCTACTACAATAGTTCTCCATACAGCACCGGTCTCCTGAGTGCCCAACTCTGTGGCAAGCTCTGTGTTAGATCCCGGGACAGAGATAAATCAGAGCAAGCCCTGTAGACTACAAGGACCTTCGGGTCTAGTTGAGAGAGACAGATAAGGAAACAACCTGCTATGGTACAGACAGTACGCGTTATACCTGCCCCCTCCTCCTGACCACACTGGCTGTTCAGTGCTTCGAAAATGCTGTGCTTCTTCTTGCCACAGGGCCTTCGCTTATTCTGTTCCTTTCGGATATATTTACTGCAACTCATGCATGAGTTCTGAGCTTTAGTATCAGATCCTCAGGGAAGGCTTTTCTGACCTTCCTCTTTATATCAAATCCCCAATATAAGATCTCATAGCACCATTCATGTATCCTTACATTGCTCACCAAATTTACAGTATGCCATTGTGGGTGCATTTCTACCTTTAATGCCTGCTTCCTCCATAGACGGAATGTCTGGAGGCTAGGTTGTGCATGATGTTTCCATTTGTCTGTGTGTGCATGATGTTGTCGTTTCTCCCACCACTGGGACTCCAGCTCTTTGCACACAGTCCCTGACACCTAGCAGATGCTTCATTAACACTGGCTGAAAGAACAAAGTGGGAGCCATCTCTTCCCCAATCAGGCTGGACTGGAGGTCCACCCATCATAAACACTCACAACTGGATATCTAAGAAGATCCGTTTCTCCTCCCCTACGTGAATCTTCCAGATACAATCTTCACCTTCCACATACGGCTCTGGCCAGTTTGGGGACAGTACCACCCCGGCCACGGCAGAGAGCTCCCCACCACACATGGCTGTAGAAGACAGAGACAGACAGACAGAGACAGATGCACGTTATTCAGAAAGAAGCCAGTATGGCATAGGGATTAAGTGAGGGCTATGAAGTCAGACTGTCACGGCTCGCCATGTACCAAGAGCAGGTGCCTGCCCCTCAGGCAGTCTGTGCATGTGTGGGGGATGATTAAGTTAGGGCTGGCTGCCTGCCTCCGTTAGCTGAGGGTTGGTGAAGGAGGGGCTAAGGGCGCTGTGGTTCTTTGAGGATCAAGGACAGAGCTTAACGTTCCCGATGATTCGTCAACAGCCCTATTCTTGGGCAGGGCGAGTAGTGACTAACAGATGCTACATTCCATTCAAGTGGGCCTGGGTTCGAGTCTTGCCTCTGCCCCCACAGACTCAATGACGAGGCATGCAACCTTTTGGAGTCTCAGTTCCCTCTCTCTGTAAAGCTGCAGTAACACCACCGCTTGCTGGCTCTGTTGGGTTGTTCTGGAGTTTAATTGAGCTCATGGGGGTCAAATGTAGCAGAGCACCTGACCGAGGGTAAAGGCTCAATACTTCTTAGTTAACATCATTGCCAAAGGGCCCAGCTCTGAGCTGGAAGTAGAGATGTGGCTGTGCTCGGCGCCTGGCTCTTTAAATTCCACTCTGTTTACCGCTTTGGAAAGTTCTCAATGTGGCAGAGGCCAAAGCACCAATAAATTCCGCTCTGTTAAACCAGCACATTTAATACAGGGATCAATCCCTCACCACGACGAAGCTGTGATTTCATGCCAACCGCCATCCAGGCGGCGGCTGCCGGAGCCAGGGCTATCTTCATTACACCACATGCTCCAAGTGCATCCAGGCTCAAGGGGGCTCTGTGGCCTTGAATATGGGAAGAGAGGCAGGGCCGGGCAGCGGGAGCCCATGGAAATGAGGTTCTACCCAGCCAATGCTGTCCAGAGGGGCTCAGAGCACAGGGCTCTGAGGACAGAAAAGACCCAAGTTTCATTTCCACCTCTGCCAGTTACCCTTAGTCTGTTCTTAGGAATATCACTTCACAGCTTCAGGTTCCTCACCTGTACATGGGGTCAATACTATGTACCTCACAGGGTCGTAGTGAGGATTAAATCAGATAACGCACATGTAGCCCTTGGCAACTATTATTAATATCATCATCATCATCATTTATTAAACTCAGGGCTGCCATGTGTGGTTGGGTGGGTTGTGCACTGCACAAAAGTACATAGCAAGGGGGGTATAGAGGAGCTGAAATCTACACAGAGATCTTTTCACTAAGCTATGCACTACAGGGTCTGTGCTTGGAGGAAGGGGCACCTTTAAAAATTTATCAATTTTGTAATTTTCTTAAGGACAAGCAACAAATCTGACCCAAAGGATAGTGAGCCCTGGAAAGGGTTCTAATGCTAAAATTGGTTATGTAAATTTGTGATATACTTCTAAACTGAGCCCTTGGCCTTTTCATCTGACGGGCTGGAGGTCCCTGAGGCACCTCGGGAGGAGGACAGTGGGGCCACTCACCTCTGCATAGGGGCTCTGTGTCATTCCAGTATGGGTCCCGCACGTTGATGCACTCGATAATGGCTGGACCTTGCTCCAGAGAGTGGCCAGGGTCGCAGGTGAACTCCACTGTCGTTCCGATGTTATAGGTCGGGTCAGATGTGGTGAAATTCCCATTCTGAATGTAGGGCTCATAACAGTGGCCTTTCTCAAAGGCTAGGGTGGGGATACAAAAGAGGGGGAGCAGCTCAGATGAAGCAGGGGCTCCTCACAGTGCTCGATCTCAGAAGATGGGTCCCCTCTTGCTGTTTAGGGAAACTCCAAGGAAAATGGGCACCAGATCCCGTGTTTCAATTCCAGTTGACCAGCTGAGGGCCCTTGGACCATTCACTTCGCTTTTTGGGACCTCATTATTTTCACCTCTAAAATGGGAATCCAAACCTCTGCCCTCCCAACCCTGCAGAGTCTGCCTTTGGAAGTCAAAGGGTCAGTCTGGCTGCCTGGGTCTCCGTTGCCCTTAGCAGGTCAGATTTCTAGCTCCCAGGACCCAGCCCAGCTCTGCCATGCTTCCTCTTTGCCCACGCCATCACCCAGTATGGGGGAGGCCCCCGGGGACACTCACCCTCGAACCGGATGTTGAAGGCTGAGGCTGCTCGCGCCTGGTCAGACGTGAACTCAATGCGGATGCTGTTGCCCTCACTCAGCAGACCCTCAAAGGGGACGTTCTCGGTTTGGAGGGAGTCATAGAGAGGAGCAGACTTGTTGATCAGGCCACTATAGACCATCATTCTGGAGGGAGGAGGAGGGGGAAGGACAGGAGGATCACTACACCTGTGGAATGAATGCCACCTCTGGAGCCTCATTTCCAGACGCAGATCCCAACTTTGCCCCTGACTTGTCCAGACAAGCTGCACTACCTTATGCAACCTGTTTCCTCTTCTGTAGAATGCTTGTCCTAGACTCACGGATGGATTCTGAAGTCATAGGAAAAATGATGTGTGTGATGTAATGAATTAGACTAATTAATGGGTACTAATTTTTATGACTAATTGAGAAGAAGAGATTAGTGGGCTGAAAGAATGGTAGTCAGACAACCCAGAATCCCAGTGCTGTGACCTTTTGAGCTGTGGGACTTTGGACAAGGACACTTCACATCACTGAGACTCTGTTTCTTCATCTGTAAAATAGGTACAATCACACCTACTTACATCAGAGTATAGGGATTAGAGGTCATGTGCATAATGTGCCCAGGATAGAGTAGGTATATGAGTCAAATTTTTTAAGCATTTGACTCCTAACAGGCTCTGTCTTTTATTCCGATATCCCAAGAGCGCTGTGTATGGAATCAGGAGTTCTGATTTTCACTTCCCAATTCTCCACCAATTGGGTTTATGTAAGTCTCAGCACATCGTGGGCCTCAGTTTCCACAGCCATGAAAGGAGGGATCATAACATCTCTCCTACCGGGGCGCCTGGGTGGCTCAGTCGTTAAGCGTCTGCCTTTGGCTCAGGTCATGATCCCGGGGTCCTGGGATCGAGTCCCGCATCGGGCTCCCTGCTCCACGGGAAGCCTGCTTCTCCCTCTCCCACTCCCCCTGCTTGTGTTCCCTCTCTCGCTGTGTCTCTCTCTGTCAAATAAATAAATAAATAATCTTAAAAAAAAAAAACAAAAAAACCCATCTCTCCTACCTATCTTACAGGTGGGCTTTGAGAATACAACAGGATCAAGTGCCCTGAAAAATAAAATGTGCTACAAAAAATGTTGGTATTCATTTTTACTGTTATTAAAACCATTTGATACTTGACTCCTTGCTAGTCTTGGTATTTTTAAAGAAATTATGCAAAACTAGGGAAAGAAATAGTATACAAATTAGATAAATTTCTTTTATGGAGTCATAAACAGACATTTTAAAATCCTCTGAGGTGGTTTTTTTTTTTTTTTTTTTTTTTTTACCGTGACTCATAAAAAGGGTTTATCTTACGCTGCCCAGATGAATTTCTAATGTTACCAAAATGCGTAACTGTTGAAGCCAGAGTTTGTTCATTTTGCCATGTGTCCACTGTGGCTGGGATGAGGAGGGGCCTGGCTTCCTAGTCAACAAAACCAGCTCAAAGGGTGGGGGGCAGTGCTGGGGAGTTAATGTGTCCAGGAGCATCTCTCATCCAATGACGGATGGGGGGTGGTGGTAGATAAATACCCCAGCTCCCTCACCCTTCCGAAAGGACCACTCTGAGGCACGCTCAATAGTCTCTTAGAGGCCCCCAGGGGATAGAGCCCCAGCTGCCCCCACGGTCACTTGCTCATTAACACAAACTGTGTTGACTCCTTTCCCTTCCCTGCCCACTGTCCCATGCCTCTATTAGTGCTTCCTAGGATTAACTCCCAAATGAGCGACTTTCCCTAACATCCTTGTCCCCATGTCCATTTCCAAGGGAATACAACCTAAGGCAGCAAGTCTAAGCAGCTAAGGTCCTATTTTCTAGATTATTCGAGAATATTCTAGCATAAAGTCATAGAATATGAAAGTTTTAAGATTCTGGATTCTATGAGTATTACTTAGAGTTTACAGACATGCTCTTGCTTAAGTATCGCCTTGTAACTTCTCCCTAGCTCCTTCCTGTCTAGTATTTCCACATCAGTTTCCTATCAAACTGGAAACCACGTCTCGCTACTTCTCTCTGGTTCTCCATGGAGCTTAGTATGTGTCTGGGTGCAGAGCAGGTGCTCAGCGAGTACTCCCTCCTTGATAACTGCAAAAAGGGATGTGCAGGAGAAATAGGCATCTTCCCCTATTCTGATATGCGCCCTGGGGCCAGTCCCTTTCCCTCTGTATGTCTGAGGTTCCTTACCTGTAAAAGTAGGAGATCGAAGATGGTGTCTAATATCCTTGCCAGCCTCCCCAGCCCTTCCTTTCTCTACCTCCATGAGCCATTTCAAGACTCCAGATCCCTAGCCACATTCTGACACTCTGGGAAGGAAGGAGGATGCTGGGGTAAGCCCTCAGAGGCTTACCTGTCCTTCTCATGCAATGACAGCCTCTCAAAATGCAGGTGTAGCTTCTGGCCCTCCGGAGCTTCGATGGTCCACACGCAGAACTGGCTCCCATTGGTGTTTCCTGGGTAACTTGGGGAGAGGACCCGGCCAATGGTGGCATTGTGCACAGCCCCTCCACAAGGGGCTGGGGTGGAAAATAGGGGGGGTGATCATGAGAGGAGAGCAGAGAGAGAGATCCTCACCCGTACCCCTTAGTGTAAAGCAAGAGGATTGAAAGAGGGAGACATGGTAAAAGGTTTCCCATCTTGGACGAGGTTCATCTTGTTTGAGAGGAGACCTCATCCCATGACCGGATCCACCCCCTTGTGTGTTCCATGGTAGGGAACAACTGTGATTTAAGGATTCTTCCATGGTGCTGGCTGTGCCCTGATTCTTCACTATAAGATGGTAATCAAGGGCATAAATAGGCAGTCCACAAAAGAAGAAATACACTTTTAGTATTTAGTAAGCACTAAAAATGCACTTAGTAAGCACTAAAAATGCAGCCTCACTCATAATGAAAGAAAGGCAAATCTAGATTGTATTCTATTTTCATCCACCTGATCGGTCAAGGTAAAAGGCAGTCATAACTTGCCAATGGGAAAGGTGGTGGGAAATGGGCATTCTCACTCATAACTGGTTAGAATGCAAATTGCTATGACCTTTCAGGAGAGCAATTTGGAGAAAAATCTAGAAAGTATGTTCCCAAACTCTGACTTAGTCATTAAAGTTCTGGGAATTTATGCTAAAAAGAAGATTTGGAGATTTTCACCAAGATTTATGAATGAGAGTGTTCACTGCTGACATGATTTTAAGAGCAAAAAATGAGAAGCAACACACATGTCCATTCACAGCTGTTTGGTGGAATAAATGCACTCCATTCACATGCTATTAAAAATCAGGTTCTTAAAGAATACTTGAGAATATAGAAAAATGCTCCCTATATTTTAAGTGGGGGAAAAACAAGTTACAAAATGGTCTGTCTGCCATACTTATTTCAATGAGCTATTTGCAAAAATCTATTGAGACCATAAATACAAAAGTGATTTGCTTCTATCTTTACACTTTTGAATTTCTTGAAAAAATTTTTTTACCAGAATATATCTTACTTTTATCATAAAAATTGAATGAAGAAATATTAAAAAATAATTTGTGAACGGGAGGGAGATAGACAAATGTGAGGAAGTAGTCTGTTTCTTATTTTTAGGAGATAACTTGGGTCTCATTAAATGTTTGTTGAATGACTGCATGACTAGTAAGGACTTGCAGTGGGCAAAAAAGGTAGATAGCTCTCTGTTCTGCTCTGGATTGTGCTGATTTACAGCAAAGACATTGCCAAGAAGCCCCTTCCCCACCCCCCCAATACGTCTTTCAGCACCATGGACAGAGGGTGTGTGTGTGTGTGTGTGTGTGTGTGTGTGTGTGCCTGCCTGTCTGTGTCTCTGTGTGCCTGTCTGTCTCTCTCCTGACTGCCTTCCTGTCCTAAAGTGGAGGTTTAAACCCCACCTGTGCCACTCACCTGCTGTGGATCTAGAACAAGTCATGGAAACTCTGTGAACCTCAAGTTCACTATTAAAGCATGTTAATGATTCCACCCTGCTTATAGGGCTGTGGTGAGAAATCAATGAAATGATGCATGTAGGGGACCTGGCACCATTCCTGGCACAGAGTAGGTGCTCAAAACACAGCCAGCATTGTTGTCCAATGGCTCAGGAGCTGAGGAGACAGAGGACACTGTCCCTGGTGGGGGGCACCGGCCATCTGTCCTCCCCAAGCTGTTGCTCATTGGCTGCCTCTCTGCTCCCCTTACTTGCCTTATTAAGCCAACTGATGGCTCTGTTTGGCTCCAATTTGCCAGCAGTGGCTCCCCATCCATCTTTCTTAGCACAAATTGAGGCTTAATTCCTCTCTGATTTCACACATAGATAAAAATTAACGTGAGAGAGGCACAGAGCCCAACTGCCCTATGGTTTGGATTTTTTCCTTTTGTTAAAAAGCAAAGAAGAAAAATTCTGAAGGGCCTTGGGGGAACAATACTGCAACAATCAAATCTCTGAATGTGTCATCAGGCCTCATTTGCTTTCAGATTCCCCTGACTCTGAATGCCTGGAAGGAAGGAATAATTTATTATTGTTCCCAGTAGTCTCCTTGTTCTTGGCTTGTGCCCTGGCACATAGTAGGTGCTCAGTTATTACAGGCGACCTATGCTCTCCTGACCACCATTGGAACTTTTGAGAATCTAATAAGGTTTTGCTCTCTTGATAGTTGAGGATGGTCAAGGCTATGCCTAGGGGTACAGGGACAGTGTGACATAACCCAGAGCTCCTCAATCTATAATGTGCGCGCGAATCACACAAGGTCATGCTAAAATGTAGATTTTGATTCAGCTGGTCCTGTAGGGGGCCCAAGATTATACATCGGTAATCATCTTGCTGGCCTGTAGACCACGCTTTGAGAAAAACAGCTCAGGAGAGAAGGGCTCTGGACTCGTTTCAATTTCTGTCTGGTGACTTTGGGCAAGTAACTTCACCTCCATGAGCCTCTGTTTCCTCATCTGTAAAATGGAAGTAATGGTTCTCATCACGTAGTATTGCTGTGAACATTTACGGCAGCCCTGGCAACGTCTCAGTATCTATTGACTGGGTTCAAAATGTGGCAGCAGGCATACCAAAAGCACAGCCACAGAAGAAGAAAACAGATAAATGCTACTTTGTCAACACGAAAAGCTTTTCTGCATCAGCGAATACCATCAAGAAGCGAAAAAACATGGGGCGCCTGGGTGGCGCAGTCAGTTAAGCCTCCAACTCTTGGTTTTGGCTCAGGTCGTGATCTCAGGGTCCTGGGATCGAGCCCCAGGTGGAGTCGGGCTCCACACTCAGCAGGGAGCCTACTTGTGGAGTCTCTCTCTCCCTCTCCTTCTGCCCCTCCACCTGCTCATGGTCTCCCTCTCTCTCAAATAAATAAATAAATTTAAAAAAAAAGAAGTGAAAAAACAACCCACAGGGTGGGACGAGATATTTGCAAATCACATTCCTGAGAAGGATCTAACATCCAGAATATATAAAGAACAACAATAAAAAGACAAAAAGTTAAAAAAAAAAAAAAAACAGGCAAAGGACTTGAATAGATACTTTTCTTAGGAGATCTACAAATGGCCAGGAAGCACAGGAACGTTGCTCAGCATCATTAGCCATCAGGGAAATGCAAATCAAAGCCACAGTGAGAAAGCTTCACGCCCACCAGGACGGCCAGGATCATGAAAACAAAACATAATAACATAGTAAGTGCTGGCGAGGATGTGGAGAAATCGGAACTCTCACACAAGCTGGATGGGAAAGCCAAAAGGAGAAGCCTCTGCGGGAAAGAGTTTTACAGTTCCTTAAAACGTTAAAGAGAGAATTGCCATATGACCCAGCGGTTCCACTCCTGGGTGTGGACCCAAGAGAAAAGAAAACATACGTCCACACAAAAACTGGTACACAGATGTTCACAGCAGCGTTGCTCATCATCGCCAAAAAGTGGGAAAAACTCCAGTGTCCACCAGTGAATACACTGATAACCACACAAGGTCATATGGCTCAGCCACAAAAAGGAACAAGGTACTGACCCATGCTATGACATGGGTGAATCTCAAACACATGATCCTGAGTGAAAGAAGCCAGTTGCAAAAGACCAGGTATTATATGACCTCCTTTACACGAAATGTCCAGAATAGGCATATCCGTTGACACAGAAAGCATGTTGGTGGTTGCCAAGCATTGTGGGGGGAGGGGAAAGTGGGGAGCGAATGCTAATGAGTACAAGGTTTCCTTCTGGGGTGATGAAAATGTTCTAGAGCTACAGAGTGGTGATGGTTGCATGATGTTTCAGATGTGCTAAATGTGGCTAATGGTAAATTTTAGGTGCTGTGGACTTTATCACAAACTAAAGATTTCAATGGCAGCAGTTGTCCGTCTTGGGGGCAGTCTCTTCCCCTGGGCTGTGCACCTATCCCTGAGGTCAGTCTAATGCCCTGGGGTTGTTGTCTCGCCTCTGAGGGGACTATCCATGCCTGGTCCGGTGAGGTGGGAGCGTACCTGAACAGACGGGCTCCTCGCTGCTCCAGTGTGGCTTGGAGGCATTCATGCAAGTCAGCGTCTTGGCGCCCTGGAGCTCATAGCCCAGGTGGCAGTGGAAGTGGGCCGCCCCGCCTGGGTGCAGGTCCATCACCGTGACATCCCCGTAGTCGGGCCGGCGGGGAAAATTGCAGCTCAGCATGAAGGCTGGAAGAAATGCAAAGGCAGACGGTTATCCCTTAGGAGCGGGGAGAGGAAGAACGTGACCCACATCCCGGGAGCCAATTTGTGCTGAGGAGAAAAGATGAGGCCCCTGTGGACTCCAGAGCGGACTGGCGGGGGGCGGTATGTGGGTATTTTTGGAACTCTCGTTGATCATATGATGAGGAGACCGCCAGATTGGCACTTTTTCTGGGCTCCAAGGTCCCCACCCTGTCTAACCAGAGATCACAGGTTTGGGGTGGAAAATGAGTTCCCACACCTCTTGTGAGCCTCTCTCCATGTGGACGCAGAACGGCCTTCTCCTTGGGCGTAAGAGGGTCCGTATGACTCAGGTAAGTTTAGTCCTACCAGCACGAACATCTTCGGTGTTTGTTAAAAATGCACACATGCTTGGACCAGAACTAGAATAGGCAGCTCTTCAGGAAATACTAAAGGATAGGACAGCCTGAAAATAACCATCCTGGCACACACAGGCGTGGCCTTTGGAGGAGACCAATGTGAGTTTATGTTCTTCCTCCATCCCTTAGAAACTGTGTGACCTTGAGAAAGGGACACAGTGCCCTGAACTTGGCTCTCCTCATCTTTCCGTGGAGTTGACAGTCATCCCTACCTCACCGGTGGCAGTAAGGATTAAGCAGGAAACACCGAGATAGAGCCTCCTTAGTCCAACATCTAGCTGGGAGCTGTAGAAGGCTCTAGGTGGCCATGCTGAGCTCCTCAATTTTCCTAAGAGGATGTGAAATCCATCCTAGCTGCCCCTTTCGGCTGTGTGGTCTCATCACTCCCGCTGCATGAGATATCGGTAATCCCAGAACTCACTGAGAGGACTACATCCAACCCAAGGGCTCTACAAGCTATTTCTTCACCCCCATTCTGTAATGAACAAAGACAACAGCGGGTTGTCTCAGTCTTGGAAAGTGGTGATGAGGCAGGTACTCTCATAGACACTCATCCCCCTGTTTCAGAAACATCTAAGGGCAAAGTTTCAAGAGAACTGTTTTTCCAGATGTTCAGTCAGTATGATGCCAACATGGACAGTGCCCAAATATCCAGATGTGTGAGGGCGGACTCCACTCTCTGTGCAGGTATCTGGCAAGGATACAGAGGAGCTTCTGGCTCAGGGAACTAACCTGAGGTCATGGGAAGGGCTCCAGAGGTAGGTAAATGGGATGAGAGGGAGAGAGAGAGAGAGAGTCAGCCAGCCAGAAGGAAGGGAGAATGGAGGGAAGGAAAGAAGAGAGGGAGAGAAGGAAAGGAAGAAGTAAAAGAGGCAAGGAAAGAGAGAGGGGACCAAGAAGGAAGAAGGAAGGAAGGGAGAGAGAAGAGCAAGATGAACAGAAAGCAAGAGAGGAGTCTCAGAAACAGACAAAAAGGAAAGAAAGAAACATTGCAGAAGAAAAGAGAGAGCCAGACCCCCAGGGGTTGAGGCTCTTTACCGGAAGTCTGTGGGCCCCCCTGGGGATTCATTTATAAAATTCAGGAGCCACGGATCTGAGTGGAAAAAAGTGGTGTGTTGGTTTTCCATTTACCTTTAACCAAACTGTGGTATTTCCTTCAACCACATATGTAGGCAACAGACTGTGACCTATTTGTAGAACCTGTGACTTCGTCACCAAGAGAAATCACAGACATTTTTATATCATAGTAGATATCTTGGCATATTTCTTATGTTCCTCAGTACTTTGGAATTATAGTAATTATCAGAGTTGCCGGGGGAGATTATCATTTAATGTGTTAATAAAGAAGCACAGGGATGATGACATTGCAGATTAAAACAGTATTTTGACAACTGTAATTCAATCTGACTGGTTTCATTTTTAATTGCGTAGGTTTTATTTTATGCTTTCAAAAACATGATTCTGAGAGGGAGTCCAGAGGTTTTACCAAACTGCCAGAGGGATCCCTGGCATGAAAAGTTTGAGAATCCTTGGCTCCAGAGGGAAACAGCCACCACTCCCCCCCCCCCCCATTAGCCTTGGTGCAAGCTTACCCTGATAATGCAGCTGAAAAGTCCCAAGGACATCATCCTGGAAGGTCCGGAAGTAGACAGAGATGGTGTTGGTGGGACTTCGGATAACCTGTCCCTCTACCAGGAGAGTCTGGTTGGCCAGGACAGTCAGGGTGGGACCGTCCACCCCGCGGATGGAGAGCAGCTCGCCGTCAGACAGGTTCACGCTCTTCACCTGCGAACAGGCAGGGGCAGACGGAGAGAAACTCTGAGTTGTGCTTGAGACAGGGTCCTGCCAGGCCGTGCAGCTGCCAGAGGACCCCAGACGATGCCAACACAGCAGCCCTCAGCCAGCCCCTAGTCAAGGGGACAGACAAGCCCCCTTGGAAACAACTAGAGCCCTGGAAACATCTAGACTCCCCTCATCTCCCCAAGGACTGAGGGACCAGCGTGAACCCAAGCTGCATGGCAAAGGTACTGCAAAAATCTGTAAGTGTCCATGGATGAGTCCTGTAAGAGAGCCTCCTGCACACTGGCAGCTGGAGTAAGTTCTCCTGGAGATGGTGGGGGGAGGGCAAGGGCTTGATCAGCTTGTGCCTGAAGCCCAAACTCCAGGAAGACAGAATACGGCATTCCACCAGAATGTAAGCTCCACAAAGGCAGGCATTTTTTTCCCATTTGTTCCGTGTCCCCAGTGCCCAGAAGAGTGCTTGGTACATAGCAGGTGCTCAATAAATATTTATGTAGGTTGAATTCATTCTTCCCCTTTCTGCATGAACTTGTAAGATGGAGTGGGGGGCTCATTTCTAGGGCATTCTCAAAGCCACTTTCTTATGCTATAAAACAGTGGCTCTAACTCCCAGAACTTCTGCAAAGAACTGCATACTGGATTTTCCAAGTCCACTTTCCAGATTTGGAGGAGAAAGAGGGGGGATACTTTAGTTGCACACAAAGACATTATACAAGTGGAGTAGGGGCTGTGTGGGAACTTTAGTCAGTTCCCAGTGCCCAGTTAGGATTTTTATGCCTCTCCTAGTGAGGTCTGGGATCCCGGCCCCTCTGCCCCTCACCCAAGCAGGGCTGGCCTCCCCCACGAGCCCTTCCTCTTGCAGATTATACACGTTACTCTTTTTTCCTTTTTGATGAACTCCTGTTCATTCACCAAAGCCCCACTAAAATTGCCCTTCCCTGTGAGACCTTCCCTGCTACCAAGGAGCTTGCCCGTCTGTGCACTGTGATGCTGTAACATCCCCTATAAATACCCACGAGAGACCTTTTCAAGCATTCTAATGTCTTCTAAGTATGTCTGTCTCAATCATAAAACAGTGAACTCCTTTAGGGGAGGTACTGCATCAGTTTGCACACCACCATGTCCCCCAGTGTAAGTAGCCATGACTGGTACATAGTAGGTACTCAGTGAAGGAATTCTGTACCTGGTAAAGAGCTCCATACAGTGTTAGACACCAAGTGGAAGGAAAGGGACCACTGAGTGCCAGATTCAGATGGACTGTAACTTTCCTCCAGCTCATTTAAATTCCATGAACGTTTATGAAGTATCTACTATGTGCCCCACACTGTGCTAAGCTCTGGGGGCTGCAAAGACCACAGGTCCTGCTGCTGAGGGGCTCACCTTTTATCCTTCCCATGCAAATCAGAAAAACTTCCCTAAAATAAAGTTCTGGTTAGGTCACAACCAGCCCAGCTCCAAAACTTTTGATGGCTTTTTGTTGTCCATTAGAAAAAGGTACATATCCAGACCTCCAACCTTGGCCTGGAAGGGTCTGCCACCACGAAGTGGTAGGAGCTTTCTTTTCCAGTCCTCTCCTGTGGGGCAGTGAACTGGACAGTTCTCCACTCCCAGGCACCCCTCCTTGTTCCTTTTTTCAAAAATGGGGGGGGTCAGTTGGGGAAGGCCAGGAACTAGGGTGAGGATAATTGGTAACACACACTGAGCTAGGCTCTCTGGCTGAATGCTCTGGGCGTTGTCATGTTTGTACCACCCTGAAAGTCTGTAAAGTAGCATTATCATCTCTATTTTCCTGATGGAGAGACTGACGCTCAGAGAGGTAAAGTCCCTTGCCCAGAGTCACACAGTTTTCACGGGTAGAGCTGGGACTTAAACCCAGATGTTTGAGCACTATGCCACTCTGCTTTTCCATTCTTCACTTACAGGCAAAATTTTATGAATCAAATTGAATTGCTGGGGCTTCCCTGTGTGTGTGTGTGTGTGCATGTGTGCGTGCGTGTGTGTGTGTGTCTGTGTTTGATACAGGGTATAAGAGGACTTTCCTTCTGAGTATAATGCCCCACAATTTATCAACAGGTCCCCCTCCTCCACATATGCCTATTTCAGCTGTGCATTGAGTTCGGAACTCCTATTCATTCAACAAAGCCCAGCTCAAGTTGCCCTGCTTAGGGCAAAGAAGGAACCAAATCAGTTAGGATGATAACAGTAAGCCTGAGTCAGACAACCCTCCGGAGACTTCCTGCTGGAAGAGGCAGGCACTATCTGGGCACCTTTCTGCAGTTACCTGGAGCTCCACACCGTAGCCAGTGTAGACCGTCACGTTGTACGTACACTCCAGGAAGCTACTGAGGGGCAGCGGTGGGTAGTCACTGGAGTCGATGTACCCTTCAGGATCGGAGAAGCTCACACTGCAGGGAGCTGGAAGAAGGACTTCCATTAGGACACAGAGGACAGCTCAGATGTCGTGTTTCAGCTGGGCCGCAGTGTGGCCCCTGGCTTCTGGGACACCTGAATTCACCTGTGCCCCTTCCTCCCACTGCTGCTAATTCTCTTCCAGCCCCAGAATCAACATGAAAATCAAAACTGCGAGAGTTGATACAGCATGACTGCATACTCCATACCACTAGGCACCATCTTAACGAGTGTACAGGGCCCACCCCATTCATCCTTGTAGAACCTGACATTTCATTCCCATTTTAGAGATACGTAAACTGAAGCTCAGAGAGGGGCGGTGTCTGGGCCAAGCTCACACAGGGAGCGGGATTCAAACCCAGAGCTTATACTTTTTAAGGAGAGGCCATAATGCATTTGTCCAAAACCCACCTACGATTGAAAAGTTGGTGTCTGTCTTCTCTGTTTGAAGACAGAAAAGAAGACAGAAGTAAGACTGGGACACAGAAGTGCATTTTATCAAGTCTGGAGAAGTACCTGTAATGGTCAAAGTAAAAGCACTTTGAGGGGCGCCTGCTGGTGGAGTGGCTGGGCGTCAGACTCTTGCTTTTGGCTTGGGTGGTGGTCTCGGGGTCTTGAGATCGAGCCTGGCATCAGGCTCCACCTCGGGGGGGAATCTGCTTAACATTCTCTCTCTCCCTCTCCCTTCGCCCCTCCCCCCATGTGCATGCACACACACACGCTCTCTCTCTCAATAAATAAATAAATCTTAAAAAAAAAAAAAAGGCACTTTGAAAAGGCTAGGGCCTTCAGGCAGGTTAAAGGATTCTATTCCAAGCTGAAAAGGGTTTGAATCCCACTCTTGAGCTGTGTGGCCTTGGGCAACTTGCTTGATGTCTCTGAGTTTCAACTGTCTCATCTTTAAAATGGGGATATTAATTCTGAGACACAGGGTCAAGCTCACAGTCAATGCTCAATAGATGGTAAGTGATGGTGGGGCCTGGATCTCCTTGGCCCACCTCCCACCATGCCTTGCACAAGAGCGGGTGCCTCCTGGCTGCAGCAGGAGGGCTGGAGGGTCTGGGAGCTGCGTACCGGGGGCCTGCTCAGTCGTGATGACTGTGGTGGTGATGATGGTGGATGTCGTGGTCTCCTGGCTCTCCTCTGAGGCTGACCCGGTCAGTTCGTTCTCGCCTTTGTCCATTAAGGTCATGGGACTGGCATCTTCTGGGGGAGCCTCGGGGGCGTCATCAGGCGCCGCAGGCTCCCCGGGGTCGGGCCTCTGGGGGAGCGTGTGGGCCATGTAGGGCTGCGAGGTGAAGGGGGAGATCTGCAGGGGTGCAGGCGTCGTGGGGACCGCACCTGCCTTCCGGTCCAGCCAGAGGGGCTCTTCGGAGGCGGCGGGCTCGGGGTCTCCCGGGGGGCGGGGCTTCTCGGTGGCGGAGGAGAGGAGCCCCAGGCCTGAGGATGCAGGCGGGGACGCCGCCCTCTGGACAGCTGCCGTGGAGGTGCCTTTGGGCCGCAGCTGTTTCCTGGCCGAGTTCACCTGCTTGAGCGAAGGCAGCTTCTTCCCGGAGGGGAGGGCGCGCTTGGTGGCGGCCTCCTCCGGCAGCCGCGTGGACAGGGGGGCCGAAGGGGCTGCCCCTTCTAGCCCTGACTCTCGAAGATCTTCCCCCGACTGCGCTGGATTCAGAGGGGCCAAAGTCACTCTCTCTTCGAGGCTCTCTTTGCTCAGACCGCTGCTACTCCCCAGCGCTCCCGAGGGCAGAAGGGAAGCACCCGAAGGGCCAGTGTCTCCTTCCCGGGGCGCATCTGGGGAAGAGGAGAAAAGACACCTGTTAGCTTGGGGCCGGGGTGGGGGTTAGATCCTCCAGCTCTTGATGCAGGGGCCTAGAGTGGCGCCCAGAGCTTGCCAAGACACCAGGACAGACATGGGGGCTGCCCCCTTCCCTCTCTTCTGACCCTCCCTCCCTCTCCTTTTCTTTCTCTCTCCCGCTCCCTTCCTTTCTTCCTTTTGCTGACCATGGAGACTTACAGTTGATCCTGCCAGGCCCCAGCTAAGCATTAGGGTTACAGAAACCAAGGGCACAAGAGTCTCACATGCCAGTTGTATATGTACTGAAAGGGGTAATAGGAAAGGAGAAATAATCATATTCGGTGTGATAGGTGCTTAGAAAGAGAGAAGCTCTGCATGCTAACAGAACAGAGACAACAGGCCTCTAACTCTGTGGGGCAGGACCACCGTGTACAGTTGGGCAGGTTGTTCATTGCACAAGCATCTCCCACGAAGGATGAGTTGTAACAAGCCCACGCTCTTTTCTCCAAGCTGTGTGCCCTGGCTCAGGACTATATTGTCCTGGGATTGGGGGGTGGCACTTCTTTTTTTTTTTACTGAATAATTAAAAATTGACCTATGGGAGACCAGAAAGATTTGAAGATTCAGAATCATGAGACAGGTTCAGAACAGAGGGATGCAGGAGGAGCGTCGAGGCCTAGTTGAGGGGAGCACAAAAGAGGAATACGAGGGGTAGCAGATAGAGGGTGACTGGAGAGAAAGCTGGTAGGGTAGGGTGGTCGCAGGGCCAGGCCTTGCTGGGCATTGTATACCCAGCTACCTGTGATTTATTTTTGCCTTGAATGTAAGACCACCTAGTAATTTTATTTATTTATTTTATTTATTTTTAAGATTTTATTTATTTATTTGACAGAGAGAGAGAACGAGCAGGGAGAGCAGCGGGCAGAGGGAGAGGGAGAAGCAGGCTCCCTGCTGAGCAGAGAGTTCGACTCGGGACTTGATCCCAGGACCCTGAGATCACGACCTGAGCTGAAGGCAGACGCTTAACCGTCTGAGCCACCCAGGCGCCCCCACCTTCTGTCAATTGCAAGCTAGCACATGGCTTTGACGTCCCCGAGCCTCAGTTTTCCCAGCTGTAAAACGGGGCTATTGCTCCCCGTTTCCCAGGGTCGTCATTGTTCGATAGGTTGACATAGGTAAAACGTACCTGCATACGTGCACCTATGGGTGCCCCTCCCACAGTGAGTGCTTAGTGCGCGCCAACTGCTGTCACTATCTTTGCTATTGTCATTGTATTCGCGCCCTTCAGTGGGAAGCCGGAGCGGTCAGAGCCTCCCCGATGATGATCTTGAGATAGAGAGGAATTACATCCTGGGCTGGAAGCCCTGGGACTGATAGCTGTCCTTGTAGATTTTCTGCAGACAGACACTCACTCAGCCACAGTCTCTGGGCCCTTCAGCACTGTCATTTAAATTTATTTCCGCCACCATCGGAAAGGCTCATTTACTTTCATGGAGTCTGCCGGCAGTGGCTTAATCTATACAGACTGCAACGGTTTGCAATTGGCATCGACAAATGTTCCTGTTGGGTCACATTGATTACCAGCCAGTGTGCATGCCAGGCTCCCAGTTGCTCCAGGGCAGGCACCGGCCTGGGGGAGGACAGGGAGTGTGTGCCTGACCCAAGGGCAGATCAAGGTCATTCAGGGGCCCAGCAGGTTTCCTGGTCCGAGGTGGGAAGCATCGAGGCTTCAGAGATAGACCCGGATTCGAATCCCGCCTTCAACAGTCCCCTCGCTACGTGAGCCTGGGCAAATCCATTAAGCCTCTTCTGCGTAACAGAGCTACCCCATCCACCTCATAGGATTAGATCAGATGTGGGTCTACTCCAGAGCTGTGCTTTTTGTGTGTACTGTCACTTTTATTAAATGATTGATGCTGACCATCTCTGTAGACTGTGCAGCGAGTAAAAAGTAAAGGGGCCAAAAGAGAGAGGAAGGAGGGGGGAGGGGTCAGGACACCTGGCTCCAGGGCTCCAGCTGTGGTTTGATGCGTGGAGCTTGGATGCACCCGGGGTTGGGGGACCCAGATGGTGCTCCAACTTTGGCCGATCCTCCCTAGCATAACCGTGTGGGTTTCATCTTCTCTCCATCTTCTCTGGGTCAAGTGGACAGCCAGACTAGGTCACACTAGTCAGGTCCTCCAGCTCGGACTCTATTGATCTGGGGAACGATCAGGTAATTGGCAATTATTCTTCGAGTCTTTTGTTAATCTTGCCAGAGAGGGTGGAGAGGGCTTTGATCCTGACCCTGGCTTGTGAGTTTTGTTGGGTCCTGTGACTATATTAGTTTCTGCCCGTCCTTTCACAAAAATGTCCCCTTGATTACAAGTGACGGAGTTGAGGGAGGGGAAGGATGGAATACGAATGATTTAAAGCACATCGGCGTGCCCTTGGCCGTAATTATAGCGATACTTATAACGTTTTATTTTTGATTGCTTTGCTGAGTGCTGCGTATGTGCCAGCCATGTGCTAAATGCTTTTTTACCCCATTACCTCATTTTATTCTTTCTCAACCTTATTAGGGAAAAATTATTCCTATTTTACGGATGAGCAAAGTGAGGCTGTGGGATACTGAGTTAACCTTCCAAGGTCACACAGCAAAGCTGGGTTTCCAACCTCAATTTTCCTGATGCCAAAGACCATGCTAGCCGTTTTGGTAAGTATCACGGGGTGCTGTTATCACTGACAACCTCTCGTCCTTCAACTTGAAGCGGTGGCCCCCTCCAAAGACCACCCCCCAATCCTCAATTTTTTTTTGCTTCCCTGCTGGGGGGGTGGGCTATAGTGTTTTTCAAATCTCCCAAATGATGCCCTTCACCCCTCCATGCGTTCCTTGTTAAAATACGCATTTGTTAGTTTCCCCTGCCAGACCCCTGACACCTGAATCTCCAGGGGTGGAGCTTGAAAGTGGAGAACTGTTAGAGTCCATCCCCCATGACTCTTATCATCGGAGTGATCAGAAGAGCTCATTCTGGAACCTGTGATCTTGCCTGACTTTCTACTCTGTCCTTGTTAGTTTTGCCTTCGAAGTGTTATAAATTGCAGGCGGCAGGAACCCGGGGGTAGGTCTGGGCCGCAGATGATGACGCTTTCCAAGGCCTGTGACCTCCCCTGGCCGCCCCAGCCTGTCTGGATCCGAAGCAGCCCACAAGAGAAGCAGGGAATGTAAGCGAAAGGAGTCCATGATCAGCTTCCTCCCCACAGCCCCTGCGCCCAGCTCTGGGTTCCCCATGGTAAAATGGGTGTTAACCATAGCAGCAATTAGGCTTTTTTGGAAGTAAATCTGCCTGGGTTGAGTCAGCTCTTTCCCACTGAAGACCTAACTGCCAAGGGGAGTTGCGGATCCACCAGGTAAATTTCCCTCCCTGCCTCCATGTTGCCTCCTCCTCAGGGTTCACGGTGGGATCTTGCTGGCTAGCTCCAAAGTCAAGGGCTTGTTCAAGACAAATGAGTGTCTGTCTGGGGGCTGCAATGTTCGCAGCCAGAAGGCCTCGTTCTCAGCCGGGATGGGCTGGACGAGGGAGTGCCACGCGAAACCAGGTCCCAGCAGGCATTAGTCAAAACTGGATTCCAGGGCCCTCTCAATCCAGAGACTTAATCACTTGCTCCACGCAGGCCGGCTTTTCCCTGGGGCCCCAATGACCACTGGATTAAACGAACTCTTTGTCAGAGCCCTTACAATTTTCAATCATCCTAGTCACATCTGGCTGATTCTGCCTTTATCATGTGCATTCAATGCCCCACTCCCGTGCTGCCCATCCATTAATAACTGACAACGTTGGGTGCCGACTTTCTCTGCTGGTTGTTGACACTCAGGACGAGAGAGTCAACGCTTTTGGGTACGGTCGGTCCCTGCACTACGGGAAGACAGACACACACCGATAACCCAATATGGATATCCAACAGAAGAGACGGGCCTTTAATTAAATACATAGAGAGGTTGCTTTCCCATCTGCAGATGGCACGCTGAAGATGACTGAGCATTTGTTCTCCCATTGAAGATGGGGAGGGAGACCTCTCCCGTTCTCCCTCTCTCACTTTGATGGGAGAGATGGGGAGATTAGACTGGGAAGCATCCCATTAGAGTCGAAAACGCACCACGCGCTCTGAAGCTGAGGGTTTATATCTGAGCTGCACGGCAGCAGCAGAATGACTGGCGACAGCCTGTCACCGCTCGGGCACACAGTGATGGAGCGGGAAGCCCGGGAAACCACAGCTGGGGAATGCTTCTGCTAAAATGCGCAGTGAAAAGAGCAAGTCGTAAAATTCTATGGTGTGTATGAAAACGACGGGAACAACCAACTAAAACAAATTGCAATGCAGAGCTGGTGTTTTGTTTTGCTTCGTTTTACTTTAAGCTATACCAGACTTCATTTTTTTTTTAATTTTTAATTTAAACTCAAAAGTTTTTTTAAACTAACACACACTGTTCTATTTGTTTCAGACGCACCACATATTGATTCAACAATTCTATGCCTTCCTCAGTGCTCATCACGATAAATGGCGTCACTGTCTGTAATGTTGTTACTATATATATAATTTAGAGAGAGAGAGTGGGGGGGCAGAAGGAGAGGGAGAGAGAATCTTTTTTTTTTTTTGTAAAGATTTTATTTACTTACATAAGAGAGAGAGAGAAAGCACGAGGGGTGGGGAGGGGCAGAGGGAGAGGGAGAAGCAGCCTCCCTGCTGAGCAAGGAGCCGGATGCGGGATTCGATCCCAGGACCCTGAGATCATGACCTGAGCGGAAGGCAGACGCTTAACTGACTGAGCCACCCAGGCGCCCCTAGAGAGAGAATCTTTAGCAGGCTCCACGCCCAGCTCGGGGCCTGATGCTGGGCTCGATCTCATGACCGTGAGATTGTGACCTGAGCCAAACACTCAACACACTGCACCACCCAGGAGCCCCTACAATATTACTGTCAGAATGGCACCAGCAACATGGCTCTGGATGCCTCTGGGTGGGTTTTTTTCCTTCTACTTTTTGGTATTTTCCAAAATGTGTATATTAAATATTCAATATTGTCTTAAGTGAAAAAAAAAAAAAAACAACATTTACAGAAAAAGCTGGGTTTAACTGCTGCCTTTAGCCCCTAGTGGTGGAGAGGCTGAGGGAAAGCAGATAGACATTTGCTATCACAGCACTTCATTCGCTAACTGAGTCATGGAACCCCTTTGGGTCTCCCGGTAGGGATGATGATAATTCTTCCCTCATCAGACTGTTCACAGGGAGGACTTTTAGGAGGCAGGACTGGCCGGTGCATCATTTGGTGTATTTTTGGTAAAGAGGATTATGAAACTGTTCGTTACTAGCCTAATCCTCATTAATAATGCCCCATTCCGTTGGTGGTTTCTCATACCTTCACATTCCTCAAGAAGAAATTGCCCAACAGGGACAACATCAATGATGAAATATCACATCTTCAAGACTCATGGTTACAAACTGCCCAGTGAGAGGACTTGAGGTTCAGAGAGGGGAAATGGGCTGCCCAGGGTCACACGGCATGTTAGTAGCAGGAAGGAGACCAGGCTATTTGAGGCTTGAAAAACCACACCGGAACACATCAAACACAATCAGAAACAAAACCAGGACCATCTGGACTGCCCCGAAGAACGTTGATTGGTCCTATGCCTTCGGCGTCTTTCTTTGTTGGGGGACAAGGGGCTGCGCTGTGCACTGTAAGATAGGGAACAGCATCCCTGGCTTCCACCTGCTTAGTCCAAGTAGCAACCCCCACGCACGCCCCCACATGTAACAAGCAAATGTGATTTCAGACATTGCCAAATGTCCCCCCAGTGGGGGCAAAATCGCCTCTGATTGATGACCACTGGCACCGCCCTCAGCACTGAGAAGACCTTCCCTCCCATTCCTGGAGCAGATTGGCTTTGTTTTACTTGGATCATTGACTTCTAGCGTAGAGAAGATCTTAGCTTAGTTCCCATTTCATTGATTAAGGAAATTGAATTGAATGAGGGCTGAGTTTCTTTCTCCCATTCACATTTGATCATTCATTCATACGTTCAGTGAACACCTAATATGTGCCAGTGCTGGACCAGGCAACAGGCACTGGCACCCAGAGGTCCACCTTGGATAATGAACAGCTGGAACTGCTGAACACAACCCATTCCTTACAGCCAGGGAGGACCCAGCTCACTCAATCCTGCAGGAATGAGGACCCTCAGGGAGACTCACTGGGCCGCTCCCACCTGGACTTGAAGGAGACTTTCTGGGGGCAGAAAGGGCAGAGGTGGGGGGGGTGGGCTTGGGGGCAGTGGGGTTTCATCTACTGTCTCACTGGCAGCCCTGTACCTGTGTGTCCACGTGGACAATACTGATATTCAAATGGTGAGTTACACTCCACAAAGCGTATTGCCTGTTGTCATCTTGTTCCCACTGTAAGCCATCCGGTCAGATTGGCATTTTCTATTTCCCATTTTATAGATTAAAAAAAAATCAAGGCTCGGAGAGAGGACGTGACTTGTCTCAGATCATGGAGCAAACTGGGGTAAAGTTGGATACTTTCTTTTTTTTTTTTTTTAAGATTTTATTTATTTATTTGAGAGAGAGAGAGCACATGAGAGGGGGGAGGGTCAGAGGGAGAAGCAGACCCCCTGCTGAGCAAGGAGCCCGACATGGGACTCGATCCCGGGACTCCAGGATCATGACCTGAGCCGAAGGCAGTCGCTTAACCAACTGAGCCACCCAGGCGCCCGTAAAGTTGGATACTTTCTGACATTGTTTCTGTGCTCATTCCTCTTTCCCTCACCCTCAAATATTTTTTCCCTATAAAATAATTAAAAAAATGTAAGAATACCTGAAAGGTATGAAATCAAAGTGTTAAGTACTGCCCCTCCCCTGCCCCATCTACCAATCCTGCCTTCTAAGGGGAACCAGTGTTAGTAGGATTTTGTTTAATCTCCCAATAAAATGTACTGATGTAAAAATAATAAAGTATTTTTTACCTTAAGAGGTGTGTTAGTGCATAGGGGTGTAGAGAATGGCTTGTGTTCCAGGCTCAGCCCGCTGCTCACTGCCATGAGATCCTGGACAGTCACTTCCCTTCTCTGGACCTCACTGTTGTCATCTGTAAGGTGGGATTATACCAGTCCTATCCCTTAGTGGCGTTAGAGTAAAATGAAATCACAGGGATAAAGCACAGCGCTCATAGAACAGCCTGACAGCCCTCATGAGCCCTGCTGTCACTTTCTATCTGAGCATTCTCAGAGTTATTACATTGTATATATTGCTCTGTCACTTACTAAGAAATGCATTTTGAAATATTCCAGTCACTCAAAAAGAGTTAGAGTAAGGCAACAAATATCCATGTGTATACACCTTTCGCTTAAGAAATAGAATTCTACCTGTATGTCAAAGTCTGTTTCCCTTCCTACCATATGCTCCTTCTCCTTCTCCACCCCTAACTACTCTCTTGAATATGACCTTCAGCATGACCATTTATCAGGTGCACTATTATCATCTTGCTGTTATTTATTGTTGGCATCTATTTATTACACGTCAGTTTCTCTGAATAATATGTGGTATGTTATAAAACTTTATATAAATGCAGTCATCCCTAGTGAATCCTTCAACACCCTGCTCTTTTTTTCCCCTTTTTTTCTTGCTCAACACTTTGTGAGGGGCATCTGTGTTGATAAGTGTAGTTTTGATTGATTCATTTTTCTCTGCTCTATAGTATTCCTTTGCATTAGTATCTCCCCACCCAATCTCTCACTTAAAATCCATCATGATTAACTTTTCATGTCAGCACCTATATGGTCATTTCATTTTTTAAATAGCTACATTGAAATATAAACACATATTATTATTATTTTTTTTTTAGGTAGGTTCTATGCCAACATGGGGCTTAAACTCAAGACCCCGAGACCAAGAGTTGTGTGGTCCACTGACTGAGCCAGCCGGGCACCCCTAAACATATATGTTATTGAACCAGGCTCTTATCGATTAATATTTAGGTTGTTGCCATTCTCCTCCCAAATAACACTGCAATAAATACATATCTTTGGTGACTGTGTCCAGCTAATTCTAAAGGAGAGTGTCTTAGAAGTTGCATTGATCATCCAAACAGTTTATGTATTTAAAATGTTGGCTGACACTGAAAAAGTACCTTCCAGAATAACCTGAACCTATGTACCCTACTGCCAACTCTACCCAAGAGCGCCGTTGCTCTCCAGCTTTATCAATATATTGCTTTCGGTGACTTTCAACTAGACCATCTGAGTTGGAATGTGGGGCAGCTGGACCCAGGCAGGGTGTGCTTCTAAAATGCCCCCCAAGACTTGCTGTCAACCCCATCCACCAACCACTCACAGGCTGGCACTGAGTAGGGACAGGTCCAGAGTACCCCTCCCCTCAGCTGTGCCTTAGTCTCCCCCTCAGGCCCCGCCCCAGAACTGGGGAGGGGGGCGGGGCTGCACTTCCTGGTGCCCCCAAGTCAATGCAGTATTAGTCCTGAGAACTTTGCATTTGCTCCTCCCTATTTGTCATGTTTTGCTGAAAAACGTATGTGAAGAATTGTTTATTTTCGCCAAAGCAGATGTAATAAATGCCACACTCAGCAAAACAAACAAACAAAAACAAATAAATAAAATTAAATTAAATGCCCCCAAATGGTTCGAGGTGCTCTTTGATTTTCCCTAGTTGCTACTGAAGCTGTGTCCGAAGTCTGCCTGACCTTTCTTTCCCTTGCCTCACCACATCTTTACTCAGAAGCATCCAGGAAACCCAGTTCATTTTTCCTTTTTATTTTCAAAGATTTTATTTATTTATTTTTGAGAGAGAGAGAGAGCACAAGCAGGGGGAGGGGCAGAGGGAGAAGTAGGCTCCCTGCTGAGCAGAAAACCTGATGTGGGGCTTGATCCGAGGAGCCTGGGATCATGACCCGAGCCAAAGGCAGACTCTTAACGACTGAGCCACCCAGGTGCCCCCAGGAAGTCCACTTTAGGGTGCTTCACTGGTACATCTCACAGTGGCTGGAGTTTAGGTAACAGATCAGGACAGCGATCGGTGGCCAATGAGGGCTAGGAAGAGCGTATGGTTGCAAAGGGTTCACAGCAAAAAGGGCTCCATTTAAACTGCTATGGATTTCTAGGTCAATGGGCTGTGTGGCCATGTCCCAAAGCAGAGGGACAGCTATGGTCGTGACACACCCACTGGGATGGTACAAAGTGTTCATAACCAAAGTACTGTTGGAGGGAGCAAAAGTCTGGAGACGATGCACCTGTCCATCTACGGGCGGCGGGTTGCATGATTGTAGAAGCCCACAATGGAATACACGCAGGGGTCAAAGGAATGAGATGAAGTCACTGGTGAATAACATGGAGAATTACCTGGCAAGAATGTTCAAAATTATAAGTACATCTCTCCTTTGACTCAACAAGCTCACTTCGGGGAATTTATCCCGCAGAGCGTTGTTCGCCCACTTGCAAAATGGTGTCCGTGCAAGGGGAAACAATGCCATGTTGTTCGTAGTAGCAAGACTCCAAGGCAAATCAAATATGCACCAGTAAGGTTAAATCAATTATGGAGCATCCAGACAGAGTGCCATGCAGCAGCAAGAGGGGAACGGGGAAGCTCTCTGTGGCCCAAAGAGGAGAGGTGGCCAGTTTCTGTTATATTAAAAAGCAACGTGTGCAGAGTTTGCTGCCTTTTGTGTAAAAACGGGGAGAGAAATAAGACTTTACATGTTTGCTTTGCTACTGTGTGAGTAAAGAAACTTGGAGAGGAGACCCAAGAAACAAATGATGCTGGTACATATTATGCTGGTAGGAGAGGTGGGACATTAGAAATAGGATGGGGTGTCAGGGCAAGAAGAGAATTTTCACTATATACCTTTTCACAGATATAGATCTATGTATGTATGTATGTGTGTGTATGTATATAGACATGTAGGTGTATGCATGTGTGTCTAATAAATAAAATATTACTTGTTCAAATACCATGCAACTGAACAATAACAGAAAGAATGGCAGAACTGGTGTGTCAACCAATTCAGTATTGAGTGAAAAAGAAATCGAAGGAGAAGAGTGGATATAAGAGGTCTCGTGTGAGTGGGAGGGATGCATTTGAACAAGGGGACGGGACTCCCTCCGCAGAGCAGGACGGCGGCTTGGGGCTTCAGAGAGAATCACATTTGATTGTGCATCATTTTATACAGTTTGATAAATTTGCAAAATGCATGCTATGTTTATAACAGTAATAATTAGTAATAATAGTTAATAATAATGATGAACTCCCTGAGCTTTGTCACTCCAGGTTCAGAGCAAGCCCCAGCCTTTCTTGGGGTTTCTAACGGCTCTTGAACTTCCACAGGGGTGGGGAAACCAGCTTCGCTAGAGCAGGGAGTCCCCAAGGAACAACCCGCAGTCTCCACCTCTCCATCGCTCCCTTGCTTCCCAGGGAAATGAGGGACCATCTGGTTTGAGGTATTAGGGAGGGAGGTATTAGGGATGTCACTGATATCCACTGTGTCCTATTCTCAGGGCAGAGCTGCTGGACTGAAAATCTGGCAGTGGGGTCCTCTCTCTCTCTCCAGACTTCTCCACTTGTCTACTTGTGCTGGGAAACCCCAAATCAAAGTCACTTGGAGAGGACAGAGTGTAGGTGTCCAGCAGTGGTCTGCAGCCCAGCTCCACCAGGAATTAAGCTGGTCCCATCTGGCTCTTTTTTCTATTTGTCAGTTGATTGAAATCAGAGGAGAGAATCGAGGAGGTAGGTGACTATCCCCACTCCTCCCTGCCTGCTGCTGACTAATTAGAGTCCAGAGTCTCAGGAGAACCTTCTACTGGGTCTCCCTGTCTTGTTTATTTTACTCAGGTTAAGCACAGGTAACCTGGACCTCACCTAGCCCATCGTGCCCCTCTAGGGAGTACTGCTTTTGTAGTTACATCAGAGGGTCCCTGGTGGTCCTCACCTTTGGCAAAATGGCTGGGAATCTTCCTATATGGGTAGGCCATCCGCCACAGCAGATTTCCTGCCACATCCCCCAAACTCAATCCCCAATCAAGATTTGTACCAGATGAGCCTTTGGAAATGATCTAATGATCAGATTTTTAAAAAGATTTAATTATTTATTTGAGACAGAGAGAGAGAGAGCAAGCAGAGGGAGGGGGAGGGGCAGAGGGAGAGGCAGAGAATCTCAAGCGGACTCCTTGGTCAGTGAGGAGCCGGACGCGGGGCTCGATCTCACGACCCCGAGATCATGACCTGAACAGAAACCAAGAGTTGGACACTTAATCGACTGCACCACCCAGGCACCCCTCAGATGATCAGATTTTGTGTTTTAAGTTGGCAGCAAATCATTTGGGGTGGGTGGGTAGTACTTTAAAGATGTAAAAATCAGGCCATGAAATCACTGCCTAAAACCCACCAAGAGCTTCTCACCACGCTGAGAATGATATCAAAACTCCCTTCATGAGCTACAATGCCTTTTGGATTCTGGCCTTGGACCTCTTTCTCCAAAACCACCTTTTACCATCTCCCCCCTCAAACTACAGTATGACCGCACGCACTTTTTTTTTTTCCTGCTCCTTAAACCTTCCAAATTCTTCCTGTGTCTCAGGACCTTTGCATGTGCTGTTCCCTCTGCCTCAAATTCTCTTGTGTGTTATCTTTGTTTGGCTGGCTGCCTCTGGTCATTCAGGTCTCAGCTCGTCTTCTCTAAGACACCCCCTCTCCCATCACTTTCTATCTCATTCTCCGCAGACTGCTTACTGCAAGCAGAGCTACTCCTGATGATGTGTTTCCTTGTTCTTTGTCTGTCTCCACACGATGGTCCACACCCAGGCAGCAGGAATGAAGTTGGGACAGGCAATGCATCCTTAATCTTTGGATTCCTGCAGTGCCTATTTGGCAGCCAATGACTATTGAGGGGAGAGGACAAGAGAAAGGGTGCCTTGGGGGCACTTAACAAGTGCTTAGGAGCTGATGAAGTTTCCTTCAAATCCAGAAATTCTAGAATTCTGGATGTGGCTCTTCATGGGTGGTGGGGATCAGGGTGCAGACATTACTAACAGAAGATCAAGTGCCCAGGGGTCATCCTGGTGAAGGCTACTATGGTCAGGTCCTCAGTCTTTTTATGGATCAGCTGTCTTAAGCTCCTTCCTTTTCACCCAATTTTCTCCTCAGGACAAATATGGACAGATTTCTATTCCTGTTCTCCTTCCACCTGGATATGAGTTAACTGGCAGGGAAATGGGTGGCGGGAAAGAGGAAAGAGGTTGGGATCATTCTCTGAATCATCTGTGATTCAACCCCTCCATCATGAGGGCACAGGAAAAGTCCGAGACTCCCAGCAGATGGTGGCAGGAAGGGAAACTGAGTCCCTGAAGCAAAGCCTTACTGCATCCTCCCCTAGGTGGTTCACCCTCCATGGGAGGGGAGGTAGGAGAATCCCCTGAATATGGGATCAAACTAACCAGGATCTAGCAACCATCTCCATCAGCCTCAGACATCCATCACTCTGGAAAAAAGTCATCAAAGGTGATTATTTACAGGGCGTTGCATTTTTGCAGACAGAGCTCAGGAAACGTCTAAGGCCGGCCAGACCCCACAGGCAATCTGGCACCAGGGTTGAATGGGGAGTTGGATGAGCTCAGTTTTTCATTTTTACAATGCACCAAAGAACCTCAGTCCCACCACGAGAGAAGTAAAGGTGGCAAGTTGTATCTTAAAAAGACATTTTTAGATATCCCTTTATTCCCAAAGCCATGGTTATGAAAACCCTGCTTCTCTCCCGGACTTTGCTTTGTAACTGCAGCCCGTTCTCTCCGCAGCGGCCAGAGGGATCTTTCCAAACCACCCCCTTCCACGGGCCGGTGGTCCTCCCTGCATTTATTCTTCTTCCCTTGACTCCTAACACTACCAAAGAGATAAGTCACAGTGTTAATCACACTATCATACTTGTCTGGCTTCTCTCTTGTCTTCCCCACTGGAAGTAAGTTTCCCGAGGAGAGCGAGCACCTCCGCCTTACTCATCACTGCCTCCCTAGGATCTATCCCACGGCCATGGACCTGACACACAGTAGGCCCCTCACAAATATCTCTACTGGTTGAGAACAGACTCAGTGTTTTAGAGAAGTCCATCTCTTTAAGAGGGACTATAGACTAGTACACTATACCACTGCCTATCATAAAAGTGAATCCACGGTAAACTTAATCCTCGATAAACACGCTTTGGTTTACAATATTGTGTCTGGAGAGAAGTTCTAGGTGAATGTACACACCTAGTTCTAATTGCAAAACACGATTCCATCTCTGCAAGCAGCGAACCCGAGGGGAGCCTGTCCGCATAAATCCCATGGTTGGCTCCAGCCACGGGAGGGCAAATAGAAGCCCAGCTGGTGAGTTTGCTTGTTGCTGTCTTCATTCCGGAGCTGCCCACCACACCACAGTCACGTGGATGGAGGAGA
The DNA here is from genome assembly GCF_011800145.1 of Mirounga leonina. Classification (NCBI taxonomy): domain Eukaryota; kingdom Metazoa; phylum Chordata; class Mammalia; order Carnivora; family Phocidae; genus Mirounga; species Mirounga leonina. Next base: position 19,495,204 of record NW_023270436.1, on the reverse strand, counting down.
TTTCGGAGCAATGTGTGCATCACCCAGGAGAGCACGTCAAACTCCTGAGTCTGCTGCAGAAACCCGGGGACCGCAGGGGATTTGCAGCAGATGTTGAAACGGCCAGCTTGTAGAGGCAAGAAAAGACTCTTTCAGTGTCTTGGCTACTAGAGTAATTATCTGATAATTGTCCTCTGCGAGCTGGCTTCTTCCCCCACGAATGGGCCTCCTTTGTAACTCGTGTTGGGTTCAGAAAGCCTTGAAAATTCTTTTATGTCCAGTTACCTCTCATCAGAGCGGTGGTTGGGCAGTGCATCCCTCTCCCCTGTGAGTGAGCCCAGGGAGCTGTTGGCTCAGGGCTGCCACCCTGCCTTTGTGCCTTTAACAATCCGATTAACTGTGGATGACACCATTGCCAACTGATTAGCATTCAAACACTTCTCTCCCTTCCCACCTCCATCCCGCACCCACCAAACTCCATTCATGTCTCATGGTGCTGACTTTGTGATTTCTTGCCGGTGGTAGTCGGGAGGAGGAGAGATATAGGGTGTGATTTACTTGTGATTTCTTTTTTTTTTTTTTTGCATTTTTTTAATTCTTATGTTAATCCCCATACATTACATCATTAGTTTTAGATGAAGTGTTCCATGATTCATTGTTTGTGCACAACACCCAGTGCTCCATGCAGAATGTGCCCTCCTCAATACCCACCACCAGGCTAACCCATCCTCCCACCCCCCTCCCCTCTAGAACCCTGTTTGTTTTTCAGAGTCCATCGTCTCTCATGGTTCATCTACCCCTCCGATTTCCCCCGCTTCATCCTTCCCCTCCCGCTACCTTCTTCTTCTTTTCTTAACATATATTGCATTATTTGTTTCAGAGGTACGGATCTGAGATTCAACAGTCTTACACAATTCACAGCGCTTACCAGAGCACATACGCTCCCCAGTGTCTATCACCCAGTCACCCCATCCCTCCCACACCACCCCCCACTCCAACAACACTCAGTTTGTTTCCTGCGATTAAGAATTCCTCATATCAGTGAGACCATATGATACATGTCTTTCTCTTTTTGACTTATTTCACTCAACATAATACCCTCCAGTTCCATCCACGTCGTTGCAAATGGCAAGATCTCATTCCTTTTGATGGCTGCATAATATTCCATTGTATATATATACACCACATCTTCTTTATCCATTCATCTGTTGTTGGACATCTTGGCTCTTTCCACAGTTTGGCTATTGTGGACATTGCTGCTATAAACATCGGGGTGCACGTACCCCTTCGGATCCCTACTTTTGTATCTTTGGGGTAAATACCCAGTTTACTTGTGATTTCTTTGTGTACAGGAAAATCAGTGAATCACTGGGAGCAGGGCTGGGAGACAGGCATGAGACAGCTCAGAGAGAAACCCCAGGGTGGGAAATCTATCTAGAGTCAATTACCTATCTACTCGCAGAGACAAATATAATATTTGGGAATGAATCCAGATGGTCTGCAAGTGACTTTAAAGACATCATGAGTAAGTTTGCAATGTCTCTTCACCTATTTGCTCAGATTCCCAGACAAGAACAAAGAGCAGATCGGCATCCCAGCACGCTTACGGGGACGGGCTCAGAGGCGGAAAAGATCGGAAGATGGGCACTGGTTTCGCCACCAAATTGCTATGTGGCCTTGAGCAAATTCCATCTCTCAAAGCCTTGGTTGTTGGCTTTGTGAAATGAGGGCAGTGATCTTTGCCTGGTCAACCTTAAAGAGAGAAAAATTGAGGAGATTGGCGGGGAGAGCTGTGTGTACGACTGAGTTCTGAGATGTTTAACACACTTTTTACAACTTTAAGACAAATCACTTTGTTTCTTTTAAGAGATGAGGCCGCTCCTCTCTTCAGATAGAAACTGGACAACAGTGGCTTTATTTGCTGGGGCCAAATAAAACATGCTCATGGCTTCACCTGTGTCATTGAAATTTTTCTTTTCCTGAGAAGTGTCTGTTTTTATCTTCATTTTAATGACGAGGAAACGCTGGGGAGTGGCAAAGCTGGGATTTGAACAGGGATGTCTGACCCCCAAACCCACACCCCACTGAGGTGGGGAATGCGCTGTATGTTTATTCCAGCTGGCCCCTGAATCCTAGCCTGGCTGCTTTCAGAGTGAATGCTGAGTGCTGCCCGCGAACAAACTAGCACAGGATCTGCTCCAGCTATGAGGTCCCCAGAGACAAAGGAGTAGCCCCACGAGTAGCAGAGTGCCAGGTGCTCCTCCTGAGGACTGGATAGTAGAGAAAAGTGAGAGACTAACCTTTTAAAAAGCAGAACCCAAAGGTAAGGGAGCTAGCTTAGCATACCCATTTTAGAGATAGGCAAACCAAGGCCTGAGGTGCAAGGGGGAAAGTTCTGGATCAAGAAGGTGAGGATTCCTCATTGACTCTCTCTATGCACTCTGGTCAGAGTGTGTTCTTATCTCTGGGCCTCAGTTTTATCCTCTGTTATAATAGAATAATTTCTTCAAATAAAAGCTTAAGTGGAATGACACTCTCTAATGATGCAGTTAAGGATAACTCAGCAGGTTGGGATTGTCCACACCCTGCACGTTTTAAAGAAAGATTTGGCCCTTGCCCCCACTCCTGGGAGAGAACTTCAAAACCATTGGAAGTATACTGCCTGATAGGAGGGTCTTCATTTACGTGGAGGTGTTGGGCTCCGCCTGGTACTCTATGCTTCCAACATGATTTTTGGGTGGCGACCTTGGGCTTAGCATCAGTTTGACCTCTAGGGGAAATGGACACTAACATCAGCCACATGGGTGGTGGGTCATGGCTGTGTGATCAAGCCCTAGTGGAAACCCTGGACACCAACGCTCAGGAGAGCTTTCCTGGTTGACCATACTCCATGGATGATACACAACACCTCATGTGGAAAGTCGGGGCTGTCCGCAGGACTCCATCGGGAGAGTACAACAGGGGATGTATGCCTGGCCTCTCCCAGACTCTGCTCTCTGTGCCTCTTCCCTTTGCTGATTTTAGTCTGGGTCATTTCACTGTAATAGACCAGACGCCTGGGTTTGATGGCTTTTCTGAGTTCCATGAGTCCTTCCAGCAAATTATTGAACATGGCAGTGGTCTTAGGGAGCACTGAATCCCCAAATCAACCACAAATTGGACCATATGGATTGAATCAGGACGGGGGCAGGAGTCTGAGAGCTGTCCTATGAGGCTTCCCCTTTCCTGAACCACCTTTGATGAGGATGATGATGGTGGTGGTGATGACGGGGGATAATGGTGGTTAAGTGCTTGCCGCATGTCAGCTCCCATAGTAAATGCTTTTACACGGATTATTTCATTTACTCCTCTCAACACCCTTGGGAGGTGGATCATATTATTACCCCCATTTTACAGATGAGGACACTCAGACCTAAAGAAGTTTGGTCACTTGCTCAAAGCAGCACAACTAGTAGCTGGTGGGGTTGGCAGTGGAACATAATTTGTAAAGCACCGGGCAAGATGGTCTCTCATATCCCTTCCAGATCAGATGTCTCATGGACACATGATTCTAAGGGATAATTTATCTTTGGAGGCCATGGCTGATAATTCTTGGGCTCGGGGGAAGAAATGGTTTCTGCTTATTCCCACTTCTCTGCTGTCTCACGTGATTTCTTCCATGCCAGGTGCACATCTGCTACCTTCCGGGCCAGCTTCCAGGGCGACTTGGGTGCCCAACAGAAATCATTCCATTCTATTCCACCCATCCCATCCTATCCTATCCTATCCCATCCCATCCCGCCCACCCCATCCCATCCTATCCCATCCCATCCTATCCATCCCATCCCATTTGTCCTATCCTATCCCATCTTATTCCACCCATCCCATCCCATCTCATCCCACCTATCCCATCCCATCCCATCTTATCTTATCCCATCTATCCCATCCCATCCCACCCATCCCATCCTATCCCATCCCATCCCATTCCATCCATCTCATCCTACCCCACCCATCCCATCCCACCCATCTTATCCATCCCATCTCATCCTATCCCACCCATCTCATCCCATCCCATCCCATCTATCCTATCCTATCCTATCCTATCCCATCCCATGCCATCCATCCCCTCCTATCCATCCCATCCCATTCATCCTATCTTATCCCATCTTACCCCATCCATCTCATCCTATCCCATCCATCTCATCCCATCCTATCCCATCCATCCCATCCCATCCCATCTCATCCATCCCATCATGTATTGAGCACATGCTGTGTTGGGAGTATACACGGATGCACAATACATCATCTCTACCCTCAGCCTCCACAGATCAAGGTTCTCACCAGGCAGATGAGCTCAGTGCATCCTGGGAAGCAGGCTGGCACCACCGAACGCCAAGCCTCAGGCTCCTCCATTCTTTAACTCCTGGTCCTTGATGTCTGCCTCTTGGAGTCCAGCCAGCCTCTGCCCAGAGCCTAACGAGCTCTTGCAGCCAACAAGAACAATGTCTCGGGTGTGTGTGGGCCTGCAGCCGAGGCGGCGCACAGAGCATCCCTTCACTCTCAGGCCTGCCTGGTGGGCAGGTGGTGGGTGTGAGGTTTGGGGGAAGCGCCGGAGGGGGCGGATTTAACGGTCCTCAGAGTGGCCATTATCAGGCCCCCACCCCCCGACCCAGCCGAGACTATACAGAGCGCCTCAGTGTCCCGGCGCCCACCTGGCCCCCTTTGCAGGCATGGCGCCTGCACACCCTGGCACTGGGCCATCTGCCTGGGGTGGGGGAAGGATGTCCTTTGATTCACTCAGTAGCCAACGCTGCCAAAGTTGGCTTAGCACACGTGGGGCTTGAGACGCAGAGAAGGACAGATGCAGAGAGATGAAGAAGGAAAGACAGTCATCTCCCTTACAAGACAGAACCGCAGCTTCCCTCACAACGCCACTGGTAAGTTTTACGTAATGACAACAGCTATCACTTTGAACCCTCTAAGGTGCTAAGTTGTTCACATGTGCCGTCTCATTTAAGCCTCAGAAATACTCTGTGATACAGGGACTGCTTTCCCATTGAGTAGATGGGAAAACTGAGGCTCAGAGAGGGAAATCCATTCCCCTAAAAACAGACTGGAAGAGGATGGTAGAACTGGCATTCAAACCTCAGCCTGTCTGACACAGAAGTCCCTTAACATCTTGCTCTACTGCATTTCAGGTGGTCAATGCATTCTAAACACACGATCTTTTTTTTTTTTTTAAGATTTTATTTATTTATTTATTTATTTATTTATTTATTTATTTATTTTCTGGGGGCAAGGGACAAAGGGAGAAGGAGAGAGAGAATCTTCAAGTAGACACCCTGCTGAGCGCCGAGCCCGACGTGGGCCATATCTCATGACCCTGAGATCATGACCTGAGCCGAAACCAAGAGTCAGATGCTCAATAGACTGCGCCATCCAGGTGCGCCGCGATACAGGATCTTATTTAATTTTCTCAATAGCAACTCACTCATTCATCCACGCCCTACAGTCATTCAACAAACAGTCACTGAGGACCCGTGGTGGGGCCAGGCATTGTGCTAAGCAACGTGGAAGGAGGTATAAAATATGTTGGCAACAGTCCCTGTTCTCACAGTGGGTGGCCATGAAAGGGAGGAGAGCGAACTCCAGAGCCCCTACATTTATCTCCGAGGCACACCCACACCTGTCTGAGGCTGTGGGATCAGGGGCAAGGGGTGCCCTAGGGCTTGTTCTTTACCTCCGCCTGGAGAGTCTGAGGTTTCTACTTGGCATAAGACAATCAGATGCAGTCTGGCCAAGTGATAAGACCACAGGACAAGAACTCAGTTCTCTTGTATGCAACCCCAAAGTGGGGAATGTCATGGAGACCATACTCAGAGTCTCTTGGTCCCAAACATACCTTTTAATACCTCCTAAGCTTTTATTGGAGTGTAATACATGGGTAGGAAAGTCCACTCAATTGTATCCTCTCTATCTTCTGGCCACACGCCCCTCAAGGAGATCTTTATTTTGCGTTCTATTGTTAGAGGCTTCCTTTTGGCTGTTTATGAATTCACTGGGTAATTACTCAGCATGTTCTCTCTTGTATCTGGCTTCTTTTACTCATTATATTTGTGCGATTTATCTGTGCTGTTCCACGTCGTGATGGTTCATTCCCTTCTTTATCACTGCAAAGTATTCCATGTTATGACTGTACCGCAATTTCCCCATTCTATTACTTATGGGCGTCTGATCCTGCTTCCAGTTTGGGGCTATTATGAATAGTACAGCTGCGAACGTTGTATTCTATGGGGTTTTGGTGCACATGCATACCTACTTCTGTTGGGTGTATTCCCAGCGGAGTGCTGACCGCTCAGCATGGCATGTTCATCTTTAGGAGACACTGCCAGAGATTTAGCACAAATCTTCCAATTTTGATGATAAATCTACCCAGCTGCTTTCCTACAATGCAGTAACTAGCAGACTGACAGAAACCTAATGTTGTTTATATAAATACTAATAATAATTACTATTTTTACTGCCGTTCTGTTGTTCCTATCCTCCAAGGACTTGGGAATGAAGGCACGTGCTAAGCACCAAATGAAGGGTTTGGGTAAAAACCTGAACCAAGCGAACATCCAAAGAGGCCAATCAGACAATATTTCACTATCAATTTCCATTTTCCAAGGGCCGACCAGCCACGTTTCCTCCTCATTTTGGTATCTGGTTCATTACTGGACACTTCAGTACATCCTTGAATGGGGATTGCCTCTTTAACTGAGCATGAAATGAATCCAGGGGGCTCGGCTGGCCTGTAATGAGGCTTCAGGGTGGACTGCCCACAGAGAGGGGCAGGAAGGTGGGGGGGGGCTGGGAGTCCAGACATGGGGAGGAGCCACAAGCATCCAGGACACCCCAGCGAGGTCTTTTCCCACGAGAGCCAGCCTCGAGCAACCAGGATTTAAGCTGGAGGCAATGCATGCCCTGTGCAACATCTTGACCCCCGCTTGGGGGAAGAAGAGCTGAAGGAGTGATCCCAAGATGACACTGGGTCCAGAATTTAAATCTTCAAGAGGGGGGTGCCTGGGTGGCTCAGTCATTAAGCGTCTGCCTTCGGCTCGGGTCATGATCCCAGGGTCCTGGGATCGAGCCCCGCATCGGGCTCTCTGCTCCACGGGAGGCCTGCTTCTCCCTCTCCCACTCCCCCTGCTTGTGTTCCCTCTCTCACTGTGTCTCTCTCTATCAAATAAATAAATAAAATCTTAAAAGAAATTATTCAATCTCCAAGAGGTCTGACTCCACACCTTCGCTCTGCAGGGCACTGGAGACGTCTACAGCTCCTATTCTACAAACTGGCCCTCTTACTTTTTTTGCTCCCATGTCGTTGCTGTGTCTTCCATCAGGATTTCCAGGCCTTCCCTCCCTGATGCACAGACGCACACACACATGGTGCCAGGAACTGGGCTCAGCCCTCCACCGTGCATCGTCCGATTTCATCCCTCGGTGTCAAGTGCCATGTTTGTGTCCATTTGATGGATAAGTAAACTGAGGTTCAACAAAAATGAAATGATTATCCCAAAGCTTCTGAAAGCAGGTGTAGCATATGCTGAGGTCTGCCTGAGTCCGGGGCAAGCATCTTTAACCACTTCTTGCATTCTTGGCCCTCTGGCACCTTCCCCAGTGTTCTTCTTCCTGAGAACCATTCTTTTCCTTCTTGGATGGCTTCTCTTCCCTCTTCTCCCACGCCTCTCCCTTTGTGCTCTAGGCTTCTAGCATGGCAATGACAACTCATTGGCCACAGCTGGAACGACACTGGTGGGCGAGGTAATACAATATTGATCTTCCTGGAGCAGACTCTATTCCTTGTAGCGAGTGGAAGGAGATTAATGCAGGGCCCTGGCTGGTACCAAACATCTACAAGGCAGCTTCCGTGATAGGCAGGATAACATGCTTTATTAGCCTTATGACAAGACAATGTTTTACCATAATTTTTGATCAGAGACTGGGCAATGTTAGCACCAAAATACATTTGGGAGGCAGTCACGCTGGGTAAGTAGCAGATGAAAAATACTGTCAGTGGCGGGGGCTGGTGGATCGGAGGTTGAGGTTAACCTCCGCTTTCCAAAGGGACGCAGAAAATGCAGTGAATGCTCAGACCTCCAAGCTGCGAGGCCAGGGTTCCAAAGCTGCCCCTGGGACAATGCTGGCTACACCTCCCCATGCTCCAGGTTTTTGCACACATTTAGGTTTCCGATCCAGAAAGCCTCGGGTATCACCTTCCCCCAGACCAGTGTTTCTCAAAAGACCACTCACAGCAGAATTTTCTGGACTGACTTTTTAAATGAACTCCTGGGCTTCATCCTAGACCCAGTAGACCCAGTGAATTAGAATTTGGGGCGGGGGTGGGACCAAGAAGTCTGCACTTTTACCAAGTACCCCTCAGGAGTCCCGTGCCCACTGATGTTTGAGAACCACCGCATTTGGGAACGCTAAGCGTGGAAAAATGACATCGCATAATGTCCCCGCCACCATGTCATTACGCTCATAAAGCCGCACTGAACTGCATTATAGTTAATCATGTAATTTTTTTTATAGCATTTTAGCATGTACATTGCACAATCACATCCATTGCCCTATTTGATCCTAGAACAAACTTGTGGAAGAGAAATGAAAACTACCCTGCCCATTTGATAGAGGAGAATACTGAGGCTGGGTGAGGTCAGCAATCACACCAAAGCACTGCAGTCGGCATTGATTCCCGAGCCTTCCATCAAATGCAGCCTGCTCTCTCAGATTCTCCTAAGGCTAGGGGTTCTCAACTTGGGGGGGGGTGATTTTGCCCCCCAGGGGGCATTTAACAATGTCTGGAGGCATTTTTGGCTGTCACGACTGGGGTGGGGAGGGGATGCTCCGGGTATGTAGGGGTGGAGGGCAGGGGTGCCACTCAACACCCAAAATGCATAGGATCACCTCCGCCACAAAGACCCACACAGCCTAAATGTCAGTAGTGCTGAGGTGGAGAAACCCTGACCTATGCACCTAGCTCTATCTCACACCCAGATTTTATTCTAAATTCACTGGGATGCTTCTGGAGAGTTCTTGGCACAAGGAGTTATATGATCAGATGAAGGTGCTGGATCCCTCCAGATGGCAACTGTCAAGAAGACAAAGTAAATGCTGGAAGACCCCTTTAGGAAGCCAATTTAGTCGCGGCATGACCTTGGCCAGGTCACCCCTCCCCGCTGAGCCTCAGTTTCCTCTTAGGTAGGACGGGAGTGGAGAGATGCCACTAAACTGGATTCCTCCTATCACTTTTAAAACTGTTCCGTGATCTAATTCTGTCTAATTTTCTGTTAATGCTGGGTGAGCTCCTTTGGAAGGCGAGACAGGATCTGAGAGGTTGGCCCTCTGAAAGTCATTGTGCATTTCGGCCAATCCATCTTCCCGCCTCATCAGCCAGATTTGCTCCACGTTAAAAAGGAACTCCCAAGGCAGAGAATGCTTTGGAAGGAAATTGGATTGGAATTTAATTGATGATCTGGGCAATACGCCACAGCTATTAAATTACCCTGAAAAGCCAACCCATTGTTCTATACAGAAACAACATGGCTTTGTTTGGATAAGGCCATGTGTGGCATTCAGTTTTTTCCCCACTGGACCCACTGTGAGTAGAAGCGTCTCTTCGATGCCAGTGGGCCAGATGCAAGCCAGCCCGCACGATGGCCTTCACACACATCCTGGCTGGAAGGGTCTTGAATTCACCAGCGCCTCCAAATCTAACTGAGCCTCTTATTCTTTCTGACCACCCTCCTTGTGGTCCTGGTGATGCCCCCTTTAATCTGACCATTCCACCCCCTGTCTTAAAAACCTCTCCAAGGGTCTCCATCATCTATGCTGGCCATCATCAAATTCACTACTTTGGGGGCTATTGAGAGATGTGCCACAAAAAAAAAGTTTGGAGATACTTCTTCCTCTTGGACAATTACAATGCCCACCTTCATGGTAAAGGCACTGACAAGTCCTACACCAAAGAGAAAATGTGCCCGGCTGGGTTGAGACCACATTTCCCAAATCATCTTCACATGAATTTCCTTTTTACTATTCTGTTCATCCACATCTCACTTATTTATGTCTTGTAAAATAGGTTTCCATAGAATTCCAGTCTGGGAAACAGTAACCTGTACGTGGAAGTACAAAATCTTTGGCCTGGCATTCAAGACTCTCCATGGAAAGTTTCTTGATGCCATGGCCAGCTTCATGTCCTAGCTTCCAGCATTTGCCCTATGGCCATTTCAAACTCCTTGGCATTTTCCAAATCCCAGGTTTTGGAAGAGCAGGCAGTAAAGCATGGTGGTTACAACCAACCCTGGAGCTACAGAATCACTGAATCATATTTGTGCCATTTTCTGGCAGTGTGAGCTTCAAGAGTTAACCACCATGACCTCAGTCTCTTTACCCATGAAATGGGTATAAGAGTACCACCTCATGGGGTAGTTGTAAGAATTCAATGAGCAGATGTACGTAAAAAAGCCTAGAATGTAGTCAACACTTACATGTTAGCTCTTGATTTAATTATATGGTTATAACTTTGTACACAACGATTTCACTCTGTTGGAGATACCTGCCCTCTTCTTGGCCATCTGGTCAACCTCTAGTCATCCCAAAATGTCTTGGCCCTGACCTCAGCTCTCTGTAGAGCCTTCTACTCAACCCTTTGGAAGAGAAAGGCACTCCTTCCTCTGTTCTCCTGCAGCACCTTGCCTTCCTTTCTTTATTCATTCCATTTAATTGAGCCCCTACTCTGTGCCTACCACTCAAGGCATTGAGAACACAGTGGAAACGGTATTGACTTGGTCTCTGACCTCTTGGAGCTGAAAGTCTAGAAAGAAGACAGACAAGAAATAAAGAATGATGCAGGAAATTAGCTGCACGCAGCCAGGAGGAGAGACACGGGAGCACTTGCTGGAGCCCTGGTTTCTTGCTCTTAGTATCTTGCATTTTAAGTGGCTTGAAATTTTTTTTTTTAAGATTTTATTTATTTGACAGTGAGAGATACAGCGAGAGAGGGAACACAAGCAGCGGGAGTGGGAGAGGGAGAAGCAGGCTTCCCAAGGAGCTGGGAGCCCAATGTGGGGCTCGATCCCAGGACCCTGGGATCATGACCTGAGCCGAAGGCAGACACTTAACGACTGAGCCACCCAGGCGCCCCATGACTTGAAATTTTTTTAAAGATTTATTTATTTATTTGGGGGGTAGGCAGAGGGAAAGGGAGAGAGAATCTCCAGCAGACTCCTCGCTGAGGGAGGAGCCCAACATGGGCCTCAATCCCATGACCCTGAGATCATGACCTGAGCTGAAATCAAGAATTGGAGACTTAACCCACTGACCAACCAGGCCCCCCAGTGACTTGTTTTCAGGCACATCTCTCCCACTGGAGAGGGAACTCCTTGGGGAAGCCGGAGTGAATGCCTGGAGCACAGAAGTCACATCTGAAATGTTGACTGAATAGGGGGGAGGGCCTGGGAGCAGCCAAGCTTGGGAATGACCCTCATCCCTCTGTCCCCCTTGACCAAACACACCTGCCAGCTACTGGGACATCTACCACTTGGAACAAACCATAAACCAAATCCCTTAAGGAAGGGAAGAGAGAATGACCTGGTTTATTTTATTTGAAGAACTCAGAGTTCCCAGTGCCCTGGGTGCCTCTCAGAGCTCCATTTTTATTTCTTAAAGAAAAATAATAAAGCAGGTTAGTGCTAAAGAAGATGAATAGGAACGGAGGCAGGCTAACTGGTGGTATGCAGCTCTCAGAGGTGCTTTCCTTGTCAGTTCCAGTGAGAGGGAGAGAGAAAAGACACGATTCTTCAAATAGCTCTTCTCTTTTTGGGGAATATGTAATCGTCTCAATTAAAACACAGACCAGAATATTTAATGGCACGGAAATTGATTTTGATGCTATTTAAATAATTTCCCCCTGGAGAAAACGGGTATTACTTGGCCTAATTTTGATGGAAGCATTCATTTCCTTCCCAGCTCAGAACTTTGCGTGCATGAGGTTCTGTTCACACAAAGCAGATCTGAATTTGTGTCAGGCTCAGAGGACTCTTCCAAGGGACTGGAAGGGGAAAGAGCCTATGCCAATGCTTGGGTCAACTGGAGAGGTGCACAGGGTGCAGGTTTAAAATTTGCCCAAGGACACCGTCCTCAGCTCCTCCCAGAGTGTTTCCATAGGAGGACTGTCCATGATGTCATTAAGAGCAGGGGCTAAGTGGAGGAGGGCTCAGGGGTGTGTGGCCCTGTATGATTCTCCCATCCCTAAAACACATCTGTGCAATAAGAATGCTCCACATTCTTATACACGTGCTGGTTCTCTCTATATCGCCTTTCTTGGAAGAGGACACTAGGAAAGAAATGAGCCTGCCATTGCTCCTCAGTAGATGCTCTGCTAAGCTACTCCATAACAATCCTACATCAAAATCCCTTGACAAAGGAAAATCCATGGGCTGAAAGCAAAGGTTGGCAAACTACAGCCCATGAACCAAATCTAGCCCACCGTCTGTTATTGTAAATAAAGTTTTATTGGTACACAGTCATATTTTCTCCTTTACATGTAATCTCTGGCTGCTTTTATGCTGCAATGGCAGAGTTGAATACTTGTCTCAGAGACTGAATGGCCAGCAAAGTCTAAAATATTTACCATCTGGGTCTTTACAGAAAAAGTTTGCCAACCTCTGGTTTGAAGAAGGAGTATGTGAAATTATAATTTTAGTAGTGAAAAGGGAAAAAAAGGTAAAACATCGGAGATTTCACATGGTTTAATCTAATGCCCCATTTTGGTGTTAAATCCCAGAGTCTGTACAGCTCATCTCATTCATCTTCATTTGTATTCATTTAGTAAACGGAACTAAAGCTCAGAGAGGTTAAGTGACTTGTCCAAGATCACTCAGCTGGAAAGTGACAAGATCAGGACACATATTCAGGAGCCCAAAAGCAAGATATCTGCTCTTCCTGCTCCTTATGGAAAGGGCACAAAGCCTGTGCCCTCTTGTCCATCTCTGTGCCCTCAAAATCACCAAATATTAACACCCCCCAGCCGCAGTGCTTGCCCTAGCAAATGCAGCCTCAGAGTCTGCCAAGAATCCAGAATTGGAATGACCTTGAGTTTATGTTGCTAACAGTTAATTTTGTGATTAGAATCCTCGATTTGAGAAATGGCCAAAGGTCATCAGAGCCCCGTGTTGAAGGGGTTAGAGTTATCTCAAGAGCAGTGGGGGGTTTTAAACACAGGGAGGAGGTGACATAACTAGATTGGCCAAGATCACTTTCCTTTGTGGTTGGAGTTTGGAGAGGGGCCAGGGGTGGAAGCAAAAAGACCAATACAGGTGAGAGATGGTGAGGCTTGGCTAACAATGGAGAAGGAAAGATAAGATTTTTGAAAGATCTGCTTGGAGACCAGAGGTCTTGGGACTAGACTGAATATAGAGAGAGGAGAGGTTGAAAGTGAGCAAGGTATAAGGATGATGCCTGACTCCTGCCTGAGCAACCAGGTGGATATCGGAGGCTTTCCTGAGACAGAAAATACTGAGCAAGGACTAGTTTTGGGAGGAAGATAAGATTTATTATGCCAGTCACTGCAGAAAGGGGAAACTCTTTATCTCAATTGGCTGTTGGGAAGAAGAAGTGAAGTAACATTTGTTCAGAGCTGAGCATGTATCTATGTTCCTTAAATTCGTGGTTAAAGAAGGTGGAAGGATATCAATGAAGGCATGTGGTGGGATGGGGAAACGTGTCTTCTGGACTCAGAGACACCTGGGTTCAAATCCAGGGTCTGCCACTTAGTGGCACCTGACTTTGGATGCCTTATTTCACTTACCCGAGTCTTTGTTCCTCATCGGATGGCAGGAGATGTGGAGGGGCAGGTACTGTGCTAAGTGGTTGACATGCACGTCTCCATTAACCCTCATATGTGCCTTGGCGGGCAGGAGCAACTCCTATAAGCCTTGTGTTCCAGATAAGGACAATGGGGCAGAAAGGAAAATGCACCTGCCCTGGTTACACAGTAAGCTGATGGAGCTGGACTTGGCATCCAAGCTGGTGAGATCTGCAGCAATTCTGGTATCCTGGTAATGACAAGTTTCCTGGGTGGCTATGAGAATGAGACCAAGGGGAGGGCTACTGTGGCATCTGGCAGTAGTAGACCCTGGGGCAGCTGAGTGGTATCAAGATTCCTTCCCATAGGCGTTTAAAGGGAACTAGGGCTGGGTACTCCAGGAGGCTTCCTGAAGGAGGTGGCATTAGATCTGAAACTGAAAGGCAGTCAGTCAAGCAGGGGAAGACTATGGGAAGAAGGGTAGGTGGGCATGGAAGCTCTGAAATACAAGATGAGTCATTTTGTGGACTTCAGAGGAACCAACGTTCTCTGTTTTGTGTTCAAACCATTCCCTCTTCCTTTTGATTGCTTTGGGGTCCTAGTGACCCCTACTGGTCTCTCTTTAGGGACTGAGCTTTCTTATGATAAATAATGTGGGTTTCACATCTTGGGGTTTCAGTAGCCCCCTATCAGACCGTGCACACGGCAGTCTTCCTTGTCTCCACTGGCTACCCGTTCTCACTCAAATTTTGGGCTCTTGGCTTAAACATCACCTCTGTAGCGTTCTGGACTAGGTCAGTCCCCATGACATGCTCCCTGAGCTCCTCATGCTCTAATTACTTGCTCCACATCTGTCTTGTCCCCTAGGAAAGAAGCCCGAGAGTGGGAATGAGATCTGGCCTTACAAATCTAGTACCAGCAGCTCTGAGATGGGCACATACTAGAGGCAAAATAAGTCCTTGAATAAATGAATGAATGAATTTGGATACTGCATCCTGGCTCCTTCGCCTCACCTGGGTTAACGCCTTTCCCTTGCTTCCCCAGCGCTTCTATAGCTTGCCATGAGCGGGTGCGTGGCTGAGTGTCACTTCTACCATACATGTTCTTCCTCTCCCCCAGAAGGGTTGTGGATCCCTTTTTAAAAAATTTTAAATGTTCCTGATTTTACCCCTGACCACCAGGTTACTATGCCTGGACTTCCTCTTTCCTCTTTCCTCCTACAACCCAGCTCCCTTCCCCCTGGAGACAAGAGAAAATCCAAAGGGTTTCACTAGGTTTTCAAGACCCTCCAGGGTTGAGCCAAACAGAGTTTTCCAATCTTATCTCCTTCTGACTCTGGGATCATTTAGGCTTGCTCTTAAGAGCCCACCCCAGTCCAATCTGACTTCTCTGGAACACCTGGACATTTTCCGTCCAAACCACTTTTGTGGGGGATGTTTTATTCTTGTTTTATTTGTGTGGATCCCTCCGTCTCTGCCATAATTCTCTGAAAGTAGAGGCCTTATTTTGGCCAGCTTTGTATTCCGGTAGCACCTAGTGCCCTATGCTTAGTGAGCACATGCTACCAACCTCCTATGTGTATGGTCTATAAGCACTTGATTCGTGGCTGTCTTCCCCATTCGATTGTGAATTTCATGAGGGTGGGGACCTGATGCATCTCCACAGCCCCTA
The DNA here is from genome assembly GCF_011800145.1 of Mirounga leonina. NCBI lineage: Eukaryota > Metazoa > Chordata > Mammalia > Carnivora > Phocidae > Mirounga > Mirounga leonina. Next base: position 19,479,723 of record NW_023270436.1, on the reverse strand, counting down.
TTTCCCCATCCCTTGCTTTGCCAGCCAAGAAGGAAAGCGAGTTAGAGCAGGGTCACCTTGCAGTGGTGACCCCACGGGGTCCTCACCTTGACCTGCTCCTCAGATTGCCTTTTGAGGCAAAACTCTATTTTGAACATCATTACTGTAGAATGGGATATTTGCCCCCAGTTCTGTCCAAGATTGTCAAGGACAGAAGGAGACACCAGCAATCATTATCTTGCCTCTCTTGGCGCCAGCTCATTTCATCCTCATATTCTAAACCTAACCTTAACCCAAAGCTCTTTTCTTCCTCGTGTTTGGGACAGAAATATCATTTTCTTCTCACTTCAGCTACCGTGGTCCTATCTCAAGCCAGAAATCTGGAAGTGTTCTGTTTCTGCCCCCTCCATATGCAGTCAATCACAAGTTCACTTTCTTGACTTCCCTGCTTCTCTACCCCCACCAGCTCATGCCCAACTGGCCCAAGCCGCCCACGTCTCTTGCCCAGATGATTCTGACAGCCTCCTCCCTGGCTGTCCTAATTCTAATCTCTCCCTCCTGAACGATCCTCCTTCCACCGGTTCTTCTAAAATTCAAATATGGCCATATTACTCCTCTGCTTAACATGCTTCAGAGTCTACTGTCAGAATCTGGTTTGACTCCTTCGAACATGGTGGATGAGGCCCTTCAGTTTAGTCCAGGCTTGTATGTATGGCCTCGACTCCCTCACTCCCCTCCCTACCCCAGAACCTTCAGAATCGGAGCGTCCAATTATACAGAATCACATATACTCTTCCAGATAGGTGCAGTATAAGCCTGGCGGTTAGGAATACGGGTCCAATGGTCAGACTGCCTGGGTTTGGATCCAGTTCTGCAATTTGCTAGCTGTATGTAATGTCCTTATGCCTGAGTTTCCTCATTAAAAAAAAGAAAAAAAATATATATAGTAGTGCCTACTTCAGAAGGCTGTTGTAGGGGCGCCTGGGTGGCTCAGTCGTTAAGCATCTGCCTTCGGCTTAAGCATCTGCCTTCGGCTCAGGTCATGATCCCGGGGTCCTGGGATCGAGCCCCGCATCGGGCTCCCTGCTCCGCGGGAAGCCTGCTTCTCCCTCTCCCACTCCCCCTGTTTGTGTTCCCTCTCTCCCTGTGTCTCTCTCTGTCAAATAAATAAATAAAATCTTAAAAAAACAGAAGGCTGTTGTAGCATAAACAAGATGATTCGCACATGGGTTTAACACAGTGCCTCTTTCCTTGCCATGAAATGGGCTGCGCTATCTGCTTTGGTTCACCCTGGTGCTTTGCCCACTTCTTCACCTGGTTAGTTACCAATGCTTTCTTTCACCTTCCAGTTCAGGTGGCACCTCTTCCAGGAAGGCTTTTTGGGTTCTTGGGGGCTGGGTCAATGACTCCCTGATCCCTGCTCACTTTTCACACCGTCCTGTGACCATTTGTGCCTCTGACACCCACCCATGTGAATTAGGAGATGCAGCTTCCCCCTCTCCATCCTCAGTGCCTGGCATGGGGGGGACACATCAGGCAGCATCTTCTCTCCTATGAGCCTCTGTGTATTTCAAGGTAAAAGTGATGCCTTCTTTCCCGGTCCCCTTCCCCACCCCCCCACCCTACCTTAAGCTCTCCACCCAGACCTGGGCAGAGTGGATGCTCACAAAAGACTTTTTAGCTCGACTGAATTGGAAATGACAGACTCATTCTGGGAGCCCCCGCGTGGTCATCTTGATTGGGGGGGGGGGGCAGCTGGCTGGCAGGAGCATGCTGATAAAGGCAGCCTGAGTTGGTATTAGCCATTTATTCTCCTGAAAGAACTAAAGCTAATCTTTCACAAGCAGTCTGGTTGGATTCTCGTTTCTAATACAGATGCTATCAGGGTCTTAGATGTGATAAACTCCCCAGAGTTTCTATAAGACTCTGAACGCTGCCTTCGAGTTAAATGCCTGTTCTCTTCCCAGTTCCAGCAACTGCCTCCAGATCTGTGAGCCACACACCTCACTGCAGGGAAAAGCCAGTCTCCTTGCGCGCTGGAGTCAGCAAGCCGGGGGATCCTGGGCACTGGCTGCTCCGTCTCCCCGCGACTGCCCCTCCTCAGGCTTCAGATGGAGCATAAACATTGTCTCCTCAGAAGGACCTTCCACAGCCCCCTTAGGTTAAGGAAGTCTTTATCATTTTCCTGATGTCCCTGTTGATGGTGAGCTCCCTGAGGGCGGGATCCACCTGCATCCAGTCTACGTTTCTATCTTTTGTGCCCACATAGTACCTTACATAGGAGCTCCTCAATAAATATTTATGGGACGAGATGCTGGATGGCAAGTGGGAGCACCATGAGACCCTGGGAAATCACTTGTTTTCTGGCTTGTTTCCTCTCCTGGAAAGTGAGAGAGTTGAATAGGATTTTGTCGAGTTCCTTCTGAGTCCATTGTCTATGGATTTACAGGAATGAGACCAGGAAGAAGGCATTTCATAGTGGGTGCTGCTCTTCTAAGACTCACTAGGTGCATTCACCCAGGTCAGGGCTTCTCAACCTGGGCACCGTTGCCGTTTGGGCTGGATAATTCTTCCTGGTGGAGGATGTCTCCTGCGTTGTAGGATGCCGAGCTGCATCCCGGGCCTCTATCCACTAGATTCTGGTAGCAGCCCGACGACCCAGGTGGTGACAACCAAAACTGTCTCTGGACATTGAGTATGACCCTTGGGGAGCAGAGTTGCTCCCCATCCCCATTGGGAACCCGTGGCCTAGACCGAGGGGGCCTGGAGAATCATGCTAAGGGAGTCTGGACTTGGTTCTTTGCATTTAACCAGAACCTTCCCCGTGGTGTAGGAGCGTGGTTCCCCTCAAAGGACTCTCAGCCAGTGACAAACTCCTTGCACCGCAGCGAGTCTCAGACTTGATCCAGCATCAGAATCGTCTGGAAGGATTTCTTAAGACACAGACTATTGGGTCCCACCTCAGAGTTTCTGATTCAGCAGTCTGGGGAGGAGCCAAGATTCTGCGTTTCTAGCAAGGTCCCGGGTGATGCTGAGCCTGCTGGTCCAGGGACCAGACTATGGGAGCCAGGGCCCTATGGCCACAGCTCCCAGTCCTGCCTGAGAGCCCCTGTGCCCGAGCCACACCCTGTGACGTCGGCATCTCTGCGGTGGCACCCAGCATTTGCATTTCTGAAGTCCCCAGGGGATTCCACTGTGCAGACAAGCCCACTGCCCCGTGGCCCAGAGCCAGCCCTGAGCACTTCTTCCACATTTTCCTGTTCATTCAAAACGAGTCCTTCATACCATTTTGGCCCCGGGGAAATGCTGGAATGGAGGAAACCTGCTTTTCCCCATATTGCCTTGGTAAGTTCATTCTTTCATGCATCCCCGCCAGCCCTCAATACCCCACCCACTCATCTGCTTCCCACTCTTCACCTAGTGTCTCAAACGGTCCCCTTTTTTTCACCTATGTGCTTGGAGGGCAGGAGAAGGTTGACGAAAACAATAAGCATCTGCATGTGGATTTCTCTCACATGTTCTTATAAGACTACAGATCTCACAGATGTAATTTTACAAGGATTTTTAAATTACACGGTTCCTATTTGTCTGTCCTCCTGGACTGCAGGCTTTGTGAGGGTCCTGTCTATTTGCTCTTGTTGGATCCCAGGGTCCACACGGTGAATGAATTGCTCCAAAAGCTGGTACATGTCACCGCCCCCCCCCCCCAGCTGCCTCTGGCCAGGTCCTTTGTGCCAGTGACTGGTGGGGACATGGAAGAAACAGTCAATCCCAGGACTTTTTTCTCAGCCACTGTGGGCCCAGATGGGTTGTGTTTACCTAGAAAAGACAGAAACAGCCCTAATCCCCACTATCTTGGCAAAAGTTATTCTCAAGGATCAATAGTGATTTCTCAGGCTGGCCTCAACCGCTGCATCTCAACCCAGGCTTACGAAACCCACAGAAAGTCCTTCTCTTCCTTCTACTGGGGGATGGGAGGTTGGTGTTGGCCATCTTCTTCGTTTGCGGCACCTCTTGGACTTCGAGATCCCAGCCGTCTGACATTTACTCATCACAAGGGATTCTCATCTCTCTCCGAGCTCCACTAAGACCCCTGCAGGTGGGAAAGCTGCAGGGGGATGAACACAGACTTCCTCAAGCATTCATCAGCCTCAGAGGGGAGCAAAGGGCAAGTGTGTAAATGCAGATGCCTGAGCCTTAGGTGAACAACGCCTCACATGCCTTCACCCCCCCTCAGCCAGGGGGAAACAGGCAGTGGGAGAGAATTCTCAAGTGTTTTTTAGAGCTGGTCTGCACAGTGCACCCCAGGTGGGCCCCCTAGGAAGCCTCTCAACCAACATAAGTTCACAGTGGGAACCAGAAGCGCCCGCTTTCTCACCGGCAATGAGCCAGGAGGACCAGGTAATAGAAATCTGATGACAGGAGACAGCCCACAAACACATGACTGGAGACACCCACCCGCTGACAAAGAGCCCTGGAGGATGTCTCCTGAGCTGGTAGCTGTCCACTATCTTAGCTCACTGGGCTCCTATTCCAGACTTTCTGCTGTATGACCCCTACTCCTAACCCTCCTTCACAAAGTCCCCCAAGACGGTTCAGACGCTCCATTCTTCCTACCTACCGCCAGTTGGGAGGGGAGATTGATGGAGATGCCATTGTCTTTGGAGAGTTCACTACGTGCTCAGCACTGTTAGGTGCTTCATCACATGTGTTGGCCTTATTGGACAGACCTCCCTCCTTCCTTCCTTCTCCCTTTCCTTTTTTTTTTTTTTTTTTTTATTCCTAGCTATCGCCAATGAACATCCTTATGCATCCAACTTTTGCTATGATCGAATCCATTCCCAAGCACAAATTCCCTGGAATGAAATTCTCTGGTCAAAAGGCATGAAGATTTTTACAGCTTTCACTGAACGGAATTGCCATATTGCTTTCCTAAGGGGTCTTACCAATTATATGACATCCGAGCTTACCAATGTTACAGTAACCTTGCCAGCATGCAGTGTTATTGGTTTAAGTGTTTTAAGCTAATTTAGTCAGTGTAATGTGGTCCCTCCAGGATACTTTCAGGTGCATTTACTTGACCTCTGTGAAGGATGAACATTCCCCGTAAACTTTCCACCCAGTGGTTCACGTTGCTGGGTTTTTAAATTATGTACCCTGTCCATTTGTATTTTGTGGTCCAGATCTTTTGATTATAACTTTGAATAAATGTTTTAAAGTTTTCATTATTGCTTATCCTAGCAGCCTTTTAATATAATTTAATCCCACAGAGAGATAATCTATGTACTGTATGTAGATCTGCACTTTACACATACACGGGAATCCAGAACCAGTTTTTGTCCCCTTAGGGAAAATATTGCTTTCATTGATAATGCATACAAAGAACCAAATTCAATTGCATGGTTCCTCTAAGACATAACAAACTAATGATCATGAACTAAATAATAATTCAGCTAAATAAACAAATGAAATTCAACAAATATTTTCTGGGCACCTATTGTGTATGAACAACGAGCTAGTCACTGTGGATTCAGAAACGGAGAAGTCGAGGACTCAACTGTCTTATTTATTTATTTACTTGACAGGGAGTGGGGGAGGGGCAAGGGAGAGGGAGAGAGAAAATCTTAAGCAGCCTCCACACCCAGTACGGAGCCCCACAACGGGGCGTGATCTCACAACCCTGAGATCATGACCTGAGCCGAAATCAAAAGTCGGACGCTTAACTGAATGAACCTAGGCGCCCCCCCTCTACTGCTATTTTTAATGCAAATCGATGAGGAGGTCGGTTGGTCTGGGGATAGTAAAAACAAACAAACAAAAAAACCAAATGGCCAACCCCAGCAGCATCAGCCACAGCAGCAAAGCCGATGAGAGGTCTGCGGGCAAATGTGTTTCACCCAGGAGCCGGAGCTGGACCAAGTGTTACACTGGAGACGTCCTCCTGGTAGAGAAGGCTGGGCAGCCTGGTGGTCAAAGAGGGGCCGAGGTGCAGAAGAACATGCTTCTAACACCAGCTAGTAATTTACCTGCCGGAAATCACAGCCAGCCACGTGATCTGGGCCAGCCATGTGAGCTCAGATTCCAAATCTGGAAAATGGGGGCAGAGAATAAGACCCACCACTCTGGGTAGGTATAAGGATTAAACAAGAGAGTGCTTTCTAAACTCTCAGCAGGGTGCCTGGCCCAGAGTTCAGGCTCCAAGACCATTTGCTATTATTATTAATATCACTCTGTTAATTTTGAGAACGTTGTCTGCAGGCCACAAGATATTTGGGGTGAAGAGTGGCTCTGCCATAAGATTTTTCAAGGGTCTAAGGAAGAGTGTGACTCTCAGATGAGAAACCAAAAATAAGTACATATCTCACTAAAATGCTCAGTTATCCCCTTTCCAAGGTCCTTTTCTCGTTTTTATTCTCTACCCAGTGCTTCCTAAACTTCAGTGGGTCCATGAGTCACCCGGGGACTTTGCTAAAATGCTGATTCTGATTCAGTAGGTCTGGGATGGGGTCCAAGAGCCTGCATTTCTAACTCGTTCGCAAGGGCTGGTGCTGGTGCTGGTCTGCAGACCATCCCTGGAGCGATGCTGTCCCAGCGGGTTTTGCTGGGGGTGGGTGATCTCAGGACACTCAAGGCATCCCAGGAGAGGAAGAGGGAGAGGGACAGCAGATCCCAAATTGCCACCAGGGGGCAAGTGGCTGCACACGGGCAGCCCCCTTTGCTAGAGCAGGCAAGATCTGAATGTGTCTGTCACATGCTGGCTGGGGGCTGCAAGTGTCCTGGCCCTGGGGTGAGGCTTTCTGCCCCACAGACACCACCGAGCAGTCCCTGTAATGACAGCCCCTCTTCACAGGGCGCTGACTTCCTGCAGGCACTTTGCTGCCTTAGCAGCAAGAATCGACCTTGTAGCCCTGAGATAAACCAGCAGGCATCAGACCCCCATTCAGTGGAGGAAGTGGAGTCTCGGGAAGATGAAGGGTGTGGGCCTGAAGTCTAACTGGTAGAAGAGGCAGAGATGGGATATGATTACAGAGCTGACTCCCAGCCTCTCACCACCCCCACCCCAAACTTGCAAACCAGTGATACCTGATTCCCAGTGACTCGGCCTGACTGCTAAGGACTGCCCCAAGATCTTCTCGAGCCCTGGGATAGTCTCTGGGGATGCAGTGCTAAAGAAGAAGTGCATGGCAGTGATGGGGGTTTGCAGACCACCTAGCAGGGGCAGCCCTGCATAGCAAGGTTCTGCCTCCAGGCTCTTTGCAAATATGCAGCAGGATCCATCCTGTGGGGCTCTTGGCCTCAAAACCAGATTCTTTTGCATGTACTCACCAACACCAAAGGAGCAACATGGGTTTGTCATTTCATGCAACATGAACCGAACCTTTGATTTCCAACTCTGAACCCCCCTCCCTCTTAGTTCCCACCATCCCACCTCCTTGGTAGCACCAGGAGGCAAGTTGCCTCTCTAGAAGGGGCCTGAGACGCATGAGCCAGAGTTAGACTTGTCCCACATCCAGGTCCCGGATCAAGTGCCTGAAGGCTGTGCAGCCTTGGGTGAGCTACTTTACCTCTCTGTGCTTCACTTTCTCAACTGAAAAAGAGGGAATGACAGCAATCTAAATACCAAGGGTCGTTCCCACTTATTAAGTGTGTGGGTACCAGGCATTGTGCTTCCTCAGTTAACACCCACCTCCATTCTAGGAGGTGGGAACGTCACCTAGACATCCCTATTTTACAGATGAGGACATGGTGGCTTAGGGAGGTAGCAGAGTGCCGTCACCAGGGCCTCCGTCCAGCCACCGCAGCTTGGCCTTGTCGGTTCACGGCAGTCCTGCGAACGCACAGGGCACCCTTCGTCTGGGCTGGTGCTCTGGGACGGAGGCACAGACGGAGCTCTGGTCTTCTTGATCAGAGTCACATGCCTAGGCGTGCTGGTCTGGAGGCCATTTGTGTGCTTGGCCCCGTTCTAGGAGCTCTGCGTGGATCATCACCCTGGGCCTTCCTAGTCATATGTGAGATCGGCACTATATTTTCCCCGTTTTATGGGAAACCTGCAGAAGGTGCACCAGTTTCCTGTGGCTGTTGTAACAACCTACCAGCAACTGAGTGGTTTAGAAGAACAGAAATTTATTCTCCTGAAGTTCTGAAGGCCAGAAGTCCAAACTCCAGGTGTCAGCAGGGTCATGCTCCTCCTGAAGCATGGACCCCAGGGGAGAGCCTTCCTTGCCTCTGCAGCTTCTGATCGCGCCTGGTGAAGCTTGGCAGTCCTTGGCTTGCAGCTGCGTGGCTCTGGTCCCGGTTCTGTTGCCCGGTTCTGCGTCCTTGGGTGCGTCTCCTGGATCTTCACATCCTCCCCATGAGGACACAAGTCTTTGGGGCCCACCCTAGTCCCCTAGGACCTTCACCAATCACCTCTCCAAAGACCCGATTTCCAAACGAGGTCACATTCTGGGGTTCCAGGTAGACATGAATTTGTGAGGAGGCGGATGATTGAGCCAAGAGAGGTATGCGGTGACTTGTTCGAGGGAGTTGCAGAGCTCAGACTTGAACACAGATTCGGTGCTCTTCGCTAGCCCGCTAATAACATAATCGGGACCTCTCCACGCTCCTCTACAAATGCCCCTCATACACGTGGGTCTCGTGCCCGCTGGGTCTAGGCAAAAAGCACACGGCCAGGCAATCATTTCATGGTATGGCATTTGCCTCTGGGCCCTTCCTATAGTTAGGGCAGAGATATCCCTACCTCTCCACTCTGACAACATAACCCAGCACACTCTGGATGCTTGCAAAGCCCTCCAGAGTATGGAAAGCATATCTGTGCACGGCACCGTGTGAACCGCCTTCCAACAATTACACGTGGTTCCCGTGACCACCCCCATTTGTCTGACGGGAGAATTGAGACCCAGGTGGCGTCATGAGGAAATGCATAGGAAAATGGGTTGGAAGTTCTAAAGTGCTGTGCTAATGGAGGGGGTTATTAATAATCCTAATTAAGAGTAGCAACAATAAGGCTAACAGTCGCTACCCATTACAGATTCAATTCTGTGCAATCAACATTTGCAGGCGCGGTGCTAAGTATTCAACAAATATTACCTCATTTAATTCAATGAATGGCAATAACCCAGGAGAAATGTTGTGGGATTAACTGGCTCTGTCATAAGGAGGAGCGCTAGCAGGTTTGAAACTTTGTCGGATGCTCTCGCGTCCTAGAAATATTTTTGTTTCCCTTTGGTGAGTAAAAGGGAAGAGAAAGACTGGAGCCAGAGCAGAAAAAATTGGCCTTTCCACTAGAGAGATAGAAGAGGGTCTGCTTCTACCTGGTACTTGTCCAGATTATTGACCGGCAGGTGTTGGGCTCAGAAGGCAACGTGACCCTCTCCCCTCCCTCTTTCTTCATTCCTGCAAATGGGAGTGTTTGCTATGTGCCAAACATCCAGGCTGGGTTGTTGGGTTAAAGTTAGGAATATAGTGGGGAGCTAAACCTGGCCCCAGTGAGTGTGCTTTTCTACACAAGGAGTACACCTGGCTTATAAGGTTCTGATTTGCAGTTGAATTTTCAGGTCCTTTGGGCAGAAACGGGTGCAGAACGAAGACCTGGTGTGGGAACTGAGATAGGAGACTTTTGGGTCAATTATTAAGACTAAGGGAAATGAGCACTTAAAGGATTACCATGCCATAAGAGGTCTCGACACCCTCGAGCAATCCCGTCTTGATGTATGTGTAATATAGTATGTAATTTCCATTAACAATTTTCATCTAACTACGTCTCGAGCAGAAAAGATAGAAGGGTAGAGCACTGTCTGCTTCGGTAAAAGGGTTTCGCGTTCTCAACTAAGTGGAATATTTGCAGGACTCATTATCTTTGCCCTTTGCAGCAGGGATCCACAGTATAGAGGTTATAATGAGAATACTAATAAGAGCAATACTAGCAATAATAATGGTTGCAGCAGCAACAAAATAACAATAATCAGGGTGAAGAACTAGCAGGCATGGGGAAGTTGCCCCGTCCCCATGTGGCCCATAAAGACAGACTGAGAAGAGAAGTGACTCTCTCAAGGTCACACGCTAGCCAGTGGCTGGTCTGCGAGGAGGACCGGGTGTCCTGGCAGCCAGACCGACATTCCTTACTAATGCCAAAGGAAAACTGCAACCACTGGCATGCCCCTGCCTCCCCTGGGGCCGGCCCTTGTGTAGGGAGCTCAGCCAACAGTATTACGAGTCATGGCGAGGACCCTGAAAGGAGGCACCAACAAGCAGCCCCTTTTCCAGGAGGCCCGAGTCCCCCCTGGTGTAGGATGCCACCCAGAGTGGAAGGGTGGGCTCAGGAGCGTCCGGGCCCCAGAGGAGGCGGGAGGATCCTGCAGGAAGCCGGGACTGGGGCATTTCAAGGGCTGCCTGGGAACCCAGCAACCGCTTTGCCTCTAGCCTCTTACTCTCCCACTTCCGACTCTATAGCAGCTCAGTTTTTCTAACGTCAGGCTTCAAGGTCTCAAGGTCCGTGGGAATGGTGCCTGGGGAGTGGGAATGGTGCCTGGGGAATTTGCAGAGCTACCTTGTCTACGGGCAAGCAAAGGTTGCCATGGAAACCCTTCATCCCTTCCCAGACCTGCAGCCTGTTCTCCCTCCCCCATCCCCGCTACACTGGGGCAGAGCTGACCAGGCAAGGTGCAACCGTACACCCTGCTTTGGAGGCAAGCCCGCCTTTTCAAATCCATCCCATACATGCTGCCCAGATGATTATCTCTTGCCTGGTTCAACATGTTATTCCATTGCTTAAAACCCGCCATGGCTCCCCAGTGCCGGAAGGAGCGAGCCCCAACTGTGGTGGTATTTAAGTTTTTTCTCTTCTCCGTGATATATAGCTGCACCCGAGCATTAACATCCCACCCGTCCATGGGCTCCAAGAGGCGCCAGGACTGTCTTGTTCATCATTGCTTTTCCTGGTGCCTGGCACAGTTCCTGGCTCACACTAGGCACTCAGGAAGGAAAAAAACAACAAAAGAGGGAAGGGCGGAAAGTGCCAACTTCTACACTCAGCGTAACCTCTGCTTCCGCCATCGATGAGGCAAATTGAAGTTCTACATCCTTCCTCAAGTTTCCTCCTCCCAGACCAGGCAGGTCCACACTACAACTCTTTCTGCCCAAATCCCACCCAACCTTGGAAGGCTCAGCTCAGCCACCACCTTCTCCAATACTTCCTAGATGTCCCATTTAGAATGAATGCTTCTCTATTCTAGAGCTCACCTTGGCAAGCTGCCTGTGCCTAGAGCAAATTTCCCCTCTCCTCGGTAAGTGCTTTGAGTTTTGGGACCCTGCTTTCTTCATCCCTCAGCCCCCAGTGGCCAGAATTTACCACCACAAAGCGCTCAGAAGTCAAGTTCGACATGAGAGACGACGGACTCTGAAAAACAAACTGAGGGTTCTAGAGGGGAGGGGGGTGGGAGGATGGGTTGGCCTGGTGATGGGTATTGAGGAGGGCACGTTCTGCATGGAGCACTGGGTGTTATGCACAAACAATGAATCATGGAACACTTCATCTAGAACTAATGATGTAATGTATGGGGATTAACATAACAATAAAAAAATTAAAAAAAAAAGAAGTCAAGTTCGTTTGCATCAAAGACCACTGTGATTCCTCCTCACTGCTCTTCACAAGGCAAGGCTCAGAGTTTCAACACCCACACACTTGGGTAAGGGGCCTTTCCAATGATTTTTCTTCTCTGGAGGGTTTGATGGGTTGACCAGACCAAGTCCTTTGATGAACTTCAGTGCTCTCCCCTCTTCTTGTAGTTGCTCTGTTGCCATGTAACCTGTTCTCTGCGCACCAGCTAGTGATCCTCATAAACCCTAAAACCACGAAGGGGTCAAGCCATTGTGCAAAACCCTCCAGTGGCCTCCTTCTCATTCCCTCCTCGGTCTCCAGGACGATAGGCTGCGCTATCTGGCTGATCTGGGCAAGTGACTCCCCCTCTCTGAGCCCTGCTGACGTCTCTGAAGGCATCTGCATCCCTCACTGCCTTCCCACCCCCACAAAGAAGTCAGTCTTCCATGTGCCTCTTAGGTATGTGTGAGGGCTGGCGTCAGTGTGCTCTGAACCCATCCCTTAACACACGATTAATCACGGCATCTCACTTTTAATAACCTCAGGGATGCCAGGCTCATCCCCTGTGTCTCCCCTGTGCCAAGACACATGGCATTCGAGCCTGTGACGTTGACAGAGAGTAACACCAGCCTGTGGCAGGAGGCAGAGGGGTTCCTCTTCAAATAAGTTGGGGACCCGAAAGCCCAAAAAGCTATTTTAAGAGAGTTCTAGAAGTGTTTGTTTTTAAAATATCATGAAATGGTTATTACCAACCTTTTTTTTTTTTTTTCTCCTGCCGTCTTTCCAAACAGGTGCAGTGAGATTAGTGGTAATTTAAAAAGCAGGATTGCCTCTGTGTCAATTTCTTGCTAATGAGCAAAACACGCCATGTAATTGCTATGTATTGAAGGAGGCAACAATGCCTTTTCAGCGGCTGTTTAATATGCCGGGGCTCGGTTGAGCAGATGTTCTGAGACACGCTTTCCAAGACAGAGGAGTCAAGCGCAGAACAAGAAGGTGACACTTCCCTTTCCCTCTCCTCCATCCAGTGCCCCTTGGAGGGCATAAGGCAAAGCCAGGTGCCCATGATGTCATCCGTGCTAGGTTCCTGGAGGCAGAGCTGATGGGGGGCCTGGAAACGGGCTGGGGCCGCAATGGGAGGGTGGAGAGTCCCCTTCTCTTTATCATATGAGGCACCAACCTCTGGACTGTGACGTCTTATATTTTGCCTGGACTTGCAATGAGCTAGAGATATCCCCTGCTGGCTCTGTGATCCTCCCATGTGACCTCAGCCTCTCTGAAGGTCAGCCTCATCATCTCTCAGATGCAGATAATAATACCCACACAGCCCGTGAGGGATAAAATGAATGAATGAACAGGCCTGGATGCTTTCCTCTAAAGTGTCCACACGAGGGGCGCCTGGGGGGGTTCAGTCAGTTAAGCGTCCGACTCTTGATTTCGACTCAGGTCATGGTCTTGGGATCCTGAGATCGAGCCCCATGTCAGGCTCCCCGCTCAGTGGGGGGTCTGCCTGAGATTCTCTCTCCCTCTGCCCCTCCCCTGGTTCTCTCTCTCTCTCTCTCTCAAATAAATACATAAAACATAAAGTGTCCACATGGCTGGCTCCCTTACAGGGGCGCGTGTCCACCTGCTTCAGATCTCCCTCCCCTCTCTGAATCTAGCAAGGCCATTTATGCAGGGGAACTGGTGACAAGGACGTCAAACACCACCATCTCCATGAGGCCTTTCCTGACCACCTCCAATTTCCATGAGGGAAAGAATTTACAGTGTGTATTTTTCTTTCATAGGCGGACTCCATGTGCCTAGGGCAGTGCCTGGCACATAGTAAGTGCTCAATTAATGTTGAATGAATAATGCATGTAGGATACCTAACCTAGTGCCTATGACACCGTGGTCATGCAGTAAATGGCAGCATATAAATTATTATTTAAATTGCTCCAAGCAAAGTGTTTTCACATTGAATAAAGTAGCCACCATCCGCCCCCCCCTCCCCTGCAGAGGACCAGATGCTTTTAAATGCATTATACCATCTCAGTTCTCCCAACAACCAAGTAAGGCAGGTACTACTGTCATTTCCACTAGATGGAGCTCCAGGAGGGTAGGTGGGGGCGGGGGGGGGGCTGTCAAAGGTTTGGGAAGGGAGCCCCCCGCCCATCAAAAGGAATGGCTTCCTGCTTGGATCCGCATGTAACAACCCAAGGTCACGCCAGCTGGTTTGGGATGCATTTTTCCAAGGGGCGGGAAGTGATAAGAGAGGAGGTTTTAGGAGCCCAGTGGCTCAGAGAGTCAGAACATCTCCGTGATTCCATGTGGATAAGATATTAGAGAGGGAAAATTGGATTTTTGGATTTGAAGAAGAGGCAGCCGATGGGGCTGGAAGGATTTGGGGTCTGGGGTCTGGATATCATGTTGAATCGGTCCCTTGGGTGGGGGGGGTCTAAGGCCCAGAGAAGGAGCTAGAGCTTCAGAGTCCTGGGGGCTTGGGTTCAAGTCTGAACCCCACTGCTCACGATCCTATTTCCTCCCTACAAAATGAAGATCACTGCAATCCCTCTCTCGGGACTTGATGGATAAAATGACGATTTGTGAACAACGTGGAAGAAACGGGGGCAGAAGCCTGACTGACCGTGCTCAGAAAAGCTCTCAACAGACTTGTCGGTCACCCAGCTGGTGCACGCTGGTTGACCACCTAATGTGTGCAAGATGCTTCAGTGTGTGCTGGGAATGGGGGGCCTGGGGACTCCCTCTTGAGAAATCCCACTGGACTTGTAGTTCTCACCCAGAGGTTAGAACTACATTGTGTCTAGTCATTTTTGAGAGGCAGGGTTCCCTAGTGGTTAGCAACCCTGCCCGGTTTAACTCTTGATTCCTTCCTGAATGCATGGACTTCAGCCAAGCGTCTTTATAAATGCAGTTCCCCCGACTTTTGGATCCTTCCAATTGGAACTGTTTTTATTTATTTATTTATTTATTTGAGAGAGAGAGAGAGCATACAAGCATGGGAGGGCAGGGGGAGGGGGAGAAACAGACTCCCTGCTGAGCACAGAGTTCGACTTGGGGCTCGATCCCAGCACCCTGGGATCATGACCTGAACTGAAGGCAGACGCTTAACCGACTGAGCCACCCAGGAGCTCCTGGAACTGGTGTTTCTAGCATTTACACTCCTTTCTGTATTTCGTCTCTTGAGTGCTTTGCCTGATGGAAACGCAGAGTGTCTGATGGGCACTTACATACCCGCCTGAGTCCTGCTGGTCACTTTGGGCTACATTGTGTCAAAGATACAATCTCTATGTCCACAGCGTGGGGCCCAAAGCCACTCCTGCCCCTCTGACCAGGGCCCTCCCCCACAGCTGATAAAGGGGACAGAATCTGCTCAAGCCGCCGCCTCTGTGCATCCCCCGCCCGGGGATATCAGAAGGACCCCAGCCTTTCCGCCTCCTCCCGCTCACTTGGGCTCAGCAGCTCCTCCATCAAGAATAATCCAGGCTGTAGGCCTGATGGTGGAAAATGAATATTCTGGCCGCTTTTCAGTTTCCAGATTGACTGGGGACAAACGGGAACTCGGCCCCCTCAACCAATCATCCAAGGCAGTCAGCTGTAACTAGGTATATACTTAAACAGCTGGCGTGTGAAATATCGTGCCTGCACTCTGCTGATTAAAAAAATTCCAAATCATTATTTCCCGCAGTCACCAGCTTAGAGGCCCAGGAGCAGGTGGGGGGCGGGGTGGTGGGGGCAGATGGGGCCGCCTCAGTGGCCACAGCCGATTCATCATTAATAGCCCTCCCCCGAGACTGTACATTCTGAAATGTGTTTTGTCTTCCACACTGCTGTAGAGAATTAATAAATCATTCAGGTCCCTGGTTTTATGAATCAAATAAGAGTGACGCTTAAGTAGTGTTTGCTTTGTGCCAAACACAAGTTAACTATTATTAGCTATTATTAACTAGCCTACAAGGTTGGTACCGTCATGATACCCATTTTACAGATGGGGACACAGAGGCACGGAGGAGCGAAAGGACCTGCCTGGGTTTTCCCAGCTCCTGTTCTGACGTCTTTGGACCCCTCTGTGCAAATATTATTAGGAGTCTCCTACTTGTGAGGTGTTGGACCAGAATCTGAGAATAAGGGACAAAAGACCCGGTCCCTGCCCCCTCGGGGGAGGCAGATATGAAGATGATGAAGTGATGGCTAATGTTACTTGGACTATCTCAGAGGCAGGTCAGTGCTGAGAGCTTATACAATGACCATTGCGTTGGATCCTCAAAATAATCCTATGAGGTAGGAACTTCGTTATCCTTGCTTGACACTTGGGGAAACTGAGGCTCAGGGAGGTGAAGTCATACCTTAAGTGGCTGAGCCACGATTTGAACTCAGGTCTGGTAACTCAAGATCCCACTACCTAAAGGGCTCCTAGGGGTACAGATTAGGGGTAGCCTGGACCGTCCATGGCAGCTTCTGGGAGGGGGGTAATGGTGAGCTGGGAACTGGGTGGGGCAGAAAAAGAGAGGGGAAGAGAAGTGTCCTCATTGGGGCCTGTATGTGAGAGAGGCTGCCACGTATGGGGACAGATGTAATGCGGGACACGTATGATGGGGGACTGGTGTGTATGGGGACAGGTGTGATAGGGGACCGATGTGCACGGACTTTTGCATTGTCAGAGGGGAGCAAAGGGGGAATCAGGAAGGGAAGTGGTGACAGTGAGGTCTGGGAAGGTCGGCAGTGGGCATGCCAAGCTGGGCCTGAGGGAAAAGTTAGAATGTCATCCTACAGGCAGTACTCATGAGTTTTGAGCTGGAAAAACCTGACCTATTAGCCAGCGGATTCAGCCTCAGTTTTACTAAGTATAGAATCTCCATGAGGGTTTCCAAAACCCTTACCCTGTCTCTCAAACCCTCCCCGATCACTCTTTTCAAGGGCCATTAGGGTCTGGGAACCCCAGACTGGGAACAGGTGGTTTCATTTATAACTACCTCTTTGAAGGGCCCTTTTGAAATAAATGTCGCAACTGGAATTAGTCAAACCCTTGGGCTCAAATGGTTTGACCACCTCCCACCCCCATTCCTAGCCCTACTATTTAATAAATTCTCTTCCCAGACAGATCAACCAAATCCATAAATAAATCATATAAAAAAATAAAGTCTCATCTGTTTTGGAGAGCCGTGGGAAATGCCTGAGCCGCACCGCAGAGATCATACATCATTCAGGCATGAGGAAGTTTCAGTAACACCAAAGTTCTCAATCAGTTAGAGGGTTGGCCTCTCCTCTCAGTTCTGGAGACCTAATGGACTGGCAGTTGTAACTCTCAAGTATGATGCCCACCCCCCCAAAAAAAGTATGATGCCCCCACCCCCCATCCATCCGTCTTCAAACTCCAGACCCAATCAGGGGCTCAGTGACAGGTAGATCAAATGCTTTCCCACATGTCAACCTGAGAATCCACTGGACAGGAAGGAGGACCTTGCAGAGGATGGCCGGGATGAGATGGAGACCAAGCCATGGGTGGTGGTGGTTGGGGGCCTGGCATGAGATCTAGCGTCTCCTCTGTGAAGGGAAACCGTAGGGTGGACCACAGGGGGACCAGGGCCAGGAGGAAGCTCTGAAGTGATGAGAATATCGCCCAAGCCAACAACTCATGCCATGTTATGGGGCCTCTCTGTTACCTCGCAGCCAGAGAGCTTTCCTCTTGCTTACTCTGATCGTGTCCCTTCTTTCCCTGCTTCCGATCTTCCAATGGCTCCTGCATGGCCTTTCTGGATAAAGGCTTTCTATTCCATTCCTCTGGCCACCCTGGAGATCTATGCTCTGGGTGTGAAGTACAGCGGTCCTCCTCTGAAAGGGCCAGGTTTGCTCATCCTCAAGGACTTTGCCCAAGCCATTTTGTTGGCTTAGAATGCCTTCTCCCCCTTTCCCCTGGCTAATTTCTATTTATCTCTAAGATTCAGTACAGGTGTTACCTCTTCCAGGAAGCCTTCCTGGATTCCACCCATCTGTCCACCGCCCCCTGCCCATGTTGCCCCAGCCTCTGCGCTCCCCAGCCATAGCTCATCGGTTTGCCTCTTTTCTTCTCTGGCCTGGCAGCTCCCTGAGGGTAGTGGTCATGGCTGTGGCTCACACAGCGTCATGTTCCTAATGCCTACCCAAGTGCTCAGCCTGTGGTGAGTATCCAGTAAATGCTTGTTGAACATGTGAATGAGAAATTTAATGAATAAATGAATGAACGCATGGATAGTCTATGATAGTGGTTCTCAACCAAGTGTGATTTTGCTTCCAGGGGACATTTGGCAATATCTGGAGACTTTTTTTGTTGTTGTTTGTCACGACTTTTCGGGAGAAGGGGGAGAGGTGCTCCCGGCATCTAGTGGTGGAGGGGCCAGGGATGCTTGTAAATATCCTACAACACACAGGATGCGCCCTCACTCCCACCCTCTTGCCCCAAACAGAGGATTATCCAACCCCAAATGCCAACACTGCCAAGGCTGAGAAAGTTTGCTCTGTGTGTTAGGTCCTGGGTCTGCTGCTATAGGCAACAGAAGAGAAAACAAAGACATGATCCCTGCCCCTAGTGAGTTTATAATCTGGCAAAGCACGTAAGAGTGACACCTGAGAGACCACCGGGAAACTGAATAGGACAGAGACATTTACTGAACACCCCCAAGTATTAGCCACTAGTGGGAGCTCTACCCAGTTGAACTCCTATTCATCTTTTTTTTTTTTTTGGGCATGAATTTTTTTTTTAATTTTTTTTAATTCTTATGTTAATCCCTCCTATTCATCTTTTAAAACTCAGTTTAAATATCACTTCCTCGGGGTACCTGGGTGCCTTAGTCAGTTAAACGTCTGCCTTCGGCTCGGGTCATGATCCCAGGGTCCTGGGATCGAGTCCCGCACTGGGCTCCCTGCTCAGCGGGGAGCCTGTTTCTCCCTCTGCCTCTTCCCTCTGCTTGTGTTCCCTCTCTCACTGTCTCTCTCTGTCAAATAAATAAAATATTTTTTAAATAAATAAATAAATAAACAAATAAACAAACAAACATCCCTTCCTCCACATAGCCTACCCTGGTGCCTCAACCCAGACTCAGTCTGCCTCTTCTCTCTCCTGCTGCAGATACCACACTGTCCCATAATTCTTTGTGTATGTGACTGTCACCTCTCCAGCCTGAGGACAAGGGCTGTGTCCTAGTTGCTGTTATTTCTCCGGTGCTTGGAGAATAGAGAGTGGTTTACTAAATGTTTGGGGAAACGAACACCAGAAACAGGACCGTCGCAGACATCAAGCCAACAGTGGGGTTTCCCCACGTTCTGGAAACCAGGGGAACGTCTGTATGGCGGGCCGCTGTTGCTGAGAAGCCCAGGGATGCTGATGAGCTCCCAACCCCAGTCATGAGCTGACACAGAGGAAGGCTGTTCTGGGCTGTCGGTACTTTGTCATTGACTTTGCCAAACCAGAGAGCAAGACGTTCTCCCAATGAGCTATAAATTAAAAGGGAGGAAAAAAAAAAAGGTCTGCTAATTCCAACCCACTCTATTTTTTGCTCACAGCTGCTTGGGAGGGAATGCACTGTGCCTTTCAGATGGAACATTTCTTTGGCTGAGCTCCCCTCTCTCTGCCTGCCCTGTCATTTCCCTCCTCCAGGATCCCGCCTGGTTGGAGCTCAGGGAGCCTGGGCTTTAGGGTCACACAGATCTGGGTGCAAATTCTGACCCGGCCACTTCTTAACCACGTCTCTCTGAGCCCCGGCTTCTTCACCTGCAGAATCTCAGCTTCTGAGCAATTCTGGGAAGCACCTAGGCCTCTGGGGTGAGAGGTTCTCCAGTGCCCCTGGAAGATTGTAGACCACCTATAGGATGCTTGGTTCAAGAGGGAGGCTGGGCTTCCTTAGAAAGGAGCCTCCTCATTCCCAGCTCTGACCTGTCCAAGATCCCCCAAACATCACTTAGCCATGCAACCCCACCCACCCCGGAAAAACAAGGAAACCAAGTCCCGGAGACTGGAAGCCAGCTTAGCCGGGCCACACGGAGAGGGGTGCAGAGGCCCTGGGCCCCCAGGCCTCACCGACTGCTACGCCTTCTCCTGCATTGTAATAACTGTGGCCTCTGCCATTTATTAAGTGCTTACTAATATACCAGGTGCTGAATGATCTTAACACCCTTTGAGGAACAAAAATACCCATAAAAGGAAAATTTGCTTAAGTTGAACCTCATTAAAATCAAGAACGTCTGCTCTTTGAAAGACAATATTAAGAAAAGGAAGACAAGCCACAGATGGGGAGGAACTATTTGCAAATCTCTGATCTGATAAAGAATCGTACCCCAAATATAGAAATAATTCTCCAAACTCAATAGTAACGGGGCGCCTGGGTGGCGCAGTCGGTTAAGTGTCCAACTCTTGATTTGGGCTCAGGTCATGATCTCAGGGGCTGTGGGATCGAGCCCCGCATCAGGCTCCGCGTTCAGCACAGAGTCTGCTCATCCCTCTCCCTCTGCTCTTCCCACCACTCAATCCACCCCCGCCTTGAACTCTCTCTCAAATAAATAAATAAAATCTTTAAAAAAACAAAACAAAACAAAAACAAAGGTAAATCTACACCTGCCATACGATCCAGCAATTTCACTCCTGGGTGTTTACCTAAGAGAAGTGAGAACAGATGTCCATATAAAGATATGTCCACATGTCCACAGCAGATCTATTCAGAATAGTTCCAAACTAGAAACACCCAAATGTCCATCAACGGGTAAACAAACTGTGATACATTCAGATGACGGAATACTGACCGCTTAGCAAGGAAAAGGGATGAACTATTGATATTCATAACAGCATACATGAATCTCAAACAACATTATACTAAGTGAAAGAAGCCAGATTAAAAAAAAAAAGAGTATGTACTACATGATTCCATTTATAGAAAATTCTAGAAAATACAAACTAATATATTGTGACAGTGGTAGCCTGGAAGAGGTGGGGGGAGTGGGAAGGGGTGAGAAGAAGGAATTTTTACCAAAGAGCATGAAAATGTCTTAAGGGGATGCATGTGTCCATTATCTTGATTGTGGGGAGGGTTTCACGGCTGTATATACAGCTCGAAACTTCTCAAATTGTACGTTTAAACGTGCAGTTTATTGAACGCCAATTACACCTCAATGAAGCTGATAAAAAAAAAAACAACCTCTAATGTTAAAACCTGTGAAAACAGATAAATGGTGTTTTACTCCTATTTTATAAAAGGATAAACTGAGGCTCAGAGAGGTTAGGTCACTTGCACAGGGTCACCCAGCTAACAAGTGGTGGATCTGGGACTCAATGTAAGAGAAGGTGATTTTTTTTTTTTTTAAGACTTTATTTTTAAGTAATATCTACACCCAGCATGGGGCTCGAACTCGCAACCCCGAGAGCAAGAGTCACATGCTCTACCAACTGAGCCAGCCAGGTGCCCCTAGGAGGGGGGTGATTCATAAGCCCCACTTCTCAATTGCTGGTCACTCTGCACTCAGCTCCCAGTGCTTGTGCTGTCTTGTGGTAAGTCCTGCTTCAGATCTAACGTTCCTTGAGATTCATCCTGTGGTTCACAGAGGAACGGGGGAGAGAGAGAGAAGGAGAGAGGCCCAAGGAGAACGGGGTACTCTGTTCCCCTGAACTCTCCACTCTCCCCACAGCCATTCCTGATCCCAGCAACACTGCACGGAGCACCTGCCCACCCACACTGTCCCTCCTGTCGGAACTGTCACCACCTGTGGCTTCTCTCCTCTGGCTGATCAGCAACCTGGGGGCTCTGCTCTCCTGTGCCCGGACTGACCAGTGTCGAAACTGACCCCTTCAAGCTTTCCATGACACTTAGATCCCATGCCAATATCTCACTGGGGCAACTTGTCCCCTCTGGTCCTGTCCCATCTCTCTCCTCCTCCCCCCCGCCCAATTCCACTATGGCCAATCTGTGTTTCCTCCTAGGCTGCAGGAGGGAACCAGCCCGATGCTTCAAGAAGGGCTTCCCTGCTCCTGCTCTTGGGTCCCGAAGCTCCAGGCTCCACGAGCGGTCAGAAGGGTCCCTAAAGTGTCAAGGTAGACTCACAACCTCTTCCCACTGCACTGAGAATAAGATCAAACTCCTACAGTGGCCTCAGAGCCCCGTGGGGATTGGCTCCTCCCGGCTGCCCAGCTTAGCCCCCTGCACACCTGTCTGCATTCCCCAGCCTGGTCCTCCTTCCTGGAACCGTCTTCTCCCACATCCCTGTGCCGCTGGCTCTTCCTCCCTGCCCAGGTGTCAGCTCAAATGTCACCTTCTAACAGTGGCCCCTGGCTACCTCTATAAGGAAGCACATTTGCCCCCAGCCCCCGACTCTCACAATTACACTCCTTGTACAGTGGTGGACACAATCTGAAATCTCCTTGCTTAGCTATGGGTTTACTTGGCATCTGTACCCCATATTTAGATCAGAGCTTTGTCCCTACTAAATGCTCAGTGAATATATGCAGAATGAGGAACAGGTGTCTGATTGACACATTCACCCTGAGTTTGGAGAATCAGGGACTGGGGGAAAGCTGTGTGGCACTGGTCCAAGTGCTTAACTTCTCTGCGCCTCAGATTCCCCATCTGTAAAATGGGTATGTATAGTCTGTTTCCCTTCCACATGGTAGTGTTGGAAGGCAAGGGGCCCCCCGCACACAGAGTGCCACTAATACATGATAGTCCTTTTCATTATGATGATGATGATGACTATTTCCTCCTCGAGTCTGAAGGATTCCATCTGGACTTGGGGGAGCTGCTACAGGGCCCTTCTCCAGCCCAATTCCAGACCGGCATCCACCTTCCATGGGCAAGGATGTGCCTGGGAGAAACTAGCCGACACATGACAGGACGAGGCAGCTCCCAGAAGAGGCCTCAGCTGAAGAAAGAGCAAAGCGCCCCTGATGAGAAGGGGAGGTTTCAGACAATATCTAATTGGTATTCTCCGAGCGATGCAAAAGGACACTGCATCTCTAAAAAGGGAACAATCGGAGATTAGGGAAGATCGCTGTGAGAGAAAAGCTTGTTTAAATCTATTACCGAACAAAAATGGTCTGTGGGTTTTGAATGGAAAATTTGTGTTCCTGCTCCCATCTTGGATTAACCCATGGCAGAGCGCCGCCGAGCATGCGAGGGGGTACATGCAGGAGGTGGGGGAGAGGGTCTCCTGGCTGACATTTGCATGGTGTTCCTGAGCCCCGGTGCTGAGCACTAACCCGCAGGATCCCTCGGAGCCCCAGACCAGAGAGGGCTCACTGAGTGGCTTGTATAAGATACACAGCCAGTGGGGTACCTGGGTGGCTCAGTCATTAAGCATCTGCATTTGGCTCAGGTCATGATCCCAGGGTCCTGGGATCGAGCCCCGCATCGGGTTCCTGCTCAGCGGGGAGCCTGCTTCTCCCTCTCCCACTCCCCCTGCTTATGTTCCCTCTCTCGCTGTGTCTCTCTCTGTCAAATAAATAAATAAAATCTAAAAAAAAAAAAAAAAGATACACAGCCAGGGTAGGTAAGGCTGAGATTTGAACTCATGTCTCCGTGTCCAGAGTCTGAGCTCTTAGGATATGCACAAGTGTGTGTGACTTAATGACTTTTAGGGCAAGAGGGACGTCAGAACTCAACTCCTCTGACCACTTCCTTTCACAGATGGGGAAACTGAGGCTCATGTGGGGGAAAAAATTTTCCTCGGGCCTTGCCCAACTGAAGTATGAGGACGTTGGGAATGCTGACGGAATGAGCACTCACGTGGTGCCAGGCGCAGTGCTAAGTCTTCACATTTGTCTCCTCATCCACCCCACAAGGATGGGGGGAAAGCACTCAGTTCCCATAACTATGGAAACTGAGGCTCAGAGAGGCAAAACCACCACTCAGGTTGACAAAGCTGAAATCCAAAGCCAGGTCTGCCCCCATGCCTGGTGGAGTGCTGTTTGGGGACCCCCTCTCTATACACATGAGTGTCCCCCCCAAATCACAGGACACCAGAGTGGCTCACCAGCATCTTCCAGCTCCTCAGCCTCCGCTCAGGTGCCGGCTAAGGCCCAAAGCTGGGGTTGAAATGCATTTTGACCAGCGGTCACTTGCGTAGCCCCAGGGGGCTGGGTGGGGGCTCCTGCAACATGGGCCTAGGGGACGGGTGCAGAATGGTTCCTGTCACCACCAAGGTGCTGAGTGAGATGAAGGCAGGGTGGGTAACGGATGGCCTGGTTCCTGAGCCTGGACACCGGGCCATCAGCTGTGAGCCAGTGCCCAGGGGGCAAGAGCCAATGGGGGCATCGTGTTTACTTCTAGGGTATTCTTCCGTGGAGTAGAAACCGTGCCCTCTGGTGCAACCCTCAGCCTGTGGGCCATTGGCCTCTACTTCCCCTCGCTGGCCTCGTCGACAACCATGCTCTCCATCATTCGCTTCACCTTCCCTGCCCTGGCCTTCTTTTGCTTTCTGGAACACCTCACACTGATCCCCTCCTTAGGACCTTTGTGTTCCCAGCTCCCATCCCCTGGGACCTTCTCTCCATCTCTTTCCAGGCTCCCCCCCCCTCCCTTTACTCAGGCCTTTGTTCTCTGAAGCCTCATCTGCCCACTCGGTCACTGGTCACTGGTGGTCAGGCTCCACTTCACTTCCCTGAAGGACCTTCCTCTAAGTCCTTGTTCCAGCTGCATTTTCTATTCCTCTAGCTGTGAGTTTCATGTTTATTATCTGGTTTATCGTATAAGAATATAAGGGGTTTACAAGTAGAAATCAAAAAGGCTATTAATGAGGTGCAATCAAAAATGGGGGCGCTAACTGCTAGGATAAATGAGGCAGAAGAGAGAATCAGTAATATAGAAGACCAAATGATGGAAAATAAAGAAGCTGAGAAAAAGAGAGATAAACAACTACTGGATCACGAGGGCAGAATTCGAGAGATAAGCGATACCATAAGACAAAACAACATTAGAATAATTGGGATCCCAGAAGAAGAAGAAAGAGAGAGAGGGGCAGAAGGTATAATGGAGCAAATTATAGCAGAGAACTTCCCTAATTTGGGGAAGGAAACAGGCATCAAAATCCAGGAAGCACAGAGAACCCCTCTCAAAATCAATAAAAATAGTTCCACACCCTGACATCTAATAGTAAAACTTACAAGTCTCAGAGACAAAGAGAAAATCCTGAAAGCAGCTCGGGAGAAAAGATATGTAACCTACAAGGGTAGAAACATTAGATTGGCAACAGACCTATCCACAGAGACCTGGCAGGCCAGAAAGGACTGCCAGGATATATTCAGAGCACTGAATGAGAAAAATATGCAGCCAAGAATACTATATCCAGCTAAGCTGTCATTGAAAATTGAAGGAGAAATAAAAAGCTTCCAGGACAAATAAAAACTAAAGGAATTTGCAAACAAAACCAGCCCTACAAGAAATCTTGAAAGGGGTCCTCTAAGCAAAGAGAGACCCTAAAAGCAACATAGACCAGAAAGGAACACAGACAATATACGGTAACAGTCACCTTACAGGCAATAGAATGGCACTAAATTCATATCTTTCAATAGTTACCCTGAATGTAAATGGGCTAAATGCCCCAATCAAAAGACACAGGCTATCAGACTGGATTAAAAAACAAGACCCATTGATATGCTGTCTGCAAGAGACTCATTTTAGACCCAAAGACACCCCCAGATTGAAAGTGAGGGGGTGGAAAACCATTTACCATGCTAATGGACACCAAAAGAAAGCTGGGGTGGCAATCCTTCTATCAGACAAATTAGATTTTAAACCAAAGACTGTAATAAGAGATGAGGAAGGACATTATATCCTACTTAAAGGGTCTATCCAGCAAGAAGATCTAACAATTGTAAATATCTATGCCCCTAACATGGGAGCAGCCAATTATATAAGGCAATTAATAACAAAAGCAAAGAAACACATCGACAACAATACAATAATAGTGGGGGACTTTAACACCCCCCTCACTGAAATGGACAGATCGTCTAAGCAAAAGATCAACAAGGAAATAAAGACTTTAAATGACACACTGGACCAAATGGACTTCACAGACATATTCAGAACATTCCATCCCAAAGCAACAGAATACACATTCTTCTCTAGTGCCCATGGAACATTCTCCAGAATAGATCACATCCTAGGTCATAAATCAGGTCTCAACCGGTACCAAAAGATTGGGCTCATTCCCTGCCTATTTTCAGACCACAAGGCCTTGAAACTAGAACTCAATCACAAGAGGAAAGTCGGAAAGAACTCAAATACATGGAGGCTAAAGAGCATCCTACTGAAGAATGAATGGGTCAACCAGGAAATTAAAGAAGAATTAAAAAAATTCATGGAAACCAATGAAAATGAAAACACAACTATTTAAAATCTTTGGGATGCAGCAAAGGCAGTCCTAAGAGGAAAGTATATAGCAATACAAGCTTTTCTCAAGAAACAAGAAAGGTCTCAAGTACACAACCTAACCCTACACCTAAAGGAGCTAGAGAAAGAACAGCAAATAAAGCCTAAACCCAGCAGGAGAAGAGAAATCATAAAGATCAGAGCAGAAATCAATGAAATACAAACTAAAAGAACAGTAGAACAGATCAACAAAACTAGGAGCTGGTTCTTTGAAAGAATTAACAAGATGGATAAACCCCTGGCCGGACTTATCAAAAAGAAAAGAGAAATGGCCCAAATCAACAAAATCATGAATGAAAGAGGAGAGATCACAACCAACACCAAAGAAATACAAACAATTATAAGAACATATTATGAGCAACTCTATGCCAGCAAATTAGATAACCTGGAAGAGATGGATGCATTCCTAGAGATGTATCAACTACCAAAACTGAACCAGGATGAAATAGAAAACCTGAACAGACCTATAACCACTAAGGAAATTGAAGCAGTCATCAAAAATCTCCCAAAAAACAAAAGCCCAGGGCCAGATGGTTTCCCAGGGGAATTCTACCAAACATTTCAAGAAGAATTAATACCTATTCTTCTGAAACTGTTCCAAAAAATAGAAATGGAAGGAAAACTTCCAAACTCATTTTATGAGGCCAGCATTACCTTGATCCCAAAACCAGACAAAGACCCCATCAAAAAGGAGAATTACAGACCAATATCCCTGATGAACATGGATGCAAAAATTC
Source organism: Mirounga leonina (assembly GCF_011800145.1). Lineage (NCBI taxonomy): Eukaryota > Metazoa > Chordata > Mammalia > Carnivora > Phocidae > Mirounga > Mirounga leonina. The sequence goes on along the minus strand of NW_023270436.1, from coordinate 19,453,024 downwards.
TCACCAAAATACTAGCCAATAGGATCCAACAGTACATTAAAAGGATTATTCACCATGACCAAGTGGGATTTATTCCTGGGCTGCAAGGTTGGTTCAACATCCGCAAATCAATCAATGTGAT
>NW_023270436.1:19433832-19452893 GCF_011800145.1 Mirounga leonina | reverse complement strand
TAAAGGGCTAGTATCCAAAATCTATAAAGAACTCATCAAACTCAACACCCAAAGAACAAAGAATCCAATCAAGAAATGGGCAGAAGACATGAACAGACATTTTTCCAAAGAAGACATCCAAATGGCCAACAGGCACATGAAAAAGTGCTCAATATTGCTCAGCATCAGGGAAATCCAAATCAAAACCTCAATGAGATACCACCTCACACCAGTCAGAATGGCTAAAATTAACAAGTCAGGAAACGACAGATGTTGGCGGGGATGCGGAGAAAGGGGAACCCTCCTACACTGTTGGTGGGAATGCAAGCTGGTGCAGCCACTCTGGAAAACAGTATGGAGGTTCCTCAAAAAGTTGAAAATAGAGCTACTATATGATCCAGCAATTGCACTACTGGGTATTTACCCCAAAGATACAAAAGTAGGGATCCAAAAGGGTATGTGCACCCCAATGTTTATAGCAGCAATGTCCACAATAGCCAAATTGTGGAAAGAGCCAAGATGTCCATCGACAGATGACTGGATAAAGAAGATGTGGTATATATATACAATGGAATATTATGCAGCCATCAAAAGGAATGAGATCTTGCCATTTGCAATGACGCGGATGGAACTGGAGGGTATTATGTTGAGCGAAATAAGTCAAACAGAGAAAGACATGTATCATATGATCTCACTGATATGAGGAATTCTTAATCGCAGGAAACACTCCAGGGTTGCTGGAGTGGGGGGTGGGGTGGGAGGGATGGGGTGACTGGGTGATAGACACTGGGGAGGGTATGTGCTCTAGTGAGCGCTGTGAATTGTGCAAGACTGTAGATTCTCAGATCTGTACCTCTGAAACAAATAATGCAATATATGTTAAGAAAAAAAAAAAAAAGAAGAAGAAGGTAGCAGGAGGGGAAGAATGAAGCGGGGGAAATCAGAGGGGTAGATGAACCATGAGAGACGATGGACTCTGAAAAACAAACTGAGGGTTCTAGAGGGGAGGGGGGTGGGAGGATGGGTTAGCCTGGTGGTGGGTATTGAGGAGGGCACATTCTGCATGGAGCACTGGGTGTTATATGCAAACAATGAATCATGGAACACTACATCTAAAACTAATGATGTATGGGGATTAACATAAGAATAAAAAAAAGTAAAAGAAAATAAAAGCATGGATAAATCTCAGAAAATATAGTCATGAGGGAACAAAAAGAATATATGTCCATTTATTAAAAAAAAAAAAAAGAATATAAGGGGTTTAGGGGCGCCTGGGTGGCTCAGTTGGTTCAGCGTCCGACTCTTGGTTTCAGCTCAGGTCATGATCTCATGGATCGTGGGATTGAGCCCCATGGCCGGCTCTGCCCTCAGTGGGGTGTCTGCTTGAGATTCTCTCTCTCCCCCTCTCTCCGCCCCTCCCCCTGCTCATGCTCTCTCTCTCTCTCAAATAAATAAATAAATCTTAAAAAAAAAATATTAGGGGTTTCTTGTATGCCATAAAGATATCTTGCCTGTCTTGTTCACTGCATAATCCCAGAACTCAGCCCTATGCCTGGCACAGAGTTGGTGTTCATTAAATATTTGTTGAATGAATGAACTACCCGTCCAATGTCCCAGAGCACTTGCGAGATGGGTGCAATCAGGGCAGGCTGCATGGAGGAGAAACCCTTTTCTGATTCTTATACTTTTACGATCAAGGAATAACCCTCAGGTGGCTACCTTTCTCCTCCCTCAGTTTTCCCAACTGTAACCAGGGGGTTGATGAGACTCTTCTCACGGCCCCACCAGCTCTGAGTCTGGATTCTACGAAATGCCAGGCTCTTCTTGTCTCAGTCATCGGTGGCCCTGCCGCCTGTCAGCTGGAGCTGGAAGACTGCCTGTTCCAGGGATGCCGAGGCCAGGGCCACGTCTCAGCCTCGCTCTTAACACAGCAGAAGTCTTTACGTCTGTCGGGGGCTCTGTGTGGGGCTTATCAGGGACTGCGCCCCACGATGCTGTGTGCAGTAAGAACAATTCCAAGGCAGAGAGAGGGGGCTTAATCCAGCAAGAGTGTTAGGGCCTTTGTCTTCTTCCAGAACATCCGCAGGGCCTGACTTGCCTTTCCTGGCATTTAGTATCACCTGCAGCTGGCTTTGTGCAGCCCGGGCTGGCATCCACGAAAGGGCTTCTCAGCTCAGTGGTTCTCAGTTTCGGCTGCACATTTTTTTTTTTAAAGATTTTATTCATTTATTTGAGAGAGAATGAGATAGAGAGAGCATGAGATGGGGAGGGTCAGCGGGAGAAGCAGACTCCCTGCCGAGCAGGGAGCCCGATGCGGGACTCGATCCAGGGACTCCAGGATCATGACCTGAGCCGAAGGCAGTCGCCTAACCAACTGAGCCACCCAGGCGCCCCATTTTTTTTTTTAAAGATTTTATTTATTTATTTGAGAGAGAGAGAATGAGAGAGAGCACATGAGAGGGGGGAGGGTCAGAGGGAGAAGCAGACTCCCTGCCGAGCAGGGAGCCCGATGCGGGACTCGATCCAGGGACTCCAGGATCATGACCTGAGCTGAAGGCAGTCGCCTAACCAACTGAGCCACCCAGGCGCCCCCGGCTGCACATTTGAATCACTCGTGGGACTTCTCCATTCTCCACTCCCAGAGGCTCTGTCTCATCTGATCAGGGGTAAGACCCGGGCCTTGGTGTTCTCTAAAAGCTCTCCAGGTGATACAGAGGTACAGCCAGGGCAAAGGGACACAGGGCAGTGGGTGGGGTCCAACAATCTCCCGCCTTCTAAGGAATAGCCTGGGCGATTGTTATGCACATTAACTATTTTGATCGCTTTATGAAGAAGAGCTTTCTTGAGGTGTAACTGGCAAACAATACCCTGCATATTTAGAGTTCAGTTCGGTAAGTTCTGACACACATGTGCCCATGAAACCATCCATTACTGCTGTCAAGATAGTGGACCTCTCCATCACCCCCACGGGCTTCCCCATAAGCACCTTGAACTTGAATTTGACTGGCTTAGACTAAAAGCCCGAGCAGGCGAGCAGGACTCAAGAGGCCAGACTTTGGCTTCAGACAGAGTCGGGTCCCTGTTCTGTGCTTCCATGAACCAGCTGTGGGACTCCAGGGCAGTGGCTCCAGCTCTGTGAGCCTCGCTTACTTCACTGTGATGGTCCCAAGCCCACAGTGTCATTGAGTGGCCAAGGAGGTGTTTGAGAGCTCCGTGCTGAAAGGAAGGTCCCCACCGGCGGCAGTGATCATTAATATCAGATCCAGCACCATCTCCACGACCCTCATGGAAGCAGGACTGGGAAGGAGAGATGCTTGGGGAGGGGGAGGACTTGTCTTCCCGTCCTTTGGGTGCCCACTGCCTGGCACCATGCTGGCGTGCGTCTACTGGGCTTCAGTAAAAATGGGTGGAGTGACACATGGCGGACTGTCCAGCACATACAGGACGCTGGGTGGGGGCGGGATGTTGTAGAGCCTTTCCTCCCCCTCCGCCGCGCAACCCCGCAGAATCCACCCCCACCTTCCTTCGCCTTCTCTCCCGACCGCATGTCCCCCGCTCTGATTGGGGTCACACGCCTGCAGCCTGGCCCTCCATCTTCCCAGACTGTCATTCTTCAGAGCACAGCTATTTCCTGGGGGACACCTACCTTATTTATTTTCTAGCTCATTCGTTTCTCTTCAGAAGTTTTTTGTTCGTGCATTTGCTCATTTAGTCCATTGTTCAGGCAGGCAAGAAGCTTCACGGAATCACTTGGGCACCTCTGTCAGATGGTGCCTGTCTCAGCCTGGCACTTAGCTCCGTGGCGGGGTGTGGATAAGTGCTTGATAACTAAGCCAACGGAGAGGAAAAAAGGCTTTCTGTCCCTGCGCTGCTCCCGTGGACAACTTCATCAGTGCATATGATTTTTCCCTGTTCTCCACTGCTGCTAAGTCTGGGGTCTGTGCTCCTCCTGTGGCCATGGGCACATTTTTACTGAGCGGCACTGCAAGTTTGCCATATTTGTGCAAATCTTTTCTTACCAGCTGAGCTGCTAAATCCTGGAGGGCAGAGGCAGACCTTCACCCGCGACAGCCTCTCTAGAGCTTAGTACATGATGCTCAGAGAGGCAGTTGGAGGGTACAGAGCCAATCACTCATACTCATAATGTCAACAGCTACCTTCTACTAAGTTCCTAGTCAAGACCTGGCACTCTCTATACCTCTCCTCATTAGACCCTCAGAATAGCCTGCTGCTGTTGATGTTATTGGCCTGATTTTAGATTTGAGGAAATTGGGGCTCAGAGAGGTTAAGGGGACACACAGCCCTCACCAATGGAGCAGGAGTTGGAGCCTGGATCTGGTTGGGACTCCAAAGACAGTGCTCTCCCCATCTGCTCATTCAGAGGATATTTGCTGAGCATATGCCCTGTGCCAGGCACCATGCTGGCGATGTGTGTGGAGCAAAAATAGACATGGTTCACATCCTTCTGGAACTTGCCTTGTTAGAATCTTATAGAATAAAATACAAGTCCTATAGAATTGTACCAGGTAACTCAGTGGCTGCCAGGAACATGAAACCCCAACCCAGTGGCCATAAGATGTCAGTGGTAAGTGAACTGGGGATCCCTGTGTGGCTTCACTTCATGGTTGAAAGAGGTCTACCACACCATTCTTCATGGTCTTTGTATTCCAGAGAGGAACTCACCCACAGTTCAGCCATAGAGCAACCTGGGGACACAAGTTTTAACCAAATCATCACAGTGAGCTGAAGGCACAGTTACTAGCTGGGATAAGGAGTCTGAAGGAAAGAGATATGATTCTCTGGGTATATTTAGGTTTCTGGTCTCTGGTGCATTGGAGGCTGTGGGCGAAGGACAGCTGATGCTTGAGCTGGAATGGGAAGAATGGGTGATCTTGGTGGAAGTTGGAGGGAAGAAAGTTTCGGGCAGATTAACAGCTTGCGCAGTGGTGAGAGGTGGGCAGAGACCCAACCATGCTGGGAACGGCATTCTGGTCTTTATTCTGAAAGCCATGGGGAGCCAGCAGAAGGGTCTTCAAACGGGGAGGTGTCGTTGGCAGATCCATGTGTTGAAAAGATGATTTGAGGGAGGCAGAGCTTGGAAGCCAGGAGGCCGGTGAGAGGGCTGTTGCTGTCGGCCACATGAAGGCTGACCGTGGCTGAGACTAAGCTGATGGCCCCAGGGGTGGAGGAAAAGTGAGCTGCTCTGAGAAATATTCAGGAGGCAAAATTAACAGCACTTGGAGAGAAAATGGATAAACGGAGTGAGGGAGAGCAAGGAAGAATGGACGACTTCCAAGTGTTTATCAAGTACACATATGGTGGCCCGTTTCACCAAGCCAGCAAACATGGCAGAGAGAGAGGACCAGGTCTGTTGCATGGCGGGAGTCTTGAGCTGAGGCGTGCTAGCCAAGTGAGGGTCTGCCACTGTGTGGAATTAGAAGGCATCCTTTCTTTGCTAAGCCTGTCCTTCACCTTTAGACAGCTACCGTCAGCTGTGTTTGTTCCGAAGCACGTGCTTCGGGTTTCTGCTTGAGTCCCATTTAGTTATTTCCTGTCCACATTGCAAATGGCCATTTGGGATGGCAGCAATTTACTTCGAGCTTATCCCCAATCCCTCTTTTTCCATAAAAGACATGATGTATTACCCCCACATGGCTCAAAACATCATCTTGTTGGTTCTTGGAGTCATCTAATTCCTCAGCCATGGATGCTTAGCCAGGGCCACTGTCTATTTTCCCTCCTACGTGTTCATCTTGTCCTTGAAGAGATCCCCCCTACTCCCCTCCAGATCAGCCAGTCCCAGGGTCTAATGGCTTCTGACAGGCTGAGTGATCCTGCTGCTCAAAACTAGTAATGGAGAAGCAGGCATGGCTTGGCAGTGTTTGTGATTCTTAGTGTTATGTGGATGGCATCGATTAGGGGGAGACAAGCCAATCTCTCTGACTGAGTCAGCTTCCTGACCAGTGACAGGCTCGTCCTGTGTTTGGCATGAGAAGCTATCCGCCTGACAAAGTTCCTGCTAATCAGAAAACTGAAATTGCTTGAGCCCGGGATAAATTGGAGTGTACGCCTCTCTCTCAATGCTCTGAGTTGTGGGATGGCTGGGACAAATCTTTTCAAGTGGCTTTAGGACCACAAATGCCTCAAACCACTGATTTGTCCATTTGCTCAGAGTAGCTTAATTTTTTTTTTTTTGGAACTTTTTTTTTAGATTCCACAGTAAAAGGTTGTTGTAGGACTTTTGTAATAATAGCTAATGGCAGGTTTAAAACTGACTTCTTCATCTGAGCCCAGCTGATTTGCAGATGATGACAGACTCATGCCTTTGCAGTTCTAACTCCCTGAGTTGGGAGAGATTTGTTATGCAGCATTATCATAGTAAAAGCTGACTGATACAGGTGTTGACATCCATCTAGCTACTTAAGCTCTACTAGGGGAGATATCCTTGGGTGCCTCCTTCCCCCTTTACTCTCCACATCCAATCCCTGGGCACCTCTTACCAAGTTGACCTTGTAAACATACCTTGTACCTACACGAGCTCTCCATCACCATCAGCCTATGTCAAAACTCTATAAACTTTTATCCAGGTGACTGCAGTAACTTCCTAGGTCTGTTCTCTAGCCAGTGGCCACCATGAGTTTTAGACCAATATATTAAATCCCTCCCTGCTTGAAACCCAACAGAGACCTCCCATTTCGCTTAGAAATAACCCAACCTCTTTGTCATGGTTTTAAAGGCACCAGATAATTTGTCCCTAGTGGGCTCTCTGATGTCACCTGCTTCTGCCCCTCTCTGCCACCACCTCTGGTTATAGAGAACAGACGCTAGGCCAGGACCTGCCAACCCGATGCCCAGTCCAATTCTCCTGCTCCATAGAGTGACCCCCCCATTAGGGTAACAAGTGTCCTCAAATCTCCCTGACTCCTCCCTGGTTACAGAATCGCTGATTCAGGAACACCTGTCAGAGCCGGGATAAATTGAATTCTTCCTTGTTTTCATTCCCACCTTAGTTTCTGCCTCCAAAGCTCTCTCACAATTTACAGCCTCCTTAGATTAATTGCCAGTGTTATTAGGGATTTTCCAATTGGATTCAGGATGGTGCATTAATTCAGGTCTTTTTTTTCCCTTCCTTGAGACATCTTACTCAGTGATAACCTACTGGGTCTGCCATTGATCCCTCGATGCTTAATAACAAGGCCACTTTAATAGTAATTAATTCAAATATTAAATATATTTTCATTAAAAGCAGAAATGATAGGTCAGATTTAGTAAGTTATGAATTATCAGAGCCGGACTGTACCAGCTTTGCTTTACAAATGCTGAGTATTCCCCAGACTCTCAATTTTTCATCTTTCTCCCTATCCTGCGGCCTTAATTAAGAGGACAGTGATGACGGAACTGATAATTATTACTGCCCACATGTACTGAGTGTTTTCCGTGTACCAGACACTATGCTGAGCACTTTACATGCATTATTTGAGTTAAAACTCAGGCTTTTCAAGGAGGATCCATTATTATCCCCATGTTACAGGTGAGGAAACAGAGTCCCAGACAAAATACGGGATTTCCCCAAGGTCACACAGCTAATAATCAGCAGGGGCAGATTCAAACTCAGGCTGCCCATAAAAGCGGCATTCTTGATCCCTAAGCGGTATCTCGTCCTGCTGAAGGGGAGGCAGAGGAACAGATACTCTGTGTCATGGACTAGACTTGAAAATAAACCCGGGAAACCCGATCTCCTCTGCAATGTAATTAAAAACAGATTGTGTTTGATGCCAACGGAAGTTAATGGCTTATGTTGCAAAATCTGGGCTTGTGGGCTTTCATCTCTAAGGCAAGACACGAGACTGGAAATATCACAAACTTTGGAAGCTAAAGTTGAAGTCTCGCGTCTTAGCAGTGCTTGATCTCGGACGGGAGACATCATTCACGTATAACCTGTTCTGTTTTTCCCCACCCACCTCATTTCGCACCACCCTGATGTACCCATTTTGTGGATGGGAGATGGAAGAACCAAAGGAAGAGTCAGGTGGCTGTCAAGGCTGGGGCGAGCTGTGAGAACCAGCGCTAGTGGTGGAGATGGTCACAAACGACATCCCACCAAAAGTTAGCGCTTTGCCTCTCACAGATCAGGATTTCTCAAACTCGGCACTATCGACATCTTGGGATGGACAACTCTTTGTGGTGAGGGGCTGCTCTGTGAATTGTAGGCCATCTAGCAGCATCCCTGGCCTCTAACCACTGGACACCAGTGGTAGCTCCTAGTTGTGACTACCCAAAATATCCTCAGACATTGCCAGATGTTACCTGTTGAGAATCACTGCTACGGGTAAAATTCCAGCAGCAACAATATGCCATGGGCAGTGTTATTAGGGTTTCTTATGGGTTCTAGAGCATACTATATTGTTTACATGAATGGAAAAAGATATACTTCTCATCTTAAGCCATTTTAAAATCATTTTCATCACATGTATGATGAATGGTCTGCCCCCAGTCTTCCTCTTTAATACTGGGATTTGTCTTATATACCAGCAGGTTTTGTTTCTGAGCAAATATGATCGTTTCTTTCTCCAGTTCCACCTTCTTTCGCTAAAATGATGGGCGTGCTGATACTTAGCTCTTAGAATTGCTGGGGGAGAGGTGTTCTATGTCAAGTGTCTGGTATACAGTAAGGGCTCCATAAAGGCTAACTACCTTGTAAAGCCAGCATGGACTCCTTCCAAAAGAAGGAAATGATACAATGGAGAAAAGCCAGCAGGGCAATGAGACTGGAACCCTTGGTTTGTGTCCCAGGCCTGTCACTGCCCTGCTGTGTGAACCTTGCATACATCACTTACCCTCTCTGTCCTATGTCAAGTGCCAAGTACACAGTAAAGACTCCATAAATGCTAATTTCCTTCTTCCCCTTGTAGAACCAGCAAAGACTCCTTCCAGAGGAAGGAGTGAGGAAGCTGGGCTAGAAGCTCTCAAGAGCCCCCCAGCACTGCAAGGTAGGTTTCTTGCAAGGCTGTACATGGTAGTGGTTCCCTAAGCACGCACTAGAACAATCTAAGGAACTGGTTAACATGCAGACTCCCAGGCCCTAAGCCTAAGAGTTTCTGATTTAGTAAGTCTGAGCTGGATCCTAGGAATCTTCATTTTTAACCAGGTCCCACCCCCACCCCCAGATGATCACTATGGAAGGGGTCCTGGGCCCCAAGAGGATCAGAGGCCCCACAAACTTGTTGAGAACAGGCACCGACACTGATATTTCATTCTTTTTCTGGTTTCTGCAATAAACTCTGAAATTGGAACATTGAAAACAAATTTCTGAAAAGTTGGCCTGGGTGAAGTTGCTAGCAAATCCAATCTCACTGAACATACAGGTTTAGAAATGAGGCTCTCTGGACTGGGGTCCTAGCAGGCATCAACCAAGAAGCATTCTGGACACCTGGTCCGATGCCAGGGATGCGCATGCTTGTGTGTGTGCGCTTGTGGGCATGCGTGTTCTGGGGAAGAGAGGTGGTAGCTGTCTCTTACACACTCACCATGTTGTTGGGTGGAACAGACATTTGCAGGTCAAACTACAACAGTCATAATGGTAGCAACCACCACTCCATGCGAATGCTTGCTATGCACTGGGCCCCTGCATGAAGCTCCTTGCACACTTTCTCATAGGGAGTCTAACTAACACCTCTATAAGGCAATGAAAGTGTTTCTATTTCACACATGGGGCAGCAGAGCCTCCAGGGTTGGAGTAACTTGCGCTTTTACGAAGTGGCAGAGCCAAAATCCCCACAGCCAGTCTTCCTACAGAGCTGTGATTTTACCACACTGCCCCATGCTGGTGAGTGCGATGGTTATTTTCAATCAGGGGAAGTGAGAGTTTGTAACCAAGATGCTAATTGGCAAGTAGACAACGGGAACACTGCAAGGTTAGAAAGAAAGACCAGTCCCTGTGGGTTGGAACAGACAGCAGGAGCAAGATTTAATCAGGCCTTGAAGGCTGTGGGGAGAGTCAGATGGGCAAGGGCAGGGGTAAGCTGTGGGAGTGAAAAAGGGATTTAAGTTGCATTTCATTCTTTATTTTATTTTTCAATATTCATTGACTCTTCCAAAGGACGTTTGCCTGTTCCTCCCTCTCTCCAGTCTATTCCTTTCATTTTCTCTCCCTCTTCTCTTTGTTCTTTTACCCATCCATCCACCTATCTGTCCATTCATTCATCTATCCATCCTTCCATCCACCCGATCATCCATTCCTTCATCCATCCATCCATGCATCCAACCACCCATGCATCCATCTGTCCATCCATCCATCCATCCATCCATTCATTCATTCATCCACCTACCATCCATCCATCCACCCACCTGTCCATCCTTCTATCCATCCAACCATTCATTCATTCATTCATTCATCCATCCATTCATTCATCCATCCACCCACCATCCATCCAACTATCCATCCACCCATCCATTCATTCAGCTATCCATCCACCCATCTATCCATCCATCCATCCATCCATCCATCCATCCATCCATCCACCATCCATCCATCCATCCACCTGTTTGTCCATCCATCTACCATCCATCCATCTATGCATCCACTCATTCATCCATCCATCCACCCATCCATCCTGTATTCATTGTATAAGCTGGACATTCCCCTTTTCTGCCCCTCTTCTTTTCTCCTCTCTCTCTCCTTCTGTCTCTCTCCCCTCCCTTCCCTCATTCCTCATTCATCCATTCTTTTATTCAACATGCATTCCCTGAGAGCTTACCCAGTGCTAGGTTCCATGCTAAGCCCTGGGGATATATGGCCCCTGCCCTGGAAGAGCTAACAACCTAACTGGGGAGAAGCAGGCAGAGGATTATGGGACTACACAGCAACCGCCATGACAGATCCTGCAGATGCTGTAAATGGTGGCTTCGTGGTGGCTTCATTCCAGACTGAGAAAGGAGTCTGTGCCGCACCTGTCCCGTGATCCCACCTGGCAATAAGATCTGGTTCACCCATGGCGAGTGGTAGAGTGGGAAGAGCCAGCCTTGACCTGATGCTGGGTGTGCTCCCGGGTCTCAGTCTCCTCATCTGTACAGTGGGGATACAATAGCTGCCCTGTCTGCCTCAAAGGGATGTGGGGGGATTAAGGAGGATAGGGTCAGTGGCGGGCTCATCATTATTATTGTGTCTGACTTACAACTCTGCAAATTTCAGCTCCACTGGTAAGAGTTTATCAGTCTCATTCATTGCTACTGTCCCAGGGCCTAAAACAGTACCTCCTACATAGCAGGTGCTCAGTAACTATTTGTTGGCTGAATGAATAAATGTATGATGATTTCCATTTTTTAGATATGGCATTGGTGGCCCAGAAAGGTGGAGCCACTTGCCCATGGTCCCACAGCAAGAAGATGGAGCTGTCAGACTCCAGTGTCCATGAACTTTCCACTTCTGGTAAGGCTTAATTCCACCGTCAAAGCTCATTGGTTATCACCACCAACCCCCAGTCGCCTCCTCACCCACCTGGTGCCCTGGTAGACAGACACTGTTCTTTTTATTGTTATAATTGCTGCCACCATGTACCGCATGTCCCTCTTTGTTGCTGAGGCCAAGCGTGCCCTATTCACATAGCCAGAAGCTTTAATGAGTCCTCCTTGGGCTTCCACTTGGTTGTTTTTATTGGTTTTCCTCATGGCATGAGATTAAGAAAAATGTCTTTAGGAAGTAGCAAATTTACTGGCTTACGTAGGTTCCCCGGGCTCAGACGAGACGGATTCACATACGGAAGGTTCTCAGCGTCTGAGACAACCGTCCATATGGAAAATAAAGTAGCAAGTTGTTTGCTCAATGACAAGTACTAATTTTCTTAATTCTTCCAAACAGTCCATATATAGAACAGATTTTGTCAAAAAGGCACACAGGGCTCCATCGATCTTGTTTATGTTCCCATCGTGGGAGTGCTCCCATCCCACCTGCTTTCCTACTGATGTTTGCTAGGAGGGAGGAACATGTACATCTTTTTTTTTTTTTTCCCCCTGTATCTTCTATGGAAAGGAACTAGAATATTCACAAGATTTGTTTCACTTAAACATGAAAACCACCCTGTGAGGGAGGTGATGCTGTCCCTACTCTGCCAACTCAGGGGACAGAGGCTGAGAGACGTCATGGGTTAATTATTGTCAGAGCCAGGACTCGACCCAGAACTTTCCAATATTACAGCATGCTGCCTCCCTCTAGGGTCCGGAGAACTCTGGCTGCTGCCAGGGGATAGTCTTTGCAGAGAAACCCCACTGCCCTTCGTGGGGACACTTCACCTCTCTTACCTCAAATGCAGCATCTGTGAAATGGGGTATGACCAGCACTTCAGGGAGCTTTGGCTGGGATCGAAAAGGGATAATGAAATGTCATTTATAAAATGCCTAGCACCAGCCTGAAACATAACATGCCCTCAGTAAATGGGAGACATGGTTTCTCTTTCTCTCTACCTGATGCATCTGCTTCCCTACTCAGCTGTGCATTCCTAAGAGGCAGGGATCATGTCTAATTTGCTGCGGCTCCCCAGTACCCAGGAGGCTGGCTGGACAGGGAATGGTCTCCAGCAAATGTTTGTAGAAAGAGCGAAGGACTGTGTTCATTTCTTGTCGGCACCGGCCTTCGAATTCCTTCCAAATTCAGATTCAATTCACCTCTTACGAGTAAAGTCAGGCACGCCGCTTTCCATCACAGGAGGTGGCAAGGGGATTTTAGAAGCTTTTCCATGGCAGGACTAAGTGTAAATCCCTCAGGGAGGAGAATTCCCATTGAAGCCCAGAAGACTGCCTTGTATTTGCTAGGCCCACTTCGGGCCCCAGGAGCCATTTTGGATGAGCCCTGGAGTCTTGTCATCCATTTTACAGATTAGGAGAGTGAGGCCCAGACTGGGAAGGAGACTGGCTCATGGCCACACAGATAGGACTTGGATGGATGGGGAGATAACTATGTATATAGTTAAACAGTCACATCATAAATGTGGGATCACAAATGGATGGTTACCCCTGAGGAAGAGAGAGAGAGAACTCTCTGCAGAAGTGACACTTAAACTGCGATCTTCAGGAGAAGTAGAAGTTAGCGAGGCCAAAACGCAGAAAGGGGTACACAAAGAGGATGTTCAGGGAGGAGGGAGCAACGTGTGCAAAGGCCCTTTGGTGAGAGGAGTGGCAAGAAGGCCCGCGTGGCCCAAGCAAAGAGTGACAGAAGGCTGTCAGCAATGCAAATGGGTGGATCCTGCATGTCTTATAAGTCCTGAGGGCGAGTGTGGGTTTGGTTTTAAGGGTGGGAGGGTTGTGAGCAGTGGGCTGGCATAATCAGGTTGGATTTTGACATATCACTGTGGTGGCTGGGAAGGGAAGGAGGGGGAGGTTTTGAGTCCAAGCTCTGCTACTTACTAGGAGTGTGACCCTGGGTGAGTGTGGGTAGTCATACCAGTTCAATGGGCTGTTGAGGAGAGTAAAGGGATAATGATTATTGAGTTACTATTATCATATCATCATCATTATTTAGAAGAGTAAAGGGCTAAGAGTCAGAAATGCTGGATTCAAATCCCTGTTCTGCCCATTTACCACTTTGGGTAGGCAGGAAGGCCCAGTGGTTAAGATCTCTAGCTCCGACACCAGACAGGGGAGGGGGGGTGCGGCGGGGGGGCAGGCTACACACGACCACGTACCTGCTGGTTGTGTGGTCTTGAGCAGGTGAAAGTCACTTGCTCTCTCTAAGCCAGCTGCAAGGGGGACTCCCACATGGGGTGGTTGTATGAATTTAATGAAAATTAATAGCATAGTGCCTGGTAAGTCATGGCTGTTATTATTACTATGGTCAAGTTGGTTTTATTTGCATGGAGGACAATGCCACTACCTTCCAGATCATGCTTGAGGACCAGAAACCAAACATCCACTACCTTGGGGATGGCTCAGCTGTAGCCTCAGGGGTAGAATGATTTCCCTGGAAAAATTCTAAGACAAAATTCTTCAGTGGAAAGACGGACATAGACAAAAGAACTGGGTCCATTTCTAGCCCCTTCACCAACCTACCGACCAACCAACCGTGTGTCCTTAGCAAGGCCCCAGCTCTCCCCGGGTCTTTGTCTCCTCCTCTCTGGGCATTGTTCCCGACCAGAGCTGTCCCTTTAACTTCCTGGATGATCAGAATGCTCTAGGTTGGGGGTGGGGAGGAAGGAGGATGGGAATCACTCAAATCCAATTTCCGTGGCTTCACCAAGTGCTTCTGTCACTTGATAAGGAGCAGCCGGGACCTCAGCTTTGCCTCTGTCAGGGAGAAGTCGGGATGGTTCGATGCCTCACAAAGCTCGCTTATCGCATTAGACCCTTCACTCGGCTCTGCAGATAAGACCCAGCTAATCAGACAAGATGCCCTCCACCTCTCCTCAGATCCCTGCTCACTGAATGGCCCTGCTTCCCAGAGGTGAATACATTTGAAATGATCCCTGACAAGGCATTGGAATTGAAAATTTGATCCAAAGCCTAATACAAGCTGAGGGCACACAACCTTCAGGCGGAGAAATAAAGGCGGGGGGGATTCTTTTTATTCATTCATTTGCTTCTTTATGGGGTTTCTTTTTGGCTCTTTCTTTTTCCCCCCTCCCCACCTCTCAAAGCCTTGCTCTCCAACTTCCGTTTGGATTGAGTCTTTTTATCTCTTCTTTTCTTTCATCTCTTCCTATGAGGGGCCAGTTTTCTTTTGAGAACAGGAAGAACTGCTTCTGCCATTTTGGTTTGCCATTCCAAGCTGGCGGGCATAGTCCATGGAGAGAGCTCCCCCAGCAAGGGAAAAGAAAACCAGGGCCTCTCCAAGAGAACACAAAACTGTACCTTAGGCCAGAAGCGAATCGTACAATGACTTCATTTAACATTATACATTTTAAAAATAAATTTTAAAAAATGATGACAGATATTTACAACACACATAATTCAGTCCTCCCTTCTAACCAAGTACCTCCCATGTAAAAATTGATGGAAGTTCAGTTTTGAGAAACATTTTTCTTGAACTGTATTTCTCTCCCCCTTTAAAAAGTATGTATCACCTGATAACCGTGTCTTTAGTTCAATAAACTCTTCTTTAGTGCCTAGCTAATACACTGAGTGCTAGTTTATGTGCCAGGCGTTTCACTGATTCTTATGCACAGGTTGATTTATATTTAGATACATTTTATTAAATGTAAAATAAAAATAAAAGATTTTATTATTTAAAAAAAATAAAAGATTTTATTTTTAAGTAATCTCCACACCCAACGTGGGGCTCGAACTCACAACCCTGAGATCAAAAGTTACATGCTCTACTGACTGAGCCCACCAGGCGCCCCTTGATACATGTTTTTTTTTTTTTAAGATTTTATTTTATTTATTTGAGAGAGAGAGAGAGAGAGCACAAGAGGGGGTAGGGTCAGAGGGAGAAGCAGACTCTCCGCTGAGCAGGGACCCCGATGCGGGGCCCGATCCCAGGACCCTGGGACCATGATCTGAGCCGAAGGCAGTTGCTTAACCAGCTGAGCCACCCAGGCGCCCCCTAGATACGTTTTAAATCTCTGAAACGAGCTGCCTTTTCTGAAATCCAGATGCACAGTATATCAGTCTTATGGAGGCATTTTTTTTCTGGTTTTGCGGCCCATAAAATGTCAGGTATCTTATAGTCAATGCCATTTTAGAGTTGATGAAATGTTTTACAGCTGGGGAAATTGAGGCTCAGATAGAAAAGCCACAGAGCCAGCAAGTGACAGAGCCAGGATTCAAGCCCATGTCCTTTTACTGCATAGCCCTGGGACATCAGCCACTATCTGCCTTATATCCCAACTCTGTATCCATCCCTGGGATGCTGAGGTCAACAGATCTGTCTAGGTCCTGTCTAGATTGTGAGAACTAGTCTTGTCTTGATGACTAGATTCGGGAAAACCCAGCAAAATAACCTTATAGGTGACCTACTTTAAAAAACCCTTCCTCTTCCCATTGAGGTCCAAAAAGAGAAATGACTGGTCAAAGGGCACACAGCAAGAGAGAAGACAAGAATCAGATCCAGGACCCAGGCTCATGACCTCCAGGCATATGATCTTGTTCATCGGTGTTAAAAGCTCGATTTCTAACGCCCCGCCCCAACACCCCGTCTGTCCCCCAAACCTGAGTCTATGGTCTACATTTTCTCTCCTTTGGGTCACTTTCTAACTGCACGCTGCCCACTCCTGTCTCTCCTTTCCCTCCAAATCTAGACCGACTGGTTCCAAGTGTCTTTGCTGAGGCTTGTTGAAAACAAGGTACTGCTGCCTGTTCACACCTTTCCTTTGGGCATGCTGCTTCCTTCCTGAAGTTCCACCTGAGCCCTGGCCAGCGAATTTTCACATATAATACCCCACACGGTATCGCTGCTTTGTACAGTTCTGGCTTCTCCAGGACTTTAAGTTTTGATTCCCTTCTTTTTTTCCACCAGGGAATTCATAACCTTGAATCCAAAGTTCGGCAGCCTATCTGGGGAAACGGGTTTACGTGGGAATAGCTAAGAATAGCTAACATTTATTGGTTCTTCCCCATGTGCCAGGCCCTATACTAAGCACTTCACACACATCATCAACACATTTAATTCAGCACATCTCTGTGAGGCAGACACTATCATTGCTTCTGTTTTTCAGATGAAGAAACTGGGCTCAGAGAGGTAAAGTGACCTGCCCAAGGATGCACAGCTTGGTTTTAAATAAGCTTACTCCAAAGTCCCTTTCTTAATTTAATTGAGCATTCCTTCAATGCTCTAGTTGGTCACCGATCCCCCACAGTCATCACTGTCTCTTGCAAGTGTCATTTTTGGTCCTTAATACTGCAGTGAGCACAAATGGATCCAAGCAAAGTGAGGGTAGAGACCATCATCCCATAGCCCCGTCACTGCCTCTGTGCCTTGCACAGTGTGGGGTTGACTCCACGGGGCTATAACACCTTTACATTTTTCTTAGGATAAAGACTAGGCCCCGTGCTATGATCTAAAGGGCGCTGCATGGCTGGCAACCTCCCCATTCCCCCATTTTATCTCAGCCCACTGACCTGCTTCTAATTCTGTGTGTTACTCACGAGCCCTCCCGTCCCAGGACTCTTGAATCTGCTGTCCTTTTTCTCTGACACACTCCACCTGCTCCCCTTCACCTCATCAGTTTGGCTAGCCCCTCAGACTTTATTATTTCACCAGGAAGTCCTTCCCAGCCACCAAGCCCAGGCTGGGATCCCTGGGACACAAGGGCCATGCTCTTCTCTCGCTTCTGCCCAACTTCCTTTGTGAAGGCATGGATGCTGTGTCTGCTTTTGCTCGCCATTTCCTGCCTGTCACAGAACAGCTTTTGATAAATATTTGATGAATGCAACAGGGAGCTCAAAATCCCCCCTGGCCTCACCATCCACTTTTCCAGTTTCCATCAGATCCTGATAGAAAAACCTCTGGACCGAATCACTTTTATGGTATATATATATATATATATATATTTTTTTTTTTTTTTTTTTTTTGAGCCTGAAGCTCTATAGAAGTATGGTTGCAGTTCCAGCCCATGTACAATGAAATTTATGTGGTCCGTACCAGCAGTATGGCCAGGTAGGCAGAGCCGGTCTTCCCTCCTTCAGATTTTATACTCTGGGCCCAGGATCTAGGACAGGAGGGGGTTGGGTTACCTTCTTGCCCATAGCCTTGTTTCGGATGGCATTGATCTTCAGGGAAATGGCAGAGTTTGGCCAAGGCCACTAAAAACCCAATCTCATTCTAACAGACTCCATCAACTAAATGTTTTGGCAGGGTTGCAAGTTGACGGTAGCAAAACCTCTTGAATGAAAAAAAGTCTTGAACCAGTCCTTCCATATATGGGATGGAAATTTCCAATACAACAGTACAGATCTGGTTGGCTTCTGTGGTTCTATTCTACAAAAAATGGAGAAACCCAGGCAAGTCTATGGGGGAGACCAGGGCTTGGGGGAATCTAAGGCTTACGGGAAGGATTGGTGAGATCAGATGCCCATGGAAACAGACAGAAACTGGAAATGAGTGAAGTGGACCAGGTGGGGCCATGTCATGCCGGGAAACCCAGGTCAGACTAGGGGACATGCTCTGCTACTCCACCCCAGCCAACTGCTAAGAGCGTGTGAATGTGAGTCCTCTGTTGTCAACCCTTCTGATTTTTCCAGAGATGCCTGAACTTGGGATTTTCATGCAAAAATCATCCATGTTAAGTGTTGGAATAATTAACTTAAAATGCTGTAAAATAATCCAAGCCAAGCCCCAAAATGCATGTAGGTTTATGGACGCTCCCTTCTGATGAGGAGTTTAGAAAAATTTCCAACGTCTTTTGTTTCCCCAGGAATCCTTTGGAGTGGAATCAGAAAACCACTGTGGGAAGAGGGATGGGAAGAGAGGAACAGTGTGTGAGGGTGCTGGGCTGGTGTCTGAGTGCACGCGCACCCACTCTCCCAGGCAAGGAACAAAAGAAACCGCCTCCAGGCAAGCTGACTAGACCATCATGGCGCATAGCTGACATTGGAATTACATTAAATTATCACCACACGAGTGCCTTCCGCTGTTGTTTGTGTTCCAAAATGTCCCAATGAATTCTAAAAGCAGAGCCATGTTCCCTTAGAAGAAAAAACCTAATGTTCTGTCCTTTATCAGAGCCCACTCAGGAAAATGAGCTCTCTGAATGGGAGCCCTCCCTCTTTCTCTCCAGGGGACAGAAGGAAACAGGGAAAAGTGATTAAAGCTTTTGATTAGTTCACAGGAATGTTTCTTTCTTTTATTGTTGCTTTATCTTTACTCAAACAGAAGTTGGCCACTAGATCTTAGCTGAGAATCAAGGGGGAAGATGTGGGGTATGCACTGGGGTGCAGGGTAGGGGAAGGATAATGGTTTCTATTTCCCAGGTGGTGGGACTGTGTTACCCTCCACTTTGTCACCTTGGTTCATGGACAAATGATATCTTTTGCTAACATAGGTTTGTGGTCCCTGCAGTTTCATAGGATGTGTATTACCATTGACCTTCCTTCCTCCTCTCTTCCTTCCCTTCCTTCCTTCCTTCCTTCCTTCCTTCCTTCCTTCCTTCCTTCCT
>NW_023270436.1:19335434-19433822 GCF_011800145.1 Mirounga leonina | reverse complement strand
CCTTCCTTCCTTCCTTCCTTCCTTCCTTCCTTCCTTCCTTCCTTCCTTCCATCCTTTCTTCCTTCCATCCTTGTCCTTCCTTTCTCCTCCTCCCTTCCTTCCTGCTCTTTCCATCCATTCCTTTATTCAGTAAACACCTACTTGAGCATCCTTTACCTCTCAGGCACTGTGCTAGGCAGAATGGATAAGATACACCTAGTTGAGGCCATCAGATGCATATTTGGGTTATATGGATTCACTACACAAGCTCAGATAAGGGAAAAAAGAAAGTTAAATAATTTGGGCGATTTGGCTTAACATTCTACCGGATGAGTATCTACCAAGCAACAGGCCACAAGTATTTACTGCTTGCTCAGTTAGTCTGGGTCCTCTCATATGTCTCAAAGTGTGTGCATCTTGCTCCATTGAGGGAATTTAGATCACGGTATAAGACAAGTGTGGTAAAGCATTCTGAGTTTTCACTATAACCCATTTCCTTTTCCTCCTGGGCACAAAGTTAGACTACATATCCCAGGCTCCCTGGCCGTGAGGTACAGACTGAATTCTGTCCATGACTGTGCCACTTTCAGGCCCAATCCATGAAAAGCCCCTATGTGATCCTCTATATTTGCTCTTTGCTTGTCTTACACATGGATGCTGAGTGCCCATTGTTGAACTCCAGGGCCTAAAGCTCTTGATAGAGTCTCCAGGAAGAAGGGATTTACATGCCTGAATGGCCATGAGGAAGGTTGCCTGTTGAATGGGAATGTTTGCAGTAGACATTTTATGAGCAAGATATGAATTTTACTGCTCTAAGTTGTTGTGATTTGGGGTTTATTTGTTACAGCAGCTAGCGTTACTAACTCTAACTAATATATCAGTTATTTTACCAAATGAAGAAATGATAATCTGTTGTTAAGACTGGGTTAAAATCTGGCCCATATTGGACTAATAGAGAAGAGGTGTGTGGTTCTCCATGATGGTTGCATGCTATATGATTTTTACCTTATTAGCTGACTTTAGTGTCTCAACCATGGATCAAAGATCTGACTTCTCTATATGAAGCATCCTCTGGGATAGTTCATAGACAGGGCAATTCAAAATGAGGCAATAATCTGGTCAAATGAGGAAATGGACAGCTCAACTCTCATCCTTCCAACATGCATGACCCATAACAATTTCAGTTACCTGAACCATTGCTGCACAAGTGGGATGTTTATTTGGCCTTCGCTGACAAAGTGATTATAGTAAATAATGCCCAGGCATCTTTTTGGAAACCTATTCAGTCCTGCCCTGGATCAGATTGGAACTCAGTTCACCCAAATTTCCAGCCTAGGTGGTTTTACTCACCTTTAAAAAGAGACACAAGTACCAATCTCAAAGATTGTGAGTTATAAATACCTCTCTCTCTCTCTCTCTCTCTCTCTCTCTCTCACACACACACACACACACACACACACACAAAACATGTTACCATGCCTGGTGCATACTACTCTTCTTTAAATCTTATAAAACCAGATTCAGATGTCAAGAATGTTTCTTCAGAGATCAAAAACTATAAACCCTTCAAGAAAATAATAATAGGGGCACCTGGGTGGCTCAGTTGGTTAGGAGTCTGCCTTTGGTTCAGGTCATGATCCCAGGACCCTGGGATCGAGCCACACATTGGGCTCCCTGCTCAGCAGGGAGCCTGCTTCTCCCTCTCCCACTCACCCAGCTTGTGCTCTCTCTCTGTCTGTCAAATAAATAAATAAAATCTTTTTTAAAAAAGGAATGTAATAATATGATGATGATGGATGGTTCTGACTCTCCTATAGATAATAGCTCTTAACTCTGAGGGAATTGGAAGGTGAACAAAAATAGGCAGACTTTGTAAAACAGTCAAAACTTGGAAAAAGTGAATGGCATGAGATGAACTATTTGTTTTTGTGGTTTTTAGCTTTAGATCAGGCTGAAGTCAGTGCTGCTTGGGGAAGCCAAAACTCTAAGAGAAACTCATAGTGTTTCTGGCCAGAAGAACCAGAAGACAAAGTTTGGGGCTATCATAGCTGCTAAAAAGTAAGGGAAAATCCCTAAAAGGAAATAGCAGTCTCAAATTATTAACTGCCCAAATCTTTGTCTGATCTCTGAATTTCACACATATGATATGAACTTCACAAACACATGACAATAAGCAATTCAGCTAAAGACAGAACTGAACTGAGATTTGAATTTTAATACAAAATATAGAGTTTGGTTTGAGTCCAACCAAATCAATCACCAACTAAAACAAAAACATTAATACTCTTCAGAGGAAGTTAACAAAATCCAAAGCTTCCACAATGTAACACCATCCAGGATATAGCCTCAAATATCTTGACATACAAAAAAAGAATTAGGAAAATTTGACACAGGCTCAGAAAAAAGAAATCAACTTGGACTCCCCACAAGGTGACTTTGACATTGAAATTAAGAGACATGGATTTCAAGGCAGCTGTTGTAATTAAATTCAATGAACTGAAAGAAAATTTGGTTGAAATGAAAAGAGGTATCAGTAAAGAAATAGAAACTATAAAAAATAGAAATTCTAGAATAGAAAAACATAGCTAAAATTGAAAATTCACTGAATGGGGCACCTGGCTGGCTCAGTCGGAGGCGTATGAGACTCTTGATCTTGGGGTCATGAGTTCCAGCCCCATGTTGGGTGTAGAGATTACTTCAATAAAACTTTTTAAAAATCCTTTAAAAAAATTCACTGGGGGTGCCTGGGTGGCTCAGTCAGTTAAATTTCCAACTCTTGATTTCAGTTCAGGTCATGATCTCAGGGTCTTGAGATCAAGCCCCACATTGGGTTTCATGCTCATTGGGGAGTCTGCTTGAGATTCTTCCCCTCAGCCCCTCTCCCCTCTAAAATACATAATAAATCTTTTTAAAAATTCACTTAATGAACTAAGCAGAATGGAGATGACAGAAAAAAGAGTCAGTAAACTTGAAGATAGACTAACAGAAATTATGCAGTCTGAAGAAGAGGAAAAAAAAGATGAAAACGAATAGAGCTTCAGCGATTCATGGGATAATATCAAAAAGTGTACTATACATGTAACTGGAGTCACAGAAGTGGAGAGGAAAGAGAATAGGGTAGAAAAGTTATTTAAACATATTATGGCTAAAAATGTCCTGTATTTGGTAAAACATACATTGACAGATTCAAGGAGCTCAGCAAAAATAAATATGAAGAGAACTATGTCAAGACACATCACAGTCAATCTACTAAAAATTAAAGAGAAAGAGAACAATTTGAAAGCATCCAAAGAAAACCAACAGATTCTCTACAGAGTTATGATAATTTGAAATTTAGTGGGTTTCTCATCATAATGTATGGAGGTCAGAAGTCAATGGACTAATATTTTCCAAGTGCTAAAAGAGAAAAAAAAAACTCTTTTAAAACAGAATTCTGTATACAGCTAAAATGTCCTTCAAGATTAAAGGTGAAATAGCAGGGCCTGGGTGACTCAGTCGGTTAAGCATCCGACTCTTAATTTTGGCTCAGGTCATGACCTCAGAATGGTAAGATTGAGCCCAGCATTGGGCTCCGTGCTGGGCATGGAGTTTGCTTAAGAGTCTCTCTCTCTCTCTCCCTCCCTCTGCCCCTCCCCCCCCTCTCTCTTTCTAAAAAATAAACAAATAAATAAAAATAAAGGTGAAATATAGTTATTTTTAGATAAAGGTAAATTATGAAGATTCATCACCCAGGAGAACTAAAGGAAGGTCTTTAGGCTGAAGGGAGTTGATATAAGATGGAAACAAAGTTCTTCAGGAAGAAAATAAGAGCATTGGAAATAGCCAGTATTTAAGTAAATATAAAAACTAACTTATTCTCTTTAAAAGATATTTAAAGCAAAAATTATAACTGTCTTGTGATATTATAATGTATGTAATGTAATACACATGACAACTATGGCATAAAAGATGGTGATTGAAGGGGTCAATGCAATGGCCAATGGCTGCAAGTTTTCTAAATTTTACATGAAATGGTACAATATTAACTTTAATGAAAAGTAAGGTTGTGTGTCATAATCCCTAGAACAATAAAAACAAATGCAATGATACACAGTGAAAATACCAATAAATAAAAAAAAATCTAATTGTAAAAAAATTAAAATAATTCAAAAGAATGCTGGAAAAGAGGAAGAGAAGAAGAAAAAAGAGACAAACCAAAAAACTAAGATGGAAGATTTAAGTCCATCTATATCACTATATATCTTAAATGTTAATATGATGATAACTACCATTTACTGAGGACCTAATACATGCTAGTTACCTTTCCTGCATTATTTCATCTGATCTTAATAACAACTTTGTGAGATAAATATTCAATTTCATTGTGATGAAGAAATTGAGTTACAGAGATTAAGTGTACTGCCTACAGTGATGAAGTTAATAATTGATAGAACCAAGATATTAGGTCTGACTGCAAAGCTTATAATAATTCTAGAGCATTTTGCCTCTAGGGTGGTTAGCAAGGTTTGTAGTGTTATAGCAAGAGGAATAGAGTACTGTGTTGCCCTCTCCTCCCCATTATCTCAGGACAATTATAGGGTGGAAATGACTTGAAAAAACAATAGGAAGAGGGCACCATAATAGAAAATACCTGCCCCACCATCTACCTTCAGCAAGAATGACCCCATATGTCAACCCTTCATACAGCTAATATTGAAGTTTATGCTTTTTGACTTAAACAAAATTTTAGATCCATTAAGAAGGAAATGAGGGTAGTCAAGGTTCAAAAAATGCTGGATTATTCCAGAGATCCCTCTTAGGAATAAATTGTCCCTGGAGCTTTCAAAAGAAATTACTGTGGCTTCATAAGGCATATAAGATTAGTTTTAAGTCCAATGCTTCAATGCCATTTTCAATTTTCTGTTTGCAAAGAGATGGCTTGGTTTCTCTGGGTTCTTCCACCTTTCTCTGATAGCTTAGCTTAAAATGAATTTCTTTAGGTTATGTGACAGGACCTCAAATGGGTGCTGTTCTCTATTTCCTAGAATACTCTGATTATCCTCATTTACCATATATACAATGCAACATGCAATGTGGATGGCTGGACCATCTCAATGTCTTGACAGACAATGGTCAGCCTGTCCCTTCTAGGTTTTTGAGTTTTTGCATGTTATTGGTGGCAGCTTAGTGTTAGTCAGATGGCTATAGCTCTGCATCTCGACTCTACATCTTATTAGCTGTATAATCTTGGACTTTACCTTTCTGAGTTTTAGTTTCCTCATTTTTAAAATGAGAGATAACAGTGGTACCTCCTACATAAGATTTTTGGAAGGTTAGGTATGATAATGTATGCAAAGGACACAAATTGTCTGACATATAGAGAGCACTCAATTAAGTGTTTTAAAAACGACATGCTATGCAGGACTCTAGAGGAAAGAGCTACAATCTCTGCCTTGGGGTAAGAATTGAGGGAAAAGAAGGTGGTTCTGGAGATTTTCTCAGAGGACAAACACTTTGGGTTGGGTTCTAAATGGTGAGTAGTAGTTTTCTACACAGGCTATCCCAGAGAGTAGTAACAGCATTTGCCAAGACTTATGTGGGAACATGGGCTGGAGTGATGGTGGGAATAGAGCTGGAAATTCTTCCTATGTCCAAGCTGCAAGGGGTCATATTTGTGTAGGGGAGGGTTAGAGAGCTCATCCTATAGGAGAAATCAGAGCAGAGAGTGACACATCACAGGCTCTTTTGGGGGATGACACTCCAGCAGGATGGCGCAGGACGCATTCCAGAAGCGTAGACTGGAGACCTGAGGAGTTTGAAAGTTCTTGTATAATAATCCCTGTGAGCGCAGACAGTGGCCTGGACAGGGCAGTGGCTGTGGGAGTGAAGAGGAGAAGCTGGAGTCTCAAATCATCCCAGAGAGTCCTAACCAGTCACTGACAAATGCTTGAAAATAAAGAAGGCTTAATTCATTCTCTTGAGGAGGACGAGATTCTGCTAAATTGATTTCTGAAAGGACTCTCAGGAGAATCAAAATTAATTCAAGAAGAAAGCTATTTGGTTAGAGCAGTGGTTCTTAAACATCAGTGTGATTGGTTCAGAAGAGTTGTTAAAATGCCAATTCCAGTCCCTCCCCCCGCCACCGCCTCCCTCTCCCCCCAGCCCTCAGAGGTTCTGGTGCAAAGAAATTAGGTGGGGAACCAGAAACCACATTTTTAATAGATGCCTCTAGGCTATTCTGATGTAGATGATCCAGGACTCACCCTTTGAGAAAGAGTCGTTTAGGGAAAGAAAGATTACAGGCAGGGTGTAGTTAGAAAGCAGTGCAAGGGTGAACTGAAGCAATAGTTTTGTGGGATAAACAACCAGGGAAGACTGCAGGAAGAAAGTCAAGTGGGAGTTAAATCTTAAGGGGAGTAGAGGAGTAGGGGATACATCTCGGGTGAGAAATTCTACACAGGTAACAACTGGTGCCTATTTATCAGCAATAAGAAGACCATCTTGGTGGGTGGAAATCATTGAAGATGACCTTTAAAGACAAAAAGCAACCAGACTCTAAGGGGCCTTGAATGCCAGGTAAGCAGTGGTAGGTAGTGTTTAAGTGGATGGCATGTGTCAAAGATCGCCAAGAATATCCTTGAGCAGGGGAGGCACTGAAATCTACCAAATTATATAGAGTCCCTCCTCTCTTTAGACCTGACATTGAGATTGCTTTGCCAGATATATCAATGGAAAGGATAATGAGGAGGGATACAAGGGTAAAAAGGAATCACGTCTGCTGGTTCTCAGATATCTCTTGGTAACAAGACATGGGTCTTTCCTCTTGGCAAGCCCAGTGGGTTGCTGGTTGTCATGTGTCACGCCGATTTGAAGTAGGGTCTTTCATCAGAAAGAGAGGGATGGAGCTGGGCAGGGGCAGCGCACAGAACCACAACAAGGATTTCTGTGAAATTTCTTGAGAAAGACATCAGAAGATCCAGAAAATGGATCCAGAAGGTAAGACCCTGGAAACCACAGCTCATTAGAGCATCTCTGCTCCTGTCTGGAGCTTTCTCATATGCTGTTCCCTCTGGCAGAACTCTCTTCTGCCTCCTTTCTACCTACTAAACTGCTTTGCATCTTCCACTCTCTGCAGAAAAATACCTCCCCAAGGAAGCCTTTCCCAACTCCCAGACTGGATCAGATGCCTGTTTTAGATGCCCTCAAAGCAATATACCCAGGTGGTTAAGAACATAGGCTCTGGAGCCAGCCTGCCTGGAATAAGGTTATGTCACTTAACAGCCATGTGACCTTGGGTAAACTCCTTACCTTCTGAGAGCCTTAGTTTCCCCATCTGTACAATGGGGTTGATGCTAATAGCATCTACTTCCTAACTTAATGCGACTGTTAATTTAGTCAGTGGATGTGAAATGCTTAGAACAGATTTTAGAGTCCTCTGTCTTGTTCTTTCCAAGCACCGTGTTCATTAACAGGTAGTTAATGATTATGTGCGTGATCATCCGCATCACAGCTGACTCCCCATATACATTAAAGGTGCCAAGAGGGACCATGTCTGTATTGTGTCCTGCTGTGAGTCCAGTGCGTGCACATAGCAGATACTCTATAAATATGTGTTGAACAACTTTATCTAATCAAACCTTCATGTTGCAGATGGAAAAGCAATGAGAAATAGGGCCGCAAATATGCCCTCAAGGCCACAGAGGGGGTGGGTACAAGGATTTGCCGAGAGGGTTCTAGAATTAAGGTTTCTTAACATTTGGAACGTTTGGGGAGGCAGTTTGGAAATTTTTTTTTTCTCCATTCAAAGCCTGGCAGTAAAACCCTTCTTGCCAAATAATCAGAAAGAGAAGTTGAAATATCATTTTATGCTTTCTCTCTCTACACTTCTACTCCTCTTCAGCACTTGGGAGTCTACATCATGCAGGGAGCTTCAAGATAGCTTAGTCTGGCCCTCACTCAGGGGCAGGGCAGGCAAGATGCCATGAGGGTTCGGGTCCTGAACTCTTGAGTGAAACGTACCTGGATTCTAATCCTGGCTCGCGGCAGGACCCTGGTCAAGTTTCCGTACCTCTCTGAACTTCAGTTTTCCTATCATAGCATGGGGATCATAAAGTATCCATATCCCAGTATTGCTGTAAAGTTTAAATGGTGAAGTTCTGCCTGGCATACAGTATGTGTTTAGTAAGTGTTCCTGTGATTATTACATCCTTGTTTTACTTGGGGGAACTAGTCCCAGAGAGGGAAGAGATGTGACAGAGGACAAAAATAAGTGATTTGACTCATCCGTGCAAGAGGCTGTACCAACACGTTCTCTATGTCTACTGCTTGTCAACGAGATGAACAGGAAACAGCCTTCACCTCGAGGGGCTTGGGGACTGGTGGGAAGGATGGGCATAAAAGTCAGCAAACACAACATTCATTATTGCTGCTATCCATGAAGGGAAACATCTGAGGCTAAGGGGGGCATAAAGGTCTCACCTAACTGGATCTGGAAAGTTCTGGAGAAGGCTTCCCAGAGATGTAAGGACAGGCCACCCAGGTGAAGATGCGTGATTGGGGAAGGGCATTCCAGGCAAAGGGGCATGGTAGGAAGATGAGAGAGAGCAAACCGTGGTTGCCAACTTCATTTACTCCTTCAGCAAATGTCTGTGGGGAAATGCCTGTGTCCTTGAGGGATGATCAAGACCCTGACACCTTGACCGTTCATAAACCAATCACAAGGGCAGCCGGCGGAGAGTTGTTGCAGGCAGTTTTGACACCAAGCTGCTTCTGACCAGGACAACTCTAGGAATTGCTCTGTGACGGGGAGCTGTAGTGATCATCTGTCCTCCGCTATTTGGGATAGAAACACAAAAGTGGTACATAAAGAAACTTTGCTACAAACTTGAGAATTACATAGTGCTATACAAGTATTACAATTAAGGAAAATTATTGTAGCCCAGTGTTCATTTTTAAAACTATTTCTGTTAAATGTTAATTAATGATGATTAATGATGTGTCCCATGCAGGCTCCATAACACGGTTAGCGAAGAATATTCTAAATCATCCAGAGGCTGATCATTCATCTAAAGGTCTGCTCTATTTTTGTGTGGTTGTGATGGAAGAGCAGATCTGCCCTTCCGCCCACACCATCATTAAACTCTCCCTCTCCTCCACCACTAACCTCATCAGAAAAGAGTAAGACATAAAAGTGATGAATTGTTTACTGGCAGAAGAATATCAGAGTTAACCCCTGTCACCTCCTTGTCCCTCTGGCTCAGGATTCTGTGTCTGACAGTGGCCTTGAGGGAGTTTTGGGGGAGGAGGCTGGGCGGCTTTCTCATCCATCAATCGCAAAGGTTAGGAACATTCCTGAGACAGCCCATGCCTCCTTCACTGTCTATTAGAGAATGTGCCATCGAGAATTTATGGAAACCCGTGAAGACCTCTGTGCCTGTTCAGCTATACCACACTGGCTAAGGAAGTTGGGGGGAGTGACCTTGCCATTCTCTTAGTGGGATCATCTAGCAGTAGATTCTGCTTGTAGAATTAGAATTAGAAATTTAACCTTTTTTTCAAGGGATATGTGTGGATATAGGCACAGGTATGGGGGGAGAGAGAAGATTGGACTTAAGAAGAAGAAGAGGAAGAAGAAGGAGGAGGAGGGGGAGGGGGAGGAGGAGGAAAAAGAGAAGGAGAAGAAGAAGAAGAAGAAGAAGGAGGAGGAGGAAGAGGAAGAGGAGGAGGGGGAGGAGGAGGAAAAAGAGGAGAAGAAGAAGAAGAAGGAGGAGGAGGAGGAGGAGGAGGAGAAAGAGGAGAAGAAGGAGAGGAAGAAGAAGGAGAAGGAGAAGAAACAGTAGGAACCATTTATTGAGCTCCTCCTCTGGGCCAGACCGTGAAAATGCCTTGGATTCGTTAGCTCATTTAACCTTCGTCAACAGTCCTGCAGGGCAGACAGATACTGTTATCCCCATTTTGGAGATGAGGAAACTGAGACTCAGAGACATTTAGGTAGCTGTCATAAATGGTGGTGGAATGGGCTTTAAATATAGGCAATCAGGGCCAAAGCCTGTGCGTTTAAACATTATGCTCCCCTGCTACCTCCAGAGACATTGTGCTAACTTGTATTAAGTGCCTACTGTGTGTCAGGCACCTTGCCAGGGGCTTGGGTTCACTACTGAGTCAAACATACTCTCATCTCTGGAAGAGCTTCCAGGTCAGCTGGGCGAAAAGACAAGCCTGTCAGGGACTGAAACCCAGATGAGGTATAAAAAATGGCTCAAGGAGCCATGGGCTTCATGGAGGGCTCGGCACCTGCTGGGAACAGAGGAGGTTTGGCAGCATTTGGATTGGGCTCGGATTCTGGGTGGGGTCTGGACTGGCTGGCAGCTGGTGGGACAAGTAAGCTGGGCTGAGGGTCCAGCTTGGGACAAAGGCCGGGTGGGGGGGAGTGTGTTTGGGAACCAGTGAGCTGTACGGTTTGGCTCAAACAAGAGAGGTTGTACACATGGGCCAAGCTGGCTTTCAAAGTCAGAGGAACTGAGCGCAAATGCTGTGTTGTGCCCGTGGCCTCACACAGCCTTCCTCATTTCCCTCCAGCCCTTCTCAACGGTCCAGGCACAGTGAGATCCTGGCCAAGGAAGGTGACCCTGGGAAAGCAGTGGCCATTGACCTGTGATGGGGTGGAAGAAGAGGAAGGAGCCTTCCTCCTTTTAGGCAGAGAGCCCTAGGAAGGCAGAGGCTGTGTGTCCAGCACCAACCACTAAGCCTGGCTCATAGAGCTCAAAAAACATTATTGAAAGGGTGGATCAGATCCACATAAACACACACACACACACACATTCACACATACACACATACAAACAAACACATGCACACACACGCATATCCAAATTTTTAATAGAAAAAAAAAGAGTTTAAAGGAAATGTATACTTTAGGAGGAGGAGGAGGTTTGAGGCACGGAGAAGGAAGGAGAGGAAGTCAGCAAGTCTTGGGGACCTGCTGTGTTCCAATCTCAGCCTACCACTTCCTGTAAGTGCCAGGGGTTTTTTTGCTAAGTAATTTTGCTAAGTAACTTAACTGCAGAGTCTCATTTCCCCATCTGTAAAATGGGAACAGTAATACCAGTCCCAAGCTCACAGGGCTGCTGTGGGATTTCAAGGAGTCCATCCATGTCAAATGCTTGGCTGGGTCGTGGCTTGGGTTAAGCACAGATGAAAGGTGGGAATGTACGGAAAGGGGCAGGTTCAACAGGCCATGGAAGATGATCTAGAGACTCCGGCCCTCCCTTCCTTCTCTTTGTTGGTTCAGTTAAGTCCAAAGATCTGTGGGACTGAAGCTACAAGAGCTTCCAATCTTGGCATGCTAAAAGACAGCTCTACCCATTTGCTGAGAAAAAAATTAGCAAAAGGGAATTCACCAAACTGCTAAAAAGCTGGACTGACAGTTAGGAATTAATCCTTGCCTTGGGCCCTTGGCTGTACCTCTCTTTGCTTAAGTTTTGCCGCATAAATATGTTTTGGAAACAACCGGAGGAAATGAGCCTGCACATATAAAAGCATCAATTAAATTAACCTCTCCCCCAAAGCATCAGGTAGACGAATCAAACCAATGTAATTAAAGAGATTGCTTTTGCCTCTCCCTTAAGTTATCATTTTGTATAAAGTGGCTCCCGACATCATCCAACTGTGGGTTTCCTCTCCGATGAATAGACACAAGTTAAATCCCTTCCCAGACATCCCCCTCCCTCCCAGGCTGTCTGTTCTGAAGAGAGCTGGCTTGAGATTAGCCCAGAAGGGGAACACTAGCAGGACGTCAGGTGCTATGTCCCTTCCCTGCTCAGCACCAGGCCCCGGGGAACTTGAGAGCTGGGTGTGGTTCTGTGTCTTCACTTTTTAAAAAAATATTTATTTATTTGTTTACTTATTTGAGAGAGAGCGTGCATGAGCAGGAGGGGCAGAGGGAGAGGGAGAGAGAATCTCAAGTAGACTCCCTGCTAAGCACAGAGCCGAATGTGGAGCTCCATCCCACAACCCTGAGATCACGACCTGAGCCAAAACCAAGAGCCGGATGCCCAACCGACTGTGCCACCCAGGAACCCCCTATCTTCATTTTTGTATCACAGTCATTGGTGCCAAAGGTTGGTTGGTGATTGGCAATGGGTTGATTTTCTTCATTGCTAACGTGCCAGTGAGTTTCACCAACACTTTCTATTCTCGAAGAACCAATCTTCTCATTTTCCCAATGGCCAGACAATCTTTATTATTATAAGGTCTATCCAGAACTCACAACCTCTAACTTGTCCTTGGTAGCTTAGATTCGCCATAGCCTTCCAGTAACTCTCCGATCATCCCCTTGTCCCCATGTTCTTGTGAATAACTTCCTTAGGACCTGGGAAGCTGAGACTGCAAATTGCCTCCAAGAGACTCTCCCCTTTCTTTCCTTTCATAATCAAATCTCCACATTTTAGCCAGGCACATGGCCATCTAGGACATACAATTCTCAGCCTCTCTTGTAGTCGATTGTGGCCATATGGCTGTGTTCTGGTCGCTGGGAAGTGATGGACATGACTCCCTTGGAATGCCCTCAGAATTTTACCCTTCCTCACTGGCTGCAAGGTGGGTCGGATGCCTGGAGCTGGACTGTTCCACCTTGGATGATATGAAGGAAGCCACATATTGAGGACGTCAGAGCGATGAATTAGAAGCAGCCAGGGGTCCCCGATGGTTCCAGATCTGGCTTGTTAGCTCTGGACTATCTACATTGGCAGAGAAATTAACTTACATCTTGGGTAAACCACAATTATATTTTGATCTGTCGCGGCAATTGACCCAATATTACGAATAACTAACACTACCTACAAAAGTGAGTCTTGCTTTACCCCACAATAAGATTCTGGAAACATGTGAGTAAATAGAATTATTGTGCCTAAAATCACATCTTCAATGTGCCTGGGGAAGCCATCTGTTGGGATAGTTAAGAGTAGGATTTTGGAGCTAGAACTGAGGGTTCCGCTCTGCAACTACCTGTGTGGCCTAGGGCAAGTTAATTAGCTTCTCTGTGCCTCTGTTTTCTTCTTTTATAAAGTGGAGGTGATTGTATTCATCTCACAAGATTCTTGTGAAGATGAATTGAGATACCAAATGCAAAGTCCTTAGTATGGTGCCTGGCATATAGTAAAGAACTCCATAAATATTCTATGGAGTCATCTGGAAAGTTAAAAAATAAATGTTTCATAATCCACCAGCACGGATTCTGGCTCCACTGGTCTAGAGTGAAATCTTGGCATCTCCGCATTTTAAAGTTTTCCCAGTTCCTTGAGTAGTTGAGAAGCACTGCATTCAAGGCATCTAGTGGGAGGGCTTTCCAGAAACCATTTCCTGATTTGCCCATCAGGCAAATCAGCCACTCTTATCATGCAAATTCAGTCACACCTTCATGATGAGTTGCCCTCACCTTGTGATTCCTTCCTGATTTTATTTTGTTTTTTTCCAGCATAATCTCTGTATACATGTGTGCTCTGGCCATCAGCGTCCACGCCATGACCTTCCAGTGGAACCCCCTGAAGCTAAGTTACAGGCTCAGCATAATTCATGGGCTTTCTGGAGCACTTCCATATATATGATCTCACTCAATCTTGGCCACAGCCCTGCAAAGCACTTAGGACTGGTTTTAACATCATCATCATCATTATCACCTCCATTTTACAGATGAGAAAACTGAGGCTCAGAGTGGGTAAGTAATCTGGAGCCCAAACTTCAACTAAGTTCTGTCTGACTTCAAAGCTTGTGATTCATTCCTGAACCCCTCTGCCTTCAAAGCTTATGATTCACTCCTAAACCCCTCTGCTTCTCTAAAACTGAATTGTGATTCTTGAACGAGTCGTTTTTTCATTTATTTGACTCAGTTTGTAGTCTCAAAGACCAAGGAGATGGATAGTTCCATGAGCTAATGAAACCCCAGGTAGACCAGTAGCTTCTCCCTCTTAGCCCAAATCCAGCTCTAAGTTTGGTCAAATCTTCAGGGAGATCTGATGCCACCAATGCCCTCAGGAGAATCCACAGAGGGAGATAGGCCCATGCCAGAGTCCCCAAAAATTCCATGTGAGTAAAGAATTGCATAGATCACCCTTTGATCCCTCTCTCCAAATTCTTCCCTTTTTGGATGAAGGCATTCTCTTTGGTCAGGGTGGCTTGAAAGCTACCTCAAGGCCATGCTCATGTTTCACTCATTCAAGTCAACTGGAGATCAGAAACATCAAGTGAAAAGCCCCTGTCCCCTGGAAAGCCAGTGTTCCATTTGCAAAAAAAAAAAAAAAAAAGTGTTTCTCTTACATATTATATAACTCTGGGGAGGCGGTTGCTTAGCAACTGAGCCCAGTTGGCTGGGCTGGGAGTAGTTATTAACTCTTCTTGCAGTCAATTGACATTGTCAAGTCTTCCTGGAAGGCCACCAACCACCCCATTTCCATAACAGAAAGCTCATGACATTCATTTGTCCCTACATCAAGACCCTTCCTGGCTCTCTCCTCACCACAATTGCAGTGCTGTCCTCCTGGGAAGAAGGACAGCATAAGCGGCCGTGTGCTGCTTGCCTAGTAAGACCAGCCTCAGGCTTTCCCCAACCCATGGAAAGAACCTATTGAGAATCCATTTGGCTACTTAAGTGATGTGAAATTGGACCCCTTGGCAAAAAATAGAAGTTAAATGCACACATCACAGGGGCGGGGCGCCTGGCTGGCTTAGAGTGTGAGACTCTTGATCTGGGGTCATGAGTTCAAGTCCCACATTGGGTGTAGAGCTTACTTAAAAGCTTACTTACTTACTTAAACATGGCACACATCGCCATGTCCACATGAATACTTACAGTTTCAATAGGAATGTGTGGAGCACCTACATGCCAGACCCAGCAGTAGGCACTATGGATCAACAGTAAATAAGAGAGTCAAATGTCCCACCCTCACCAACCTTACATTCTAGTCGGGGAGATAGATGGTACCTATGAAAAGAAATAAACAAGATAATTCTGTTTGTTGTAAGTGCTCTGAAGGAAATAAAATAAGGGGATGTAATAGAAAGAGCCTGAGTCGATGTGTGCGAAGAGGTATCTCTATACCTCTCTGCAGCTATCTCTATGCACGCATCTAAATATATCAGTATAAAAGATGCATCCACATGCTGGAGACATTGTGTTGCTGCTGATAGATACACTCCATTCAATGTTAGCGTGGCAGGAGCCCTAGAGCTAATCTCGGTTCAGTCTTCCAAATCTTTCCCATCCCAGTAAATGGTACCACCTGATTCAGCCAGTCACTCAAGCAGTAACCCCGGGGGACAGCCTTACTTCTGTTTTCTCTCTTTTATCCATCAACACATCTATTTTTTTTTAATTTTTTTATTCTTATGTTAATCCCCTTACATTACAACATTAGTTTTAGATGAAGTGTTCCATGATTCATTGTTTGTGCACAACACCCAGTGCTCCATGCAGAATGTGCCCTCCTAAATACCCACCACCAGGCCAACCCATCCTCCCACCCCCCTCCCCTCCAGAACCCTGTTTGTTTTTCAGAGTCCATCGTCTCCCATGGTTCGTCTACCCCTCCGATTTCCCCCGCTTCATTCTTCCCCTCCCGCTACCTTCTTCTTCTTCTTCTTCTTCTTCTTCTTTTTTTTCTTAACATATATTGCATTATTTGTTTCAGAGGTACAGATCTGAGATTCAACAGTCTTGCACAATTCACAGCGCTTACCAGAGCACATACCCTCCCCAATGTCTATCACCCAGTCCCCCCATCCCTCCCACCCCACCCCCCACTCCAACAACACTCAGTTTGTTTCCTGTGATTAAGAATTCCTCATATCAGTGAGATCATATGATACATGTCTTTCTCTGTTTGACTTTTTTCACTCAACATAATACCCTCCAGTTCCATCCATGTCGTTGCAAATGGCAAGATCTCATTCCTTTTGATGGCTGCATAATATTCCATTGTATATATATACCACATCTTCTTTATCCATTCATCTGTCGATGGACATCTTGGCTCTTTCCACAGTTTGGCTATTGTGGACTTTGCTGCTATAAACATCGGGGTGTATCAACACATCTATTGACTTTAATTTCAAAACAGACCTTGAACCTGCCCCTGGATGACTATAACAGCTTCCCCAGCTGGTCTTCCCTGACGGTTCATTCTCCACCCAGTAGCCAAAGTGAGATTTCAAAAAAGGAACTCACTCTCTCCTCTGCTTAACACCTCTCAATGGCTTCCCTCCTGCTGATCTCAGATTGCCACCAAACACTTACCGCAAGGCCCTGTGTGTTCCAGAGCCTGACTACTTCTCTCCTTCCATTTCTGACCGCACCTACCCTCATTTACCATGTCCCAGACACCATGGCCTTGGTTCTGACTCAAAGAGGACAAGCTCATTTTTTGCCTCAGGGCCTTTGCATGTGCTGTTTCCTTTGCTCCTAGCCTGACAAACCCCTACTCATCTATCTTAGCTGAAAGGTCACTTTGTTAAAGAGGCTCTCCCTGACCACCTGATTCCCTGATCCCAGCACCCTGGTTGATGCCTTCATTCCTATTTGTAATTATATATACACACACATATATAATATATATAATACATATATATAATATATAATGCATATATATTATACAATAATGTATATAGTAATGTATAATATATAATAATTACATACTTATGTATAGATACATATATAAATATGTTTTTAAATTGCTTGTCTTTCTCCTTTGAAAGGCTGAGCTTCATGAGGGCAGAGACTATTTGTTCCCAATGGTATCTCCAGCATCTATTCAGGGGTGTGGCATATATAGATGATGTTCCCGATATTTTTTTTTCCTACCTGAATGAATAAATACAACATCATAAAATAGCTAGAACTTACTGAGTGTTTTCTACCTCCTAAGTGCAGTACCAAACACTTGGCATATCAATGATCCTGCTTCATCTTCACGATGACCCAATTAGGGCAGGTATGACTATTCCCATTTTAGAAATGAGTGAGCTGACTCTGGAAAACTGTATGGAGGTTCCTCAAAAAGTTGAAAATAGAGCTACCATATGATCCAGCAATTGCACTACTGGGTATTTACCCAAAGATACAAAAGTAGGGATCCAAAGGGGTACGTGCACCCCAATGTTTATAGCAGCAATGTCCACAATAGCCAAACTGTGGAAAGAGCCAAGATGTCCATCGACAGATGAATGGATAAAGAAGATGTGGTATATATATATATATATATATATATATATATATATACACACAATGGAATATTATGCAGCCATCAAAAGGAATGAGATCTTGCCATTTGCAACGACGTGGATGGAACTGGAGGGTATTATGTTGAGTGAAATAAGTCAAACAGAGAAAGATATGTATCATATGATCTCACTGATATGAGGAATTCTTAATCACAGGAAACAAACTGAGGGTTGCTGGAGTGGGGGGTGGGGTGGGAGGGATGGGGGGACTGGGTGATAGACACTGGGGAGGGTATGTGCTCTGGTAAGCACTGTGAATTGTGCAAGACTGTTGAATCTCAGATTTGTACCTCTGAAACAAATAATGCAATATATGTTAAGGAAAAACAAAAGAAGAAGAAGAAGGTAGCGGGAGGGGAAGAATGAAGCGGGGAAAATCGGAGGGGTAGACGAACCATGAGAGACGATGGACTCTGAAAAACAAACAGGGTTCTAGAGGGGAGGGGGGTGGGAGGATGGGTTAGCCTGGTGGTGGGTATTGAGGAGGGCACATTCTGCATGGAGCACTGGGTGTTATGCACAAACAATGAATCATGGAACACTTCATCTAAAACTAATGATGTAATGTATGGGGATTAACATAAGAATAATAAAAAAAAAGAAATGAGTGAGCTGAGGTTCAGAGATGGGAGCTGTAAGACCAAGGTCACACTGCTAGGCAGGGGCTGAGCTGAAACTGGAACTAAGCTCACTCTGACTGTCGAAGCTGGGCTTTTTGATGACTGTATAATTCCTAATACTTGCAAAGTTTTATAACACTTTTCCGCCCCTCCCAGCTTTATCGTATGAGGGATAGTTGTCTCATAGGCAGAGGCGTATCAGAGATAGCCTGAGAGTTTGAGGTGGCACTGTGATGAGCTCAGTCTGATTGGTCTTGCAGTCAGGCGAAGTCCAGTTATCTGAACAACCAGAGCCTAGCAGACAAAGGGTGAACCAAAATAACTCCCCACACTGAGTCATTCCTGATCACGCCTGGGAGGCTTTGCAGGACATCTGAGGCGCTCTGCCGCAGCATAGAACATCTCCCTCTCGCTTTCTGCCCAGCCCAAGCCTTTATTGAAAAGAGTGTGTCAGGGGAAATAGCTGGCCCTAAACAACTCTGGAACTTGGTTTGGATTAAAATAAGAGAACACAAACAGCTACCATTTGTTGGGTGCTTAAGATGCGCCAGGCACTCGATCGAGATCTTTACATGCATCTGTCCCCACCCAAAATCACTCCAGGTGGGAATATTCCTACCCCCATTTTACAGGTGAGGAGACAGAGATGTGGTCATCTGCTCAGGTTACACAACCTGTAAGTAGAGGAGCTGGGATACAAATTGAAAAGGGTAAAGATCCCGAGTACAACCTCTTAACAATTGTGTTCTATTTCCTATACCAACAGGAGTATCCTATCCCATAACCCTCCAGCACTTTTCTAAGAATCTATTGCATTGCCATTGCCTAATGGTCAGCTCACATGCAGATTCCAAGTATCCTTAGTTTGGCCAAGATGAAACAGTTCTTGTGGATCACAGACATTTGGTGTGTGGTCCAATCTTGCCAACTAGTGAGTGCAAGGCAAGGCTTTCTGAATCCAGGGCTGGGGGTACAGATTCACAGGCAGGGATGATCCACATTTCAGGATATGCTACTGATAACA
This sequence comes from Mirounga leonina, assembly GCF_011800145.1. Taxonomy (NCBI): domain Eukaryota; kingdom Metazoa; phylum Chordata; class Mammalia; order Carnivora; family Phocidae; genus Mirounga; species Mirounga leonina. The sequence goes on along the minus strand of NW_023270436.1, from coordinate 19,414,949 downwards.
AAGATCTACAGGATCATCATCTTAGACAATACTGTTGGCTTCTGTAAAGGCCGAGAAGAACAACAGAATGAGCTAGGCTGTGTAATAGCACTGTAGCCTCAAGGAGTCCTTGATTTCTGCCTCTGTGAAATAGGAATTCTGGCAGTATGATCTAGTTATATCTAAGGTTGCTTTTAGCCCCAAAGTTCTTGCCTCCAACCTCTCAGCGTGCTCTTCTCAGAGCCTATAATGCCCTTCTGTCTCCCATCTTTACTTTGCTAAGTTTTATTCATCATTTGGGACTCAGCTCAGGAAGCACCTCCTCCAAGAAGCACCTCCTCCAAGAAACACCTCCTCCAGGAAGCCTTCCTTAAGCCCTGGTCTGGGTCAAATGCATCCCTGGATTTCTGTGGCTTAGTCCTATCTCAGGACACCTGGCTATTTGTCAAAATTGTCTGCTTATACATCCAGCCTCTGAATCTCTTGGGGGGGCAGGGAGTCTGTCCTAGATGATTTCTTTTCTTCAACAACCAGCACACAGCTCCTGATACTTAAGAGATGCCCAACATGGGTGCACATAGCACCATGATCTCCAGCATGGTAATTATTCCTGGAAGAATTTGACCCAAACGGCTCCAGGGAATTGAACAAAATTGAATGCAGTGGAAAGTCTGAACATCACAGAGACTCAAGAAGCATATAAAACATAAAGAGAAAATTGCTTTTCAAAAATGTAACAAAGGGAAGAAAAGATTCACATTGGCTGTTAATACAGGCTTTGCGGATGCAGTGGGGTGGGGATGGGATAATTAACTTTCTCTGCACACCTCCCAAATGTTCAATAATGTCAAATAAAAAAAAATCAAATTGTAAAAAGAGTACCCTTTTCCTTCACACATTTCCCACTCTTGCAGGACAATGTGGCACAATATGATAGAAGAAAAGCATCAAGCTCTCGGCCTTGGCACGAACTTGCTTTGTGATCTTGGATAAGTTATCTCTCTTCTCTGAATCGTACATATTTCATCTTTAAGTAAGGGAGACGGACTGGGATATTCACCAAGGGCTCTGGTTCATATGTATTCCTCAGGCATCGAGCCATGTTGTTCTCACATGGATTTTTTGGTGACATATTGAGGGTTTTTTCCCCCCCTAGGGAATTCTCTCTCTCTCTCTCTTTTTTTTTTCCATGTTCAGAGACACACAAACTGTTCACAATTCCCTGCTGTTGTAAGAGCAATTTGCTTTCATTATCCTAAACCTTTCAGCATTTCTTGAAACCTCTTTTTATAGGAAGAAAAAATGTTCCTGATGTGATCACAGGAGATAAATCTGCCATTTCACATTTCAAAAAGTGATCAAAATGCACCCTACTAGAGTAGGTACTCATTACAATTTATGACGAGTGCTTGAAATTGCCTTTCTCTTTCTTCTCATCTGTCCAGAATTATTGTTTCTATTTAGGACAGGAATGCCTAAAGGGGTGGAGGAGGGTGGACGTGAAGAAATCTCTTCGCTGTGATGCTGCTATTTCGTGTTGTTTCCTTCAAGCATCGCATTAGCTTGGGTTGACCAGATACACCGTTTGCATGACTTCCCTCCTTCTCTTTGACCAGGAGCCAAGACCTGCGGGAAGGGTGGTAAAGAACTTGGGAAATGGGCCTATTTTGCCCATTAAGGCCCGAGGCCGACAAGCTTTTTAAGAGCCCATGAAAATGTCTGAGAGCTAAAAACAATATTTCAGCTCCAAAATAGAAAAAGAAAACTGTGCAAGCAGAATTAATAAAGGCTTAAATTAAATGGGCTCCATAACCCACCATCATGTCAACCTTAGTATTTCTGAAATTTAGTGTTCATTAAAGTTCCATTATATTTGAAAAGAGTTGATGGGTTGGAATCTCATTTCACAAGAATTCCAGAGTATTCTTGATGATTTGTCAAGAAATTACAGATAAATGTAAATCAAGAACGTTACCGTGGTAACAAAATAATTCCAAAAGCTGATTTTCACATTTCCTTTAAAGTATGTCCATAAAAATGCATTTAATTTGTATGATATGATGTGAGTTTGGGCTCCAAAATAAGGCTGCTTAGGGCAAGCCAAAGTCTTAAAGTGGCCTTACATAAGACGAGCTGATGAATGGACAGGTTGATGGATAGATAAAAGAATGTATGTATGGATATATGTATGTGGTAGGTATGTATGTATGTATATATGGATGGATGGATGGATGGATGGATGGATGGATGGATGGATGGATGGACAGATGTATGTAAGGATAGATGAACAGGTGGGTAGATGGGTGGATGGATACATGTATGGATTGATGGACAGGGATGGATGGGTGGATAGATAGATAGGTGAACAAGTGGATGGATGGATGGATAGATGCATAGACAAAGAGATGGGTAGATGAAATTATGGACTCAGTATCACTCAGTGAGGTAGTAAGGAGCCCTGACCCCTCACTTTCAAGCTATTATTAAAACCATTTAAATGTAGTCACAAAACCTTGAGCACAAGGACTGGAAGAGTCCCAAGAGACCATCTAGGACAACATTGTTCCTCTTACAGATGAAAACACTGAGGGTCCGAGAAAGGAAGGGACGTAGCTGGTGGCATATTTCCTTTAATCTTATCAAACAGGAGGTTGCTGCTTGAATGTTTGCCTCTTGGAGGGACGTGGCACATGCCTATTTCTCAGGCACCCTACATATTTATAGGATAGTGTTTCACAACTGATGACAGCTTGCTGCTAAACTGACAGGCCTCAGTCTTGCCAAGCCTCAGGATCTTTCCTGCACACTTCCTTTCCTGTCTTCCAAAGAAGGCAGGCTAGTGAATGGCAGTCCTTGGTCTGGGCCGAAACTACTCTGTAGACTCAGCTGAGGAGAACCATATCTGCTTAATTCCTACTCACTTTATCTTATTTTAGTACATCCTCAGTCCCTTCCTGAGTCTTTCAACCATCAGTTGAGACATGGTAGAAAAAAAAGAAGCCCTCTGTTCCCCCATATATTGGGACTTCCTGTGGCTTTTCTCTTGGTGACAGCATTCGGATTTTCCTTCAGGAAATCACCATCCCTCACCTCAACCCCTGGGTTGGGGGAGCCTGGGACTGGCCAATCAGGTCTTACATCACTCCAGCGCCAGTGATTAATTCAAAGATGAGCATAGGTACCAGTCTGACTACATAGTATGTTTATTAGCCCCCTTAATCCTCTCCACAATTCTGTGAGATAGGCACTATTATAAATCTCTTTTAAAGATGAGAAAACTGAGGCACAGAGAGGTTAAATAACTTACCCAAGACTATATCACTGATAAGTGACAGAGATGAGGTTTGAACCCAGGTGGTCTGATTTAAAGTCAGCATGCTTAACCCTGCAATATCCCACCTTTTGCTACCTGATGTATAGTGTATCTTCCAAAAGTACCAGTGGATGAGTTTTATCAGATACTGAAAAAAAAAAAAAAATATATATATATATATATATATTTGCTCCCATTAAGTGCTTAATCAAAACTTCAACATGACTTAATCCCTGGGAGAACTGGACTTAATGACCTCATGTAACTTTATTTTTTTTAAGATTTTTATTTATTTATTTGAGGGCGGAGGGGCAGAGGGAGAGAGAGAATCCCAAGCAGACTCCCCACTGAGCGCAGAGCCTGATGTGGAGCTCGACCCCACAACCCCAAGATCACAACCTGAGCAGAAACCAAGAGTCGGACACTCAACTGACTGAGCCACCCAGGCGCCCTGACCTCATGTAACTTTATACATAGGATGACTCGCTTTTCTGGAAATTTATTTCCTGGTCACCTTAACTATGCGGAAGCTACCAAGAACTACAAGGAGGTGAAGAATGAAAACTTCCAAGGTCAAAAATGCTGCCAAGGGTCAGCTCTGAACCTGGTGGGAGTTATTCACGGAAGAGTCCCTCACTCCGATCTTGCATACTATTTTTACACAAATGTCACCTGTTTTCTCAGCTCAAAGGAATTTAGAAATGGCAACCCGGGAGAAAGTCCGTGTAGCACTGAGAAAAAAGTTGTTAACTCAGGAGTTGGAATGAGCTAGAAGTAAATCCCAGTCATAAAACTGACAAGTGAAGGACTTTGCCTCTCTCAGCCTCAGTTACCTTATCTGTAAAATGGTGGCAATAATAGTATGTACCCCATGCTCTTGCTTTGAGAAGGAAGTTAAAACTGTTGGTAGGGGCGCCTGGGTGGCTCAGTCGTTAGGCGTCTGCCTTCGGCTCAGGTCATGATCCCAGAGTCCTGGGATCGAGCCCCACATCGGGCTCCCGGCTTGGCGGGAAACCTGCTTCTCCCTCTCCCACTCCCCCTGCTTGTGTTCCCTCTCTCGCTGTGTCTAGCTCTGTCAAATAAATAAATAAAATCTTTAAAAAAAAAAAAAAACTGTTGGTATAATGTGCCTAGCACTTAGTAGGTCCTTACTAAATTATATCCTTTGTGATCGACGAATGATTAAGTTTTTCACCCCTTCTCAGGGTTAGTATCCTCGTTTATAAACTATGGATTATAACAAGAGTCCTCTTGGGGAATTTTACAAGGTTGTTGGACAGAGTAGTAAGGTAATGGAAGTAAAAATGCTTTTTAAATGGCTAAATACCGCGTAAGTGCAAGGCAGTATTATATTTATTACTACTAGAGCAGTAAGAATTATGCTATGGTTAATACTTATTACTATTAGTCATCATTATGACCACTGCTATAAACGAATACAGTATTAGTCCTTAGGTTACTGCAACATTTCACAATAACCTCCCGGGCGAAGAGTGACCACACTGTAAATGAACACCCAGAACTGTGGCCTCTCTATCAAACCAGAATCAATAACAATAGCACCTCCTTCGTACCTGAAATGAATTAGACAAACATCCTTTCCTACAAGGAGACACAGACACAAACCGACAACTGAGTATAAAGTGGCGAGTACCTTGCATAGCACCTGCCAAGCACATGGTAAATTCTATATTAGTAATATAGTAAATTCTATACTAGAAATAACTACAAAAGACATAGATTACAGATGGCTGCCAAGTCTCTACCACTCACACCCAGAGCGGGGTCTATTTCCCTTTCCTTTGAATCTGAGCCGGCCTCCGGACTTGTTTTGACCAACAAAATGCAATGCACAACTTCTGAGATTGTCTCTTAAGACATCTTCAGCTTTTGCCCTTGCTTTTGGAATACTCCCTCTTAGAGAATCCTGCTGCCACGTTGTGAGAAGCCCCAGCCATGTGTAGGGGCCACATGAGAGGAAACTGAGATGCTTTGGTGGTAAGCAGCTCAAGCCACCAGACGTGTGGCTGAGCCTCTTGGCATTTCCAGCCCAGTCAAGCCACATGATGACTGTGGCTCTGTCCAACAACATGTGAACTGGAAGAATCACCAAGCTGAGCCCAGTGGAACGCAGAATCATGGGAGATAATAAATAGATGGTTGTTATTTGGAGCTACTACGTTTTGGGGGTGGTTTGCCGTGCAGCAATAGCTAATTGAAATGGAATGGATAGGAATGCTCCAATAAGATGCTCCTGACCCCACAGAGAGAGGCAGGGAAGGCTTCCTGGAGGAGAGAGCATGTGGAAGTCTTACGAGATTTGTGGGTTAAGCAGGTGCACGAGGATCCTAGCTCTCATTCATGAGTCAACCCTCTACTTGATGCTTTTGAGTCCAAGGCAGGTTAGAGATAAGAAAAAGAATTCTAAAATCTTCTCTCACCCAGATAATTTTTTCTCCTCTTTAGGGATCAGCCCCACTTCCCTGGCACTAAATCAAAATGACAGGGCCTCCAAATTGGTTCAGGTGCTCATGCATTTGTAAAAATGTCTTTCTGGAAAAAGCCTGGTATATCTAATTTCTGCCCCGAGCACATTTTTATAGTTAAGCTATATTATAAATGGCGTTTAATTTAGCCAGCAATGTCAGGCCTACATTCAAACGAGAGCCAGTGATAATATATATGAAATCCTTTTGTACGTTCTGATCAGGGTTTGAGAGGAGGGGAGTGGTGGGTTAAATTATCTTTGTCCAAATTTATATTCTTTTCTTCTCCTCTCTGCTGCTTTTTCTGTGTTCCAGCCACCAAGGGGAGGACATTGAAAGCCTTTCAAAGCACCAGGCCAGGTTCGAGGGGGGCAAGTCTGTGGATGAGTCGAGGTTTTAAACACAGTTGAGGGGTCAAGGGCCGGGAGCCCTGTGGACTTCCGAGCAGGCTCAGAGCATGGGCCTCCCTTCCACCGTGGTTGGAGAGAGATGGTGTCAGGAGCGGTGGGCTGAGAGAAACAAACTCAAATAGTTCTAGACCTTAGCTGGGAGGCAGGAGACAGGTGAGCCTGTCTCATGATGAGGAGTGAGGGGGTGGGATTACTCCTTCAAATCCTGTCTGCAAAGTCCTCCTTCCTTACCCCCCTCCACCTCATAGAAGCTTTTTCTAACCAGAACAGGCCACTCCCCTGCTTATAGTGAGCTTCTAAGAGCAAGAGAATAGGGTCCCTGAATGCCTCCCAGAAGCCCCCCTGCCCTACAGGACCTGACCCACCCACCTCTTCACTTCTTTTTGCCCAATTCCTTCCCTGCTCTTGATACTCCGGCCACATCAGCTTTTTGTTAGGTCTTCAAATGCCCCAAGCTCTGGCGACTCATCCAAGGCCAAGCCCAAGGTTGCATCCTGAGCACTAAGGCATCCCTGACTCAGCCTGTCCCCAATAAGTGCAGAAGCAGAGAAGAGGGCTGATGGTAGCAATAAGTCATGTCAGGGAGGCCGTCCCCGCGCCCGGCAAGTCCAGGCCTGGTTCTCAGGAAGTTGGGTGTGATCGATCACGCACGGGGCACATTTATTTGGCTCATTACAAGAGTTAACTAAGTTTTCAGGGAAGAGAGGAACTGGGAGACCAAGACTGTCTGGGGAAGAGAACACCGTGGGCTAAAAGTAGACTCCCACTCCCCTCTATACCACAGAGAGGCAGTGAATTCTTTCCCAGTCACTCTGACTTGGATATAAATCCCAGCTCTGGGTCTTGCCAGACCTTAAGCAGATGTGATGTTAAGCAAATCAGTTCATCTCTCCAAGCCTCAGTGGCTCCTGCTGTGAAATGGGGATAAACAGACTTTACGCAGCTGGACTGTTTTGTGGCTCACATGAGGGAATGCGAGGAAGGGGCTCAGCATGCACCTGGTAAGCGTAATTATCATGAACAAAAGAATCATAAAAGGTTGCGGCTTAGAGGTCAAATAATCCAGGTACAGTTACTGATGCCTCAGTAACCTCTGGAGGAGACAGTGTGTGGAGGTTCCTAGGCAGTAGGCAGGGGTGTAGCCTGAGGATCTGGGTCTTAAAAGCTCCCCATGGGTTTTCAAGTCATGTTTTGGAAACTACCGATAAAGCCCAGGCACCAAATTTAGAGATGGAGAAACTGAGCCCAGAGAGGGATAGAGACGGGCCCAAGGTCACACAGCACATCTTTGGCAGTTGTGTCAGCTCCAGGACACAGATCTCTGACTCCCAGTCAGGTGGTCTTCCTGATGGTCCAAGCCGAGTGGTTGTATTAGGTCACATGGGGGTTCCTGGCTCCGGCTGAGCCCCCAAGGCTAGTGTGAGGGATTCCCACTCAACTCATGCTCTTGGGGGTCACTGATGCTCTCAGAGTCCCCAGCTGTCTTTTTTTTTTTTTAAGATTTTATTTATTTATTTGAGAGAGAGAATGAGATAGAGAGAGCATGAGAGGGGGGAGGGCCAGAGGGAGAAGCAGACTCCCTGCCGAGCAGGGAGCCCGATGCGGGACTCGATCCCGGGACTCCGGGATCATGACCTGAGCCGAAGGCAGCCGCTTAACCAACTGAGCCACCCAGGTGCCCCGACAGGAAAGGTCTTTTTTTTTTTTTTTTAAGGTTTTATTTATTTATTTGAGAGAGAGAGAGCTCATGAGAGGGGGGAGGGTCAGAGGGAGAAGCAGACTCCCCGCCGAGCAGGGAGCCCAATGCGGGACTCGATCCCGGGACTCCAGAATCATGACCTGAGCCGAAGGCAGTCGCTCAACCAACTGAGCCACCCAGGCGCCCCCCCAGCTGTCTTTTTAATCCTTTCAGTACACAGTGCCCATGAGAATGTCTGATGTTCTTTGGAAACTCTCTATCTTATGTACTCTCACAGATGAATACACCAAACCCCTTTTCTCTCATTGCAAGGTGGGCCATCATTTTACCCCATGATGCAAATATAGAATGATCTGCATGCATGTGACACAGCCCAGCAATGGACTATTAATGCATATTCGCTGAATAAATGAAGCGATGAACATGCTGACTCAGCGAACAAATGAAACATCACAGAGAGTATAAGTGCCTTGAGGTGTGGCATTGTATAGTCCACATATTCAATATTTGCTGTTTGTGGCTGAATCAGTGAATCAGGCCCCGGATTGCCCACAGCCTAGTGCGGAAAACAGGGGTATAAGCAAAAGTTAGGATAGTGCAGGTCTGTTACTTTGACAGGAGTGCCTGCCTGGGGACGTGGAAGCACAGCCAAGGGAGGGGGAGCGGAGGGGAGGCTCTAGGAAGGGATCCCAAAAGGGAATACAGGCATTGGGAGACTGGGGAGGGAGAAAGGGAGCCAGTGAAGACAGCCTGACTTGGGGGACCTTGGGGCCTTGTTCCAATCACAGAAAAGAGGCCCAAGAAGGAGAAAGGCAGGTTACAGACGAATACGGACGACATGGTGCCATTTTGTAAGAATTCAAAGTGTATGTGCCCAAATTGAGGGCCATTCCACAAAATAATGGGTCTGTATCTTCAAAAACACCAACGTCAGGAAACACGAAGGCCAAGGAATCATTCCATCATGGAGTCTCTCTGGCCCTCAGTTTCTTCATCTGAAAAACAGGACTAATTTTCTCTATCACTAGCCCTTCAAAATTGTTTGCGACAACCTAATCCAATAAGGGGTATCCTCTGCCACACGCACAGAATAAATGACTATTTTTATTACTACTTAGAATAAAACTACCCCAGGACCTGAGGAATTAATTTGTTTTCAGCCAAATCTCATTAACTGATTGTCCAAGTTTATGCATTAAGGAAATAATGGCATATTATTTATGCACATATGCACACTTGGCTACCTCTCGGCAACTCTGCTCAGAATGTATTTTCCCACATGTGCAAGAGAACAAGGAGCCAACATACTGTTGCCATAAGTGAAGTCAGTAACATTGCCCTCAGCTGGGTTTCCTGGAGTTCTGGCCTCTGTTTCTACAAAGTCTGGGATGGTTATAGAAGTTTCTCTTAAAGTGATACATTTACGTGGCCCATGAAAGAGCATCACCTAAAAAAATGTTGTTGTTTTTTTTCCCCAGAGATGACTGGGTGAGACCACACCACCTCATTACGTGTAGATACCAACCAGGGCTAGTGGCCCTGCGAATGCACCGTTCCTAGCTCTGGTCCCTTAGAGAGAGCTGCTCTCTGCCTGGAATTCATCAGGCCAAAATGAGAGAGAGTGGGAAGAGAGAGAAAAGAACTTGCACATCTGAGTCACACCTGAGTCGGCAGAATGACTGCATGTTAGGTTCTCTGAGGGCAAGGTTATGCCTTACTTACTTCTGCACCTCTAGCGCCTACCAAGTGCTTGCTACGGCACAGAAGGTCTTGAAGGAAGAGCAAGTGGATCTTGAATGAATGAAGGAATCCTAATCCACCAGTGCTTAGCCATCTGAGCTCCAGCTTCCTTATCTATAATCAAATATCTATAAGAGTCACCCTCGGGGAGACGAACCATGAGAGACAATGGACTCCGGGAAACAAACTGAGGGTTCTAGAGGGGCAGGGGGTGGGAGGATGGGTTAGCCTGGTGATGGGTATTAAGGAGGGCACGTTCTGCATGGAGCACTGGGTGTTATATGCTAACAATGAATCATGGAACACTCCATCAAAAACTAATGATGTAGTGTATGGTGATTAACATAACAATAAAAAAATTTAAAAAAAAAGAGTCACCCTCGGGGGCTCTGCTAGTAATTAAGCAAGATTCTATAAATTAAGCCATGGTGGGGATTCTAGAGCATTATGGGAATTTGTTTCCTGCACAGCCTTTCCGGGGATCTACTTTCTTTGGAAACAGGGTAAGTGGAGGCATAGTGGAGAGACAAGACAGGTAAGACCCAGACATTGCCTTCTGGAAGCCCCTGATGGCAAGAGGGCTCAGGGAGGACCAGGCTATGCCCACGTGGTTCCTCGTCTGGGGTTTTATGGCTGAGCTGAGCTGAACCTTGATCATTAAATAGCAGTCAGTGAGTGATGGGTTCACCCAATCGGACCTCTGCTTTCTGCTTAGAACCTCAATTTTATTAACCAAGATAAAAAAATGCCTTAAATTGGGAAGCAGAGGCTAGGTGGTTGCTTTAACATCAATGTTCCTATCTGAATTCCTACAGAAATCATAGCAATATGCGCAGCTGCAAATTCTATTCCAGCTGGGAATGATACACCAAGTCTCTCTTCCTCTCTCAAGACTCTTGGGAACGGTTGCTCATTCATTTACTCGTAGTAGTATCTACACTGAGTATCCAATTTTTTAAAAAGATTTTATTTATTTATTTGAGAGAGAGAGAGAGAAATCATGAGCAGAGTGGTAGAGGAAGAGGGAGAAGCAAACTCCCCGCTGAGTAGGGAGCCCACCGCAAGGCTTCATCCCAGGACCCTGAGATCACAACCTGAGCCGAAGGCAGACGCTTAACGGACTGAACCACCCAGGCGCTCCCTGAGTATCCAATTTCTATCAGGCACCGTGCTAAGCTACTGATGGAAAATTCCCTATTTTTGTCTCATACCAACTAGATGAAAAAGGTACCGTTATTTCTCCCTCCTATACTGTTTCCATAAAGTACAAACAACTTGCCAAGGTTTATATGGCTTGTAAGTGACAAAGCTGGGATCCAGACTGAAGCTTCTGGGATCCTAACTTCTGAGGTCTTGGCCACCGCCATATGCCCAGTGAGCACCTGCTGACTGCTCAATGTGCCACGCTCTGAGTTACATGTTGGTGACAAAGACACGAGGTGTTCTTAGTCTGGGAGGAGGACAACCATGCATTAGCATGCATGCTAATAATAAGCACTTCTCGCACACTAATTAAGAATGATTACACTTCAACATTCATTCATTCCACAGCTCTGCATTTATTGAGCTTCTGTTTTCTGGGAGATGTACTGCTCATTGAGAGGAAATGCAACACATCCCCTGCCTTGGAGGACCTCATTGTCTAGAAGCGGGGAGAAAGGCTTTCAAACTCTTGCATCTGTGGGGAAGTGATTGATAGTGATTGTAATCTGTTTGTGGATGCATCCCCTGGCTGGACACCTGCTCTGCTCTAGCAGGAGACCAGGTCCTGGGCTTGTAATACCTCGAGGTGAGTACACAGTGAGACTGCGTCCTTCCGATTTTTCTGTGACATCAGTTGTAGGACATGATACATGTTGAACGAGTATATGATGATGATATGATGATGACATCATAAATATTATCTAATATTATATATGTTACTGTAAGTATTGAACGCCTACTGGGTACCAACCACTATTCTATGCATTTTATAGGGTCAACTCATGAATTCTCACTGCATCCTGTGATGTGGGTCCACTGATCATTGTCCTTTCACAGCTGAAGAAACGGAGGCCCAGAAAGTTCAGTAACTTGCCTAAGCTTACACATTCAGACTAACAAGAGCGGTCTGAGGCTTTCTTCAGAAACAACAATAAAGTGTTGCTTTTAACCCCAACTGAAGTAAACGTATGCAAATGAGCCCCAGCACATCATTTTTTATTTATGCCATAAATTAGGCAAATTTCCCGTCCTGAAGCCCTGGAAAACTAGGACTGATTCCACATATTTTTCATTAATTTCCAAGGTGGTTGGCTCCAAATTAGCTTTACAAGTCCGTAAACCTACCTTGGAGGGGGCATGGAGGTAGAGGTCTGATCAAAAGTCTGTAAGGAATGAGGAATCAGAGGATTCTTTGTCCGTCTGTCTCCTTTTGCTCACAGCTTTACAGTTTAGTGGTGCACTTCCACATCCAGGGCTGCCACATACAGTTGCATAGGTTGTGCACTGCTTAACTTCAGGGGCGGGGGACCATTCACCTACACTGCTGGAGATGGTCGGAGAGGTGACATAAGCATTGCGATCTCACAATCCACCCTATGGGGGAGGCACAGGAAGCATTACATTCTCTTTTTGCAGATGGAAACTGAGGCTTAGTTGATCAGACCCCTTCCTCCAGCATAATACAACACAGAAACACCAGGGTTGGGGTCCACATCCAGGCCTGTCTCGGTCCTATGCCAGTGCTTAGTCCACCACTCTCAGAAAGTGTACTCTGAGTACATTCTTTTAAACACCTCTTCCTTCTGTTTCCATAATATTAAAGCTTTGAAGAAATCACAACATTATATAATAGCCACATTACTAAAACCATGCAGAGAAACCACATGTTTGAAAAAGCACATTCTGTTTTCCCACTAACCTCTGCCTTTGCTCCTAAGTGCATTGTTCTCATTCCAGGTGAACCTTCTCATGAGGAGGGGGAGGGCTCCTGAGGCCCTATCTTGAAGCTGCTCTTCTTTTTCTACCCCAGCTTGATGGGCAGAGAATGGACCCCTTGAAATATACCCAGTTACACCAGTTTATGAGGACCCCCTCTCATAAACGCCCACTTCAAATGATCTTTCTCTAAGCTTACCCAAATGATGGGAAGACTGTGCATTTTCTGCAAATACTTTTTTAAAAAAGATTATTTATTTTATTTTATTTTTATTTAGAGAGCGTGGGGGGAGGGGCAGAGGGAGAAGGAGAGAGAGAGTCTCAAGCAGACTCCCCACTGACTGCGGCGTCTGACGAGGGGCTTGATCCCATGACCCTGAGATCATGACCTGAGCCGAAATCAAGAGTTAGAAGCTCAACGGCCTGAGCTACCCAGGCAACCATCTGCAAATGCTTTTGTGCCCTTTGCTTCCCAAACTGGGGTCATTTGTGGCCAAAAATGCGTTTCTTTCTTTCCTTTCTTTCTTTCCTTCCTTCCTCCCTCCCTCCCTTCCTTTCTTTCATCCATTCAACAAACTGCTGAGAATAAAGAAGTAATATGAGACAATCCCTGACCCCAAGGACCTCACTGCCCAGTGAGGAAGGGAGATGAGTCAGCAGATACACTTGTGATCTTTCCCAGTTCTTAGATATATTTATCAGTGAGGCCACAGCTTGATGACTACGGATGAAAAGAGTTCCAGGGCCACATCGTGGCAATTGGAAGGGTTGAGAAAGCAACTATGGAGGACGGCAGAGCCGGAGTGTGAAATGTTACTAGTGGTGATCGCTCTCTACCCCAAGTACGGACGGGACTAGCTCTGTGTTCTGCCTCACGGCATGCTTACCACACCTGCCACAGATGATTGGATTAAACATGAGCAGCCAACCTCGTGCCCCAGCAGGACAAGCCATATTCCTCAGGAATCTGAACAGGGAAGCATGAAGAAGTTGAGTGTTAGGGGCTATGTCTGGACTGCCATGACCTAGAGCAGTACGATCCAATAGAACTTTCTACCAAGATGATAATGTTCTCTCTCCAACATGGCAGCCACTAGCCACACATGGCTACTGAGTACGTGAAATGTGCTAATGGGACTGAGGAATTCTAACTCCAACTTAATTTCATTTTAATGAATTCACATTTAAAACTAAATAGCCACATGTGGCTAGTGCCTACCATATTAGATGGTGCACATGCAGAGTTTGAGCCGGAGAAGCCATGACAGCCCATGCGTAAGTAGAGGTGATGAGGGAGATCACTGGTGAGTGAGCAGAAGGAGGCAGGCGAGAGAGAGAGCGAAAGAGCCAGAAGCAACAGATGCAGGGAGAAGCAGATGCTGTGGAAGAGAGAAATGGAGGAAAGGAGCCCATCCCTGGAGCATCCTTGGCCCAATATTTGGGGTAACCTCTTAGTCTTGGTCTATCCTAAATGACGCTTTGCTCTGTAAAGCCAAAAGAAAGACTGGTTCCTCTCTTGGAAGCCAGCATTGATCTAAGAATCTGAGAATCAGCTAAGATTCAACAAATCATTGCCATCATCATCATCACTCCCCCCACCCCAATCATCCCAGTTAGGTGACTTGTCTAAGATCACACCATTAGGTTGGAACCAATATCTGTCACTCCAGAGTCTGGGCTCTTTATTGCACTTTACTGCCTTGCTGGGCTCTTAGTCCTGAGTCAGTGCTCCATTTCGGCATCCCAGCTCACTCATTTATGATGCAAAACCTTGGCACATGCCTACCCCCAAACTGGGAATGGGTAAAACCAAACAAGGAAACCATCACCCACTGGCTCATACCCACCCCTCTGCCCTATAGGACTTGTCTGAAGCTCCAGACTCCACATATTAGACTGTACCCACCCACCTTGCTCTAACTTCCAGCCCTTGAGTCATCCTTGCTATCCATCTACTTGCCCAAGGCTGGCCCTGACCACATCATCCATGCCTCAAGCAACCCTTCCCCAGATCTCTACACCACACACCACCACTGGGTTTCTCAATGAGCCACTCTGTATGGCCCATGGTGAGAGCAGGGAAGCACGGGGAGGGGGGCACCTGGCCTGGGACCTGCACCCCCCTGAGCCTCCATGCTTTATTCTTGCTTGCTTGACTCGAGCCATCTGCTTGGATGGCACCATTCCCAGGTGTGAGCTGGTCCACGAGTGCCTCAAAGATTCAAGTGCCAAGTCAGCACGGGAGGGAGCTACGGCTTGATTTCAGCTTCTGCTAACGCTCCTTTTATGCAGTCACTCTGCCATGGCCTCACAATGTAAATATCCAATTTGGGTAATGGATGCCATTGGTTTCTTGGAGACAGATGTCTTAAGGCTCTCCACGGGGCTCCGAACATACATTAGAGGAGAGCAGGGATTCCACTGTTCTTAAAAGAGGGTAAAGTTCCTTTAGAAAAGAAGTCAGAAAACAGGAGTCAGAGGTTCGAGTCCTGGCTCTGCCACTCAATTGCAGTGACACCTTGGGTGAGTAGGTCCTTTCTTGTCTTTGGGTCTCTTTTCTCAGTAAAATGAAATTATCAGAGAATGGACTGAGGCAGGTTGAGAGGCTGAAGAACTGTTAAGATCTGATAAATACAACAGACCCCGGGAAGGGTACCTTGCTAACTTTTTCTGGAAAGCATGTCAATACTAAGCCCCCATTTATCACATCCTCTCTGGGAAAATGAGCAGAGCACAGACCATTGCCCCCAAGTGAGGCCCACTGACGGCTCGGGGCAACCAAGCTCTCGTTGGCATCTCACAGAAAGCAACTCTAAACATGGGTTTTTATTCCCTTTTCTAGTTTCTGCAGCTGCCAGGGACCCAAGAGAAGGCAGATTCTACAACACCCAGTGTCGTGCCCAGAAAGTTTCTATTTTGAAATGAGCTAAGCCACAGGGTAAATAATTGCAGCCAATATGCCCTTTGGAAAGAGACACGGCTCCGGCTGGGACCCATTGAGTGGACGGCCTCGTGGCTGTGTGTTTGCACAAAGGTTGTTGCTGTTCTTCACATAGTGTCTCTCTCTCCTTCCTCCTCTAATTCCTCTTTCTCATCTTCCTTTCTGTAGAATTTGCCAGTGATTTCACATCTCTTAGCTCACTGATTTTCCTCACAGCAATTCCTTGAGGTAGGATGGTCTTGTCGTTTCCAGTTTTCAGGTGAGGAGCCAAGTCTCCAACAGGCTGCCCAAGACCACACAGATGTAGGAGAAAGAGTCAGGAATCGAATTCAGATCTTCAGACTGATGCTACCTCCCCACGACTGGTATTAAGGTGAAAGGTAATTTAGCATGGTTTTACAAACGGGTTGAGCCTTATGCTGGGTGAGATACAGGCTGAGAGACATATGGATGAGGAAGCTTCGGTTGAAGGTTTTGAGGGAGACATGTGAAGTGGTAACTCATGCATTGTGAGTACCTGAGTTAACTATAATAGAGGGATAAAATGTAAAGGGAGGGGTGCCCAGAGTATAATTAATAACTGGCACAGAGAAGAGAGAGGCAAGGGAAGTTTTCACAGAAAAAGACAAACAGTGACTGGGTTTTGAAGGATGAATAGAAGCTCACCAGCTGAATATTGGTAGCAATAATGGCAACTTTTTATTGAGTGCTTGCTATGGGCTACATGTATGTACCTACTTTGACTATTGGTAACAATCTTGCAAGGGAGACAGGACCCTGATCTTACATATCAGGCCCACAGTGTTCAGAGCACTGAAGTGCATAGCTCAAGGTCATGCTGCTCAAATCAGCCAGCTGGGCATTTCATCTTCAGCTATACAGACTCTTAGGATGACAGGCCAGTTTGAAGGTACTGCATGATAAGAAGGATGCTTCACCCAGGAGTCATCAGAGGGCCTATGGAGGGTTGAGACGAACTGTTTCTCCTCTTGGCAAGCTGACTTGAGACACCTGGCATCTGCCACTGGGTGAGGAAACACCTCCCCTCCCGGAGTCCAGTCAAACCACCCTAATTTCTGGGCTTGTGTCTGCTCTCCATTTGGCCATGGCTATGTGACACCTCATACCCTAGCATCTAAAACAAACCTGGGCTTTGGAATCAAATAGCCCTGGGTTTGAATCCTGACCACATCATTCATTGCTTATAACACCTTAGCAAGTGTCAATACCTTTCAAGACTCAGTTTCCTTATTTGTAATATTTACTTAGTGACAGCACCTGATAGAGTTGGTTGAGGATCATAGGAGTGAATATATAGGGTAAGCACATGGACAGTCCTCTGGCAGAGTGGACCCACGCTAAATGGCAAATAGCAGTGCTATATTTTGCCATTCTTTCATAACAAGCCCAGGAAGAAATGCATGGGAGTGCTTGGGGTCTTGAGCCTCCCATGCCAGCACCCACCTTCCTAAAGCTTGACTTTCCGGTATGCATAAAGCGTAAAGTCTCTTAACTCCCATGTCTCATCCCAGCCCTGTGAGGACAGCTTTGTGTATGTGGTTGTGGTTACTGTGATCCATTTTACAGATGGGAAAACTGAGGCTCATGGCTAGGAGGTGATTGAGTTTAGGTTCCTGAACTTAGGAGCTTACAGAAACCAATTTCCTACACTTTAAGTTTTCCATTAATGGTTGGGTGGCTTGGGAACAAGAGAAATTACAAACAGCCAGAATTTCAAAGCCAGCCAACAAACCAGCCATACTGCTCACTCTCTTTAGTGTACTCTTCTTGGCTGGGAAAAATAATCCTTATGCTCTCTTTTTCTTTTTCTCTTTCTTCTTCTCTCGTTCTTTTAGAGATATTAGGGGCTTTGGAAAATCCTAGTTGATTTGGGTCTCTGCCCTGCCAGATTTTGGCGTTTGGTGAGCCAGGGTTCAGACCCGTCCAGCCTGACCACACGCCAACGATGAAGGCATCTTGTACACACAGTTCATTGGGAAACAATATGGGACCCACCTTGGAAGGCTCTGTGCCCAGCACTCAAGCACCCACGCTCAGTGTCAGATTATCTGGATTCAAATCTTACCTCTGCCACTTCCTAGCTGACGACCTTGAGCTTCCTGAACTAACAGTCTCTCTAAGCCTTGGTTTCCTCATCTATAAAATGGAGAAAAATTGTGGAGTTTAAATAAAATAACCTATGCCAGTGCCCGACATATATTCAGTAATCATTAGATATGACAATGATGAACGAACCGCCCACATATACATTGTAACCTGTTCAACTTCCTGACTCACTTCGATTCAACCAGTTTTACTTGAGTGCTTACTATATATCAGGAACAGCGGTGGGCAGAGGGTACACATCCAACACGCCTCTGACAAGTATTTACTGGCTCCCGTCACGTATCAGCAAAATCTGCCCACGAGCTTGGGGGATGCGGAATGTAAGAGGCAACCGTGAGGCGTGGCATTAAAAAAATTGATACCAGGTTGCAACCACTTCACAGCTTTGTGACTCTCGACACGCTGCTTGACCTCTTTGTGCCTCCATTTTCCCAGTCTATAAAATGGGGATAATTATCGCATCTATTGGGGCCATTGTGAGCGCTCTCCGAACAAATCTATCCAAAGCACTTATCACGGGACTTGGAACAAAATCGACACTCAGTGAATGCTGTTTGCATTGTTGAGACACGGTCCCCGCCGTGCTGTAGTAAATTACATCAGGCAGGTCCACGAGAATCATCCCATTCTCTCGGGGACACCCTTGCCCCCACCCCTTCACCAATACCAAGAGGTTGCTGCTGAACTACAGTAACCAGAGGATTATGCAAATATGCTAATCCAGGGAAGCGGCATTTACCCAGCACTGTGGCTGCTATTGGTACTCCCTAACCGGGACTGGCTGTCTTCAGAGAGGATTCCTTTGGTGTCATCACAACCTCTAGTGGACAACAACGAACACGACGCCTCACGGGCCTTTGTTCCAGCCTTCCTCTGCAGAGCCCACGAAGTCCAGGGGAGAGCAGGGAGGAGGGGCAGGTCTGACGATTTCTTTCACGTGTCAGGCTGGGTGCCCACCAGCCTGCCCCTCCCACTCACTCCTCTTTCCCTCTCTCTAATTCCACCGGTGTGTGATGTGCCCCTAAAGTGAAGCCTGCTTCAGAATCTTCACTGTGGAAATCGTCCCCCTGGCGGCTGGTCCCTGTCACACCCCTGCAGGGCCAGCTTAAATGCTACCTACTCAGGGAAGCCTTCCCTGACTACCTCTGGTGAGAATGAACCACCCCCCCGCCCCGAGACCCCATGGCACTCTGATAGTCCCCTCCTGAAGCACAGACCACAGGGCATGGATGCTAGTGGTTTACTTCTGATCTCTCTTGCTAGGCTGTTATTGCTAGGGCAGGGACCTCATCATATGACTGTGTCTCCTGCACCCTACGTGGGGCTTGCTGCATGCATACAAAGTGCTCAGTAAATGTTAAATGAATGAATGAGTTAACGTCTTCTCCAGAAGATTCTCTCCTTAATATCTCCTTTCCAACCATTACACTGCCATCCTACATCTCTGGTACCATGGACTCTGCTTCCTGATGGTAATACTGAGGCGCACAGATTTGCAGTATGAGACTTCAGGAAGGAAGGGCACCTGCACCAGGTGAAGAACAATTCTCACCTGCCACAGGCAGCATATAAGTACCTGGGGTTACTCACTATCCCACCTCCACCTCTCTTACTTTGGCCTAAATTATCCAGTTATCTATGCCAACATCATCTTCACACCAACTTCGGGGATTCGCTCTCTTGGTGCCTCCTAATAGGGGCAACTTGCATTTGGGAACACAGGGAAGTAAATGCAGGACCATTACTTGAGCATCTACTATGTGCCACCTGCTTTACAAGGAAGTGTTATGTAATCATTGCAACCATCCTTCCAGACTGAGACCATCAATCCCGCACTCCTGCCCCCATTCTGCAGATGGTAAAACGGATGCTCAGAGAAGAGAGTTCTGCTGGAGGTCACGCATTCATAACCATGGAGCTGGACCTGGACCCAGGTTTTCTTTTTTTTTTTTTTTTTTTAAGATTTTATTTATTTATTTGACAGAGAGAGAGATAGTGAGAGCAGGAACACAAGCAGGGGGAGTGGGAGAGGGAGAAGCAGGCTTCCCGCCGAGCAGGGAGCCCGACGTGGGACTCGATCCCAGGACCCGGGGATCATGACCTGAGCCGAAGGCAGACGCTTAACGACTGAGCCACCCAGGCGCCCCTGGACCCAGGTTTTCAAAGCCACAATATTTCTTTTCCAGAATGCTATAAATCTAATACCAGCGCCCAGCTCAAATTCCCCAGAACAACAGCCTTGCCACAGCCTCTTTGGTGTTTTGCAATTTGGCTGCATGAAGGAAACCACAGACTGGGAGGAAAAGGGACAGCTGGACTCTGCATTCTGAAGCTGCCTTTCTTGTAGCATTCTCCTGCCTTCTTATCACCTTTCCTTCCTCTTTTTCACTGCACAGCAAGTGTCATCAATAATTTCCCTCTGAGAAATAGGAATCAATTGTAGGAAGCAGAAAGGGGCGCGGGTAGAGGTGGAGGCGAGGCCATCTTTAGAGCTCCACTCTGCTGACCTTTGACATTGCGCTCCCCTGCTGGTTGGTCGCAAAGGGCAGAATTGGCTCCTTCTGCCCTCAGTCACCAAATGCAGCTTTGAGCGCCCCTAGTGGAGGTCTGCAGCACGCCAGTGGACCGAGCGGGAGGACCAGTAAATCGAGCCCTTTTGAATAGCTTTTTGAATAGCAAGAATTTGTGAGCAAAACCACAAAACAAGCCACTCTGATCAGGAAACATCCTTTTGCCTTAGAGGAGGGGGGAAGGAATATAACATTATTTTCCTAATGTCTAACTAAGCCTTGTGAACACAAGAAGAATCCCTCAAGCTTAGATAAGGTGGCCCCTGGCAGGAGCAGCCAAAACTCCATGGGAAAGAATGGCAATCCATAATGAAAATAGTTGTTAAGTGAATTTAACAACAACGCACATTAGAGACTAGAGGAGGCAGCAAATTTGAGTCCTATTGAGCAATATTGAATTTCCTTTATTAATTCAAGAGAAAAAGAAAAGAAATGACACTCAGGCTCTGCAGTCTTAGCACGTAGCTACAATTATTCCCCATGTGCCTATCTTAGACAATAAGAAGCCTCTTCAAAACCAAGTTATACTTTATACTTATTCATGCCTTACAGCAAAATGGCCCAGAGAATCACGTGACCTGCATAAGAATGTAGCAACAAGTCCCTTTCAAGTATTTACAAATCCCCTCACTGCACAGGCAAACAGGACTAGCTTGCAACACTGTATTAGATGCACCGCTCTCCTGACATTAGTGGAAGTTGGGCTCCAGGTTAAAAATAGAGTTCATTGTGAAAGGTCAATTGTTTCCAAATGTACCATCAGAATTGGCAGTGCTCACTGGTTATCCTCATTCTTTCCTTACCACTCAGAGTCAGAAGCACAGGGTTATTAATGAGCCTTCTGAAGTAGTACCTCTTTAATTTGTCAGTGACCTGAAGTTAATTAAAAATATATGCTGGCTAGTTGTAGTGTCGAAGAGTTGGAAAAATAATATGAAGTGTCTTAAAAATTAACACACACATATTTTGTGTTTGAAGCCAGTGAAGGAAACAGGATATGAAATCCTTGTCTTGGATGACAATTCAATACGTGCCATTAAGATATTTTTCCTGGAGGGTGGTGTACTGGAGAGTGTGGTCCTCAAAGGAAGAATCACTTTAGAAAAGCCAGCAAGACACTGAGTAGCTTTGGGCTCTTTCTGTGTGTTAGTCACAACACAGATTCAAAGGGGGATGAGGGAGGGAGATGTGGACGATGTTCAAGGCCACCAAGCCATTGTTGGAAAGACAGCTAATTAAAAAAGGGCATGCTGTGGTGGAAACGATTTATTTAAACCAATTCTCTTCTCCCATCTTTCCCAGAGAAATTGTCCAGACCTGGTGTAAATTGTGATTATTATTGCTTCATAAAAGGGGGGTTCTTTAATGATATGCTTTGTTAAACAAAAGGTGATGAATTATTTCCTTTCCTTTGCACTCCGGGGCTCCACATTTAAAGAGAAGGGGGTGGGGGATAAAATGCCTGATTTATGCTGAGGAGGGCACTCCAGGCCGTGGGGAAGAGTTGGAGGGAAGGGGACTCAGCTGGGGCCCACGGAGCTGAGAGCTGTCCGCGGCCTTTGGTGCTGAAAGCAGGTGTGCGCGCCAGGGGTCCAGAACTTCTTAGGGAGCAAGGGCACAGCCTGTGCCCCAACTCCGGGTCAAGATGGTACAAACAGAGATCGAGGCTCCAGATGGGGAGGGTGTGCGCCCTCGGACTGTCTTCAGCCTGGGAAGACCCTGCAACTGCCTGCTTATTTCCCTCACGAGGAGCGCGTTTCTGGGACCCGGAGACCTCTCAGAAGGCTACGTCGGGTGGTCTACCAATGCTCTCCTCCACTTTGGGGTCTCCTAGTGAACTGATTAAACCCTCACAGCTCTTGGGGTTAGCTGTGGGTGAGTGAAGCGCCCAACCTCCCAACACACAACTTTTCCTGGGGGACCTCAGCGGGGTGGAGAAGAGGGTGTGGCTCCGGGTCTGGGAAGGAGGAGCAACCATCCTCGGCTAAACTTGGACCCCCTTTCCCAACCCGCAAGCACGTGGTGGCTGAAACTATCACCGCCACCTCCCCAATTCATAATAGTGTTGAGACACTAGGCTGTCTGGGGTGGGTGGGGAGGGAGAGTGTCCGCTCAGGTTCCCGACTGTGACCTGACGTCTCCTCTCCCTCCCCCGCCAAGTTCTGAGAACCCTAAGGCCCCTCCACCGGCCTCCAAACGAAAGCCACACCCAAGTTCGGCATTCAGGCAGTTGGGATCCGTCCAGGGACCCGGTCCCTCAGGGCAGCCTGAACCAAAAGGAGGCAAGGGGTCCTAGAGTGGGAGGGCGCGGCGCTATGACGCCCCCAGACGCACAGTTCGAGTCTAGTTCTCAGTTGCAGGGCGGGTCAGCTGCCCCCTTTCTCGTCCTCTCCCCGAAAGGCTGAGAATTATCTGGCACCCAGCCCCGGGTGCGGTTGCAGAGCGCTCCGGGCATCTGGGGTTTGGGGGAGACCCCACTCCAAGGATATTCTCTGGGGCTGCAAAGGGGAGTCAGCCCCACAGCCGAGCAGACCGAAAAGGAGCCCGCAGCCGAAGCAGGGAAGCGCCGGAGTCCTTCAGACACATCCCCGCCTCCACACTCCCATCAGCCCGGGCCGAGGGGACGCGGCTCCCAGCCCCGAATTTGGGCGGCCGCCCCCGCTCCCCAACCCAGCAGGCGGTGCTCGAGGCGCCCGGGTCGGCGCAGACCCCCAGCCGCCCCGCACTCGCCGCAACTTTGCCCCCTCCCCCGCCCCGCCCCTCCGGGCGCTTACCTCCCGCCAGAGCTGCCGCGGGGCTCCCCAGGAGCAGGGCGAGGAGCAGCGAGGTCCCGCCGAGTACCGCGGCGGGCGGCCGGGCCGCGGGCATCGTGGCAGCGGGGGTCGCGGCGCCGTGGGCTGCGGGCAGGCGGACGGCGCGGGAGCCGAGAAGCCGGGAGGCTGCGAGCGCGCAGGGCAGGCGCGGCGAGGGAGGGGGCCGCGTGCCGGGGCAGCCGCCGGAGCCCCCCGGGCGGACGCACGCTCAGCCCCGCGATCGCTCTGGCCGAGCTGCGCCGGGCGCGGGCGGGCGAGTGAGGAGGAGCCGGCGAGCGAGCGAGCGAACGAGCGGGGAGCGAGCGGGAGGAGGGAGGGGGCTGGGGCCGAGTCTGTGCCGAGCGAGTGCGACGAGGGAGGGAGGGAGGGGGCGGGCGGGCGGCAGGGAGAGGGGCCGCCGCCCCCCCCCCCCGGGGCCAGCCTCCTCCTTTAGCCACCGGTCCCGTCTGTCCCGCAAAGTTTAACGCCAATTCCCCTGGCGTCCTGTGGGCTGAGCGTTTCCTGCCGGCGGATGCTCACGGCAGCCTTGTGCTGACCAGAGGCCAGAGAGCGTCCTGACCATTTTCCAGACGGGGAGATGGAGGCCTCAAAACCTAGCGCAGCCTGCAGCCTACGAGAAGCCTAGAGCTTTCCATTGCTCAGCCTCCCAGAGAGATCCCAGTCCCAGTTCTCTATGGAAGCCCTCCCTGGCCCCTTTGGGCCCCAACCAGCCCTCTGCCCTGCCAGCCTCCCGTGTTTCCAGAGTGAGTCCTGTAACCTAGAAAGTCTCCAACTCTGGGGATCCAATGAGAGCTGTCAATCTCCCTAGAACAAAACAAATGGCCACGAAATTGTGCATCCAATACTGGGTGGGGGGTGGGGGGTCCTAGCCCTGTGAAGCCCAACCAGGGACTATAAATTACAATTTATGTTCTAATCCGAGTTCCATCTTTCACATCCCCATTGTCAACAGGGCACCAGAGCTAGCCAAGGCTTCCTCTGAGCTCAGCCCCTTAGCTCTGCTGTATTTGCTCCCTTCCCCCACCTGAGCTGGAGTTCAAGGCCCACCTTCCATGCTGTGCTCTTGCCCAGCCCTGATTTTCAGCATCTTGTCTTTTCTCCACAAACGGAGGTGGTGGGGGACAGTAAGTGGGGGAGACAGGCAGATGCTTGGGGACAGGCATTTGCCAAGGGCTACATGGGGGACAGGCTTATAGGCACTCCCAGAGACTCAGACAGACTGTGTGGGCTACCTTTGCAGACCTGCCAGTTTCCCAGGCCTGTCACCCCAATTTAGAAGCCCTCCCTCGCCCTCCCCCTACTCCACCTTGCCACACTATCTCCACATTGCAGCCTGAGCAGGCAGAGGGAGCAGATGGAGAGAAGGTTGCAGGCAGCAGCGGGAGGAATATGTCTTTAGCTGAGTGGTGGAGCTGGGAGTCCCTATAAAGAATGGGTGGGGGAGGTGAGCGCAGGGTGGGAGAGGACTGGAGGGGAGAGGGAGCACTTTGGCCTAGGGGATCAAAAGACCCCCACACCCAAAGCTTTCCCATTCGTTCACTCATTCAATGCTTTTTACAGGGCACTCACTACAGAGGCAGATCTGCATCAGGCTTGGAGGACAGAGAGTCCCCAGTAAAACCTGCTCCTTGACTGCAAAAGTTTCCATTCCTGCTATTTCCTGGGTGATTTTTATAAAGAGGGAGGCTGAGACAGGGGGTGCATAAGACCTGATTTCTCCCTTGGGGAAGATGAAGCCTTCCATTGTTTGTGCTGTATTAGGCCGAAAGCTCTGTAAGGAGCGGCCTTGCCTGTCTCCGCCATCACCGTACACTTAGGGCCTGCACAGTACACGGTAATACTTGTTGAATGGAAACATAGACAAGCAAAGAAACTGAGGAAAACAGAAAGGGAGAAGGTGAGTGAGAGAAAAACAAAGAGACAGGCCAGCTCCACGCTTGGCGGCAAGGAAACTGGTGTATGTAAGCATCTCCTGTTTCCCGGGTGCCCCTACCACACAGTACATGGTTGCTCATGTCAACTTCATCATGATCCTTCACCGTGACACATGATCGACTCCATCTGACAAATAAGCACCTGCGTCCTCGATAAGGTCACAACCTAGCTGAGGTCACTTAGCCAGGAAGTGACGGGACAGGGTAGATTCAAGACCAGGTCTGAGTCCAGAGCCAGAACCCATCCCGTCTCTGGAACTGGATGGCTGTCTCCATGCTGTGACTGGGTAGATGTCCCCTGGTGCTTCGATAGCCCCTCGTTACCAACAGGCCACAATGACTAGAAGTCCATCATCAGGGTCACCCTTTTGGTAAAGGCATTGGGCATCTAGAAGGTCATTACTTGCATGCAGGTATGTTATATGAAAGGAGTGCTACTGTTAAATTTTTAACCCATTGAATAACACAGGATTTACTCATTTCGTTTGCCAGCTGATTTACTCTCCCCTGCACAGAGAAAAGTCCTGAGATAATAAGACGTAGACCTTGCAAACTGAGATTATGATGGTGGGAAGTCTCTCTCTCTCTTTTTTAAGATTCCGCCCCCCCACCACCCAAGAAGAAATACCATGACGAGAAGAGCATGATGAGAAGAGCAGCTTGCAGATGAAAACTATCCCCCATTGCATTTTTTTTTAAAGATTTTATTTATTTATTTGAGAGAGAGAGAATGAGAGAGAGAGAACACCTGAGAGGGGATAGGGTCAGAGGACGAAGCAGACTCCCTGCCGAGCAGGAAGCCCGATGCGGGACTCGATCCAGGGACTCCAGGATCATGACCTGAGCCGAAGGCAGTCGCTCAACCAACTGAGCCACCCAGGCGCCCCCCCATTGCATTTTTGATACTCATATTACAGATGAGGAAACTAAGGCTCAGGGAGACAGTGACTTGCTCAAAATCATACACTTGGTCTACCTTTTGTCCAGGCTTATGCTCTGTTACCATAGGACACCTGTGTCCTCGATTCTGGTGTCAGGGTGGACTCCTTGCTACCCACGGCTGCCCAGGGGAAAAATCCTAGCATTGTGCAGAGATGTGTGCCCACAACTCTGTCTACATGTTGCCACTTGATAAATCAGCTCTTAGGCAATTAAAATTGTTTAGGAGACAAAGGTTACATCCTGTCCTCACCTCTTTCTGCTGGCTGAGAAGGGCAAGTTATTTAACCTCTCTGAACCTTATTTTCCTGTTCTGAGGAGAAGAGATAAGAATAACACTTACTGTGTGGGATGATTGACCCAAGTGGATAATAATATCCCTGTGGCATGAGGGGATGCAATAACCCTTATTTCATAGGGCTAGAAACAAGTTCCATGATCTGATGAACTAAAGCATTGAGCCCAGTTCAGACTGTAAGGAAAACACTCAGCTTCATTCTCAAATATTTGGTGTTGTGAGAGAGCAACATGTTAGGAGTCCTCAATTTTGATCCCTCTTCTGATGACTTGCTGGGTAATCCTAGGTAAGTCATCAGCCTCTCTAGGACTCTGTTTCCCTGTCTGTCCATCCACCTATCCATCCATCTATCTACCCATCCATCCATCCATCCATCCACTGACCCACGGCACTCATCCATCTTTCTACAAATACTGTTTGAGCATCTACTATTTATTGAGTAGATATTAGGTGCCAAACTCTTACTAGATGCGTTGGGTGCAGAAGACTCCATCCTTTGCTCTCTAGGGCTGAGAGTTTGGTGAAGTCTGGAAACATGAGTGCCAAATCCTTTCCAGGACTGATGTTCTCTGACAAGGGAGAGTGTAGCAGAACGGTTAAAGCAGGCTTTGAAACCTGACAGATCTGAATTTGAATTGTTTCTCTCCTGCTGGCAGCTGTGTAAGATTGAACAACTGACTTAACTTCTCTGAAACTGTTTCAATGAAGACCTGTGACTTAGATTAAATGAGACAATTATTAGAAAGCACTTAGGATAGTACACATAGCATACAGTAAACTCTCCATCCATCTGTCCATCCATTCATCCACCCATTCTAACAACAAATATTTTTAAAGCATTTTTTAAAAGATTTTATTTATTTATTTGAGAGAGAGAGTGAGAGAGCATGGGAGGGGGGAGGGTCAGAGGGAGAAGCAGACTCCTTGCTCAGCAGGAAGCCGGATGTGGGACTCGATCCTGGGATTCTGGGATCATGACCTGAGCCGAAGGCAGTCGCTTAACCAACTGAGCCACCCAGGCGCCCACAACAAGTATTTTTTTGAGCATCTACCATGTGCCAGACACTGTTCTAGGCACCAAAGATGCAGCAATTAACAAGATGAAGCTCTCTGGAGCTTACCTGATATAAGCTATATCTTATATCTTACCTGATATAAGCTATATTTATATCTTACCTGATATAAGCTATATTTACTGTCTATCAGTAAATTACTATTATTATCACCTATATATATAGGTGAGAGATGGACAGTAAATCCTTTAATAACTTAGAATTTCCAGAGCTCCAGGTCCTATGAGGAAGAAAAATGGGATGATTTGAGAGTAAAGGAGGCAAATTCTTTTTGAGCGATGGGGGATGGCCTCCCACGACTAGAAGGCATATAAGCAGAGAAGTGATTGGTAAGAAGGAGGTATCAGGCCAAGATCTGGGGAAGAGCATGGTCCAGGCAGAGGACACGGAAAGCACAGGCTCTGGGGCTGAAATAGGGTTTTTGCAATAAATGGTAGCCATTGTCAGGATGTTTCTCTGATGTTATTTCTCTGTCCACACAGATCACTGTGCACCAGGGCTTGATTTTGAGATCTCTAGGAAGTGTATACTCAGTCTTGTCTCTCTCCATTAACTACAATGTCAAGGGTTTCAGTTCTTATCCACACTTCTGCCCCACCCAGCACCACATTTCACCCCCAGGAACACTTGTTGTTAGGAAGGTCTTTGCTAGGGTGGAAGGGGGGTGAGGGGATATAACTTCCGTCTTGGAGTAAAAATGAAATACAAAAAGAGATATCTCGAAAGAGAGGGAGAGAGTTTGAAACAACAAAACAGCAATAGTAGTAGCCCAGGAGACAAATCCATCCTGGGTCTTTGAAGGGCAGGCAGAGCATCTAACCAGCATCTCATCCGGTGTTCTCAACCAGGTCTTCCTAACTTTCCATGAGCCCATGCAGCCCCCCGTGTGGAGCGATGAGGTGGTCATATCACTCTGGCCAGATGCTAACAAGGGAATGGTCAGCTGTGACTAAGCCACCCTCATCCAGTGTGTCCACATTACCTAGAAAGAAGCAATTATGCCTCTTGGGTTTCTTGGAAATGCTCGATCGTCTATACCACCAGCAGAGATTCGACAGGGAGACAATGCCTTTATTTCAAACTGAAAGTTTACAGAATACCAAGTGAGCCTGCAAAATGGATTTGCGTTCTCTAGAAGCTTGTCTGGCCAGATGAGAAGGAAAACCAGTGTACTTTGGAAACGTGAAGGAAGCTAAAAGAGAGGGACAAACATGTAGGATCTGATAAGACCCCACAGTCAAGTTCCTGCAAACCCAGCTGGGAGACTTCCCTGGGTTTATGCTTTTGGGCCTCAAAGGTGAGGGAAAAAAATCAATTAAAGATACTGTGTGTATTTATATACTCTGTTGGCATTATAAACTGTAACACGTACCTTTTTCAGACCTTGAAGAACAGCCTAATTCTGCAAAGAGGCACACACCTACGGACTCTTCTAAGACTTCCGTGTTTGGTGACCTGAGGAGCACCTGTGTCCTTGGGAATCAGCAGGTGTATTTGGCCTCAGACGTGCCTGAGTTTCCTCCTCAAGGTGTCACCTTCAAACGTCAGTTTTCTTGTCTGTATCAAGTGAGGGATATCAGGGATGATTTCCTAGGGTTTTTGTAATGGCAAGAGAGAAGATGCAGGGTCAGTGCTGAACTGAGTACCCATCCTGCAGTAGGCGCTCAATAAAAGGGAGTAATTATATTGTAGCATACAGACTGTAAGGGAGAAACACAGCCCAAATATCACACAAACAGCTTTTCTCTAGTAGGATTTCTTTTTTTTTTTTAAAGATTTTATTTTATTTATTTGACAGAGAGAGACAGCGAGAGAGGGAACACAAGCAGGGGGAGTGGGGGAGGGAGAAGCAGTCTTCCCGCGGAGCAGGGAGCCCGATGCGGGGCTCGATCCCAGGACCCCGGGATCATGACCTGAGCCGAAGGCAGACGCTTAGCGACTGAGCCACCCAGGCACCCCTCTAGTAGGATTTCTTAAGTGTCTTTATGTATGTCTAGACCCAGAAGAAAGTCCAGCTGGGGTTAAGGGTACAGAAGGAGTAAAACTCCTAAGCCCATCAGGGGACTAGGCCAATCTAACACATTTTCCATGTGATTCACCTCACTCAAAATGAACCTAGGGCGCACCGTTCTGTTTAATTGCAGACACATCCTCCAGCCCTTTGCCTTCCACGCCAACGTTACCACGCTCTTCCATATGCAGTACCGAAAAGGTCCCTGCTATCGGGCATCCTGCCTTTCTTCCCAGCTTCCTGCCCAAAGCCCAGCCTTTGTCCCCAGGAAGTCAGAGGAGGGTGGGGAGAGAAGACTAATGTCTGAGGCTCAGAGGGTCTGAGTTTTTCCATTACCCCACGCTCTTCTCCAGAAGGAAGCACCACCCAGCAGCAGCAAAAACAGAGGCCAAGAAATTTCCCCTTGGAGATCGCGGATGGGCTTGAGTTGAGGAGTACAAGGAACAGTGGGTGGGAGCTGGAGAGCCAGGAGGCCTCCTCACTAACCCTCGTGTGAGGTCTGTAGGTCCCTTGTCTTCTCTGATCCTTACTTCACCCACATGAAAAAGGAAAATGATTACAAAAAGTGATCTTACAAACCTTCCCAGTGCTTAAATTCGTTCATTCTGCAGTGTTAAAAAGACAACATTCAACTGAGTAAATTTTACGATTTAATTGGCTTTAGTAAGCATTTCCTGAATCAGGCAGCATCCCATCCAAGGAGTAGAAAGGAGCTCTGAGGAGTTGTATAAAAGATTTTATAGGAAGGAAGGCGTGGCGAGGAAGACATCAGCAAAAGACAAGAAAGGATTGTTCTTTCCCTGAGAGGGAATCTGCAGGGGGTGTTATCCTGCAGATGACCTCATCTTCCTTGGGGTGATACGGAGAGCCTCAGTGACAGATTACCTCCAGGGACTGCCCAGAAAGTTCCTGACTACATTTCTAGGGGAGGTGCCACCTGCAGCTAGGTTAGGTATTAAGCCCAGGGACTTGGCCTGAGTGACTCCAGCTTGGGCCTGTGGTTTTCTTTTTTTAAACAGTGGTTTCAGCTTCAACGCCCAAAAGATGCTAGGTTCGACCGGAGCTCTCCAGGTGAAAATCAAAGCTGATGTTTTAAAGCACCTGCTTAGAGTTTACCACTTGAGATCTCATTTAATGCGTATAGCCACCATAGGAGGTTGTATTATTATAACCCAAACTCCTACCTTAGCCTACAGGGTCCCTCAGATCCAGCCCCTCTTCCTCTCTGACCTCATGGTTCCCTCAGGAAGCTCCAGCTGCAAACATTTCTTTTTTAAAAAATTTAAATTCAATTAATTAACATATAGTGTATTATTAGTTTCAGAGGTAGAGGTCAGTGATTCATCAGTCTTAGGTAACACCCAGTGCTCATTCCATCATGTGCCCTCCTTAATGCCCATCACCGAGTTACCCCATCCCTCCACCCCTCCCCTCCAGCAACCCTCAGTTTGTTTCCTGTGAATAAGAGACTCTTACGGTTTGTCTCCCTCTCTGATTTCATTTTGTTTTATTTTTCCCTCCTTTCCCCTATGATCCTCTGCTTTGTTTCTTAAATTCCACATATGAGTGAGATGATATGGTAATTGTCTTTCCCTGATCGACGTATTACCCTCTAGTTCCATCCATGTCATTGCAAATGGCGAGATTTCATTTTTTTTTTGATGGCTGAGTAGTATTCCATTGTATATATATCCTAACCCAAATGTGCCTCTCAGGCTTCGGCTCTCGCTGTCCCGCTGCCTGGAAGCCTCTTCCTCCTGGTAGACTCATAGCTGGCTCTTTGTCATCCTTCTGTGGTCAGCTAGAATGGCACATCCTCAGGGAGCACTTCCCCAGTTTTAAATTCTCCTTAGCAAGTAGCACTACCTAAAACCATCTTTCTTATTTACTGATGTGTTTACAGGTGTATTATCTGTGTTCTCCCACTAGATTCTAAACTCCGTGAGTACAAGAACTTTTTAGCACAAAGCACATAGGGAGGTTTTCAACGAAGTCTCATTTAATACTGAATGAATGAATGAATGAATGAATGAACATCCACTTTGCAGGTGAGTTTTTTTTTTAAGTTCATTAGCTTTAATTAGTACAAAATTATAAATAGAATTTGGGCTAAAGTAGTAAATTAGTAAAAGTAGCAAGACTTGCTTATTTATACAATCTTGGCTCTGAATGCCTATTTCAGGTGATAAGGTCTTTCTATCTCCTGATGTAGGAAGGGTATCTTTCCTATTGGAGATTTATTTTCTGCTATCTGGAGATAAAGAGGGTCAGAGTGTTCTTCCTACACTGGCTGTTTCTTAAATAAGTTTAATTCAAAACAACAGGACAAAGTGGCATATTTTGGGGTGGCCTGTCCTGGGCCCCTAGAGTTCCCTAGAAACTTCCCTAGAGACTTCACATACTAAAGTCTGAGCTGGTCGATTGTTCTGTCTCATGGAACCAGTCTCTTAGTGTTGACAATAGGTCAGTTCTATTAAACCCCTTTCAGGAGGTAGTGATGCATGTTTGTTCCCAAAGTTAGGCTTATGGTTCAGTCAGGTATTAAGAGGCATTTTGAGAGAGATTCCAAATCCTGGAGAGATCAGGGAGGGGAAAAAGATAGATGTTTCAATTCTGCTTCCAAAGGTACAATTTATCAAATTGCTGTGAGTCATATTTTTTTTTTACAGGTAAGTCCAAACTTTATTTAAAACTACATCTTAAATTTAATGATACCAGGGCGCCTGGGTGGCTCAGTTGATTAAGCGACTGCCTTCGGCTCGGGTCATGATCCTGGAGTCCCAGGATCGAGTCCCTCATCGGGCTCCCTGCTTGGCAGGGAGTCTGCTTCTCCCTCTGACCCTCCTCCCTCTCATGCTCTCTGTCTCTCATTCTCTCTCTCTCTCAAATAAATAAATAAAATCTTAAAAAAAAAAAATTAATGGTACTGAACGTCACAAGGGGAAGAAAAAATAAATGAAGACAAAAAAAAAGAAAAAAAAAAAGGAAAGAAAGAAGAAAAACAAACAACCCCACAGTGTATCAAGGCTTCAATCTGTCCAGAATTCAGTTTCTGATGTTTTAAACTGCCAGGGGCAGAAATTAGCACACCTATCAAGAATGCAGTGTCCAACTGATTTACATTTTTATACAGATCGAAACAGATGTTTATTTAGTGCCATGTTCATCCATGCATTGACTATGTAAAGTGAGTTAGATGAGCCTCTGAAGACATCTCCTACGCTTTGGGCTCCCACTGTTTCAGGTTCCTTTAGTGTCTGAGAATTCCCAGCTAATTCTTCAAACTGCATTTCACATGGTGTTTCACCAGATAAATGGTTTTTCTGTTCTTCTTTTACCATTTTCTTTCTTAGATCTGCCTCTGAATATATTGTCAGTTTAGGTGGTAAATCTTCAACTTTCACAAAGTCTTCTTCATCAGATTTTTGACTTATGTTACCAGATTCTGCTTCATAGTCATTCACTGACACCGGAGATTCAGTATCAGGACTTCCAGCCAGAGAGCTCTCAGGAGTTTCCTGAGCAGATTTAACTTCTTTGACTGTAAGCACCAAGGTTTCAATTTCAGCTAAAGGTAAAGGCAAAGGGTTAGGCTGTTTAGATGAATCAATGGTAGTGAGAGAGTCCTTCTGGACAGCGCTATTTAAAGGTTGCTCGTTTTCCAAGATATTGAGGTAACAGGGTTTCACAGGAGTGCTGTCTTGGTCATCTTTACTAGTAGTGGGTTCTTGTTCTGATGAGACATTTTTGCTTTCTCCTGATTTTTCAAAGTCATGTTGCAGAGTACCTGATCATCGTGTTCAGTTTCTTCTATAGCTTCGGTGTTAGCCTGAAGTGAAGTCTGGACGTCCACAAGTCCCTCTTCAAATTCTTCTATTTCTTCATCCTCATTCTCATCTTCTCCACTTCCATAACTAGTCAAAGCCTGAGTTTCAGCTCTGGACTAGTTAATAGACACTGGACATTTCTTCACTTTCTTCATCTTCCTCTTGTTCAGAAACATCCGATCTCACTTTTTTTTTTAAGATTATATAAGTATTTATTACAAAGAAACTGTCATTTCACATCTCTCAAAAATGGATCCTGTTTTTACATGTAGATTCAGCTTCTGAATGTACAAGAATGGTGATGTACTCAGTTCAACCATGCAAAGCTCATACGTGTGTCACTAAGTACTTTAAAAATAGAATGGCCTCTTTTGGACAAATCTGTTTAGAGTCAGGATTAGTAAAACAGTATGAAACTAATGAAATACCTTGATAGAAATTAGGAAGTGATCTGTACTGATGGTTCTGGGCATGTCAAGGGGCGAGGGACAAAAGGTACGGTCTTCCCTTAAAATCTGCCAGGAGATAAGAGACTCTGGAACAGGAGGTGGCGGGAGCCACTGGGGGTCCAGAGGAGGTGGGTCTGGTCAGTTGCTATCCATTTCAGGCTTAGAGCACCACAGAGGAACTTTCTGAGAGATCTTATTTTTTTATTTTTATTTTTTTTTAGGGTCCACCTCCACCACTCCATGGCTGATAGCCCCATGTGGCAGAACTGGGCTCAAACCTAGGACGGTCTGACCTCCAGTTCAAGTTTATAACCATTTAGCCACACCACCTCTCGGATCCAGGAACAGGTGATGCTTCCCAGCAGCGAGACTCTAAACCAGCGGGGGTTCCCAGCCAGAGACATGATCTAAGTGCCAATGTCTGAACGTCTGTGAGCATTTCGAGCCGTTTGGAGAAAAGGCAACATTAACAGCACCATTATGGCCTGCTGTTCTCCATCCCATCGCTGCCATCCCCACCTATTAAAATAATGGTATGAAAAATAAACAGCCTTTATGGACAATTTTATACAATGTGTGCATTGTTTGTTTCTCTCACCGTTACCATGGCAGTGATGTTCTCCTGATAACTTCTGAGTTTCTACATGATGGAAGGGAATGAAATAAAGTTGCTTGGGAGAAAATTGCCAAACAAAGGCTTTTCCTTCTCTGGGGGCCGCACCCCCCCCACCCCAGCGCTCTACTGCAGTTGCACCCTGAATTCTTACCCACAGAATAAAGGCTGCCTTGTAATCTACAAACTTCCATGGCTCCCCAGTGCCTGGCATGGGAAAGCCAGGGGTCTCCGCGGGGCTCTAAGTCCCCTGCTATGTGGCTCCTGCACTTTATCCTGTCACGTACACCTGGCTGTAGGGTTTAATCTTCCTCCTATGTCCCTCCCGCCCTTGATGTTTCACACCTCTATGCATTTGCTCATGCTGCTCCAGCTTACCAGGGCCACACATCTTCCTTCCACATCTCTGCCAGGCCGCTACTACTCATTTTTTCAAGTTGAAGTTTGGTGTGACAGCGCAACCCCCCTACTTTCCCTCCCATCCCCCAATCTGGGTGAGATCCCTTTCCTCCCTGCTCCCAGGGCCCCTTCAAGCCTGGCATTTCTCCATGGTACAGTTACCCAGACACCAAGCTATTCGAGGGCAGGCACAGTGCTTTACTCAGTGTCTAGCACTGTGCCAGGAACATAGTTGATGCTCTGCAACGTTTTGTTGACCCCAGTTAGGAAAAAAAAAATCAGATGATCTGAGAGGCTGCCTAAGGGTATGACGTCTAACTGTAGCTCATGTTTTGGGAATAAATGGAAGGGGGCTTACATCAAAACCCCAGGCCAAAGCAATGCTTCTCAACCTTGGCTACACCTTGGAATCACCTGGAAGGTTTTAGAAATGCCTGTGCTGCCAGGATGCAATCCAAGTTAATGATATCAGACTCTCTGGGAGTGAGCTCAGGCATATGTTTTCTTTGAAGTTCCCCAGGGGACCCCAGTGTGGAGGTGGGGCTGAGAGCCCCTGGCTCAAGGTTCCCACGCACAGCCCTAACCACACAATGTGTGGGACCAGGGTCTCTTGGGGGCTGAGGCCAAGGACTCAGAGCCGGGACTGAACTAAGATCCACTCACGATGTGTTCAGCAGGCGGCTAGGCCATTCTGTGTATCTCAACATAATTCTAACCTTAGCCTATCATGTCATCATCCTGAGACTGAGGTTCAGAGGATGGTGGGATTGGCTGTGTTTGCATGTCCAGTCAGGATTAGACCCCAGGTCTGCCTCTATCCAGAACCCATGCCCTTGAGCATTTGTCGAACATAGGTAAGTGGGGCAGCAGCTCAGAATGGGAGATGTGAGAAGCACCCTGCCCACCGGGACAAAAGTCACTGCACAGGAGTTCCATCTGTCTCAGGCTCAGCTTGTGGCATTTCCCTCCCTCTCGGTGCCCTGTTTCCTCCCCACACCCCCAAGTTCTTCCAGAGCAGTGACTGGGTGGCAGATGCAGTAGGACCAGCCAGCAGCTGAGTCGGGGAGGGGGGCTTGGGGATTGCAAACCACCCTGAGAAGCCAAAGCTTCAGCAGTTTCCAGGGCTTGAAAGGAGGAGGGGCTTTGCCAGTGGCCCCAGGGTGATGATTCAGGATGGGACGGTGAGTGCTGACACTGCCCACACCCTCCGATCTACCCTGGCATCCAAATACCTTCTCTGAACTTGTTTTCCAGCTGATGTTTACCGTGCACTTTTTAAGCGTGGGGTCCCATCCCCACAACAGCCCTATAACCAAGTCACCTGCAAAATGGAACTTGGGAACAAGAACAAGAGAACACACGATTATATTTTCCAGATTTTGCACAAATCTTAGTGAAGTCTTCCCTGACTAATGGGCTTAAAATTACAACCCCTCTTTATCCTGCCCCCCCTACACCGCATGCTCCCGACCTCCTGTCCTGCTTCATTTCTTCCCACAGCACTCCTGAGCATCTGAGTACTCTGTATTTTCATTTATGTGTTATTTACCTCTGCCTCCTCCGACTGGGATATCAGGCTCATGAGGGCAGGTATTTGGTCTGTTTCGTTCACTTTTGTATCCCTAGCACTTAGATATGCATTTGCCCATAATTGATACAGTACCTTTGTTGAATGAATAAGTCCACATTTTACTTAAAACCTTTTGGTTGACAGGCTTTGTCAATATTGGATGGAATTCATGACTGTGTATTACTTAGGGCTCTTTGATGAAAAGGGGCTGATGCTGGCTAAATTTAGCCAGGAAAATGTGGGAGGGCTTTGTTAGAAGGACAGGAGTATCTCACAGACTCATCATTACCACAGACTCATCACAGACCAAAGAAGAGCTGAAAAAGCAATTCTGAGGACAGGACCACAGGAGCTCTGAGGATCTGGGAAGCAGGGAGCATCCCCCATCCCTTGAAGAGGCTGCACTTGGTATGAATCACTACCTACGTTAGATCACGTGGCCACCTCTTGGGCAGAGGAGGGGAAAGCCTTATGGTTGACAAGCCCATCCAGTAAATGGTTCTCAATACAAAACTACAGCTCTGATACCAAAATAAAGATGAGTGTGGATTCTGGCTGGGGGAAAACAACAGATGTTCATGATAGTTGACATATCAATTCCACTGGGCGCCCCAGTATGTGTAGGGGGCTATGTGACTGTGAGTGAACCATGTGAGGACCCTGATGTTTTGGGATTTCTGTGTTTCTCCTCCAGCCATCTGAGCCATCTGAACAGTGAAGGACCAGATGCACGTTGCATTGAGGGGCATGAGCACCACGGCAAATCTCTGAACTCAGAAGTTCCAATTCCCCTCCAGTCTACCAAAATCTCTTCTGGAAGAAAGTTCATCCGTTGGGAATGGCTGATAGCCAACGAGCCCAAGGGGCACAAACTAAAAAGCAGACTTGATTGCAGAGAGCAATCACTGTAGCAATCAGCACAGGTTAAGTTATGCTGCTGTAACAAAGAGCCTTCAAAACCTCAACAGCTTCATGCAACAACTGTTTATTCTTCACTCATAAAAGTCCTGTGCAGTTTCAGCTGCTCTCTAGGACAGCTGTTCTCCCTGCAGTGGCTTGATGATCTAGGCCACTTCCATCGTGCAGTTTTGCTAACTCTGCATGTGGTTTCCTGGTAAACAGAAGTGACATATTTCTGCTCACAGTCTGTTGGTCAGAAGGAGTCACGTGGCCTCACTCTAACTGCAGAGGAGGCTGGGAAATGCTGGTGAACACATGGGATATGTGATGAGCTCCACTGTCTCTTTTACACACAGAGATGGCAGAAACACTTTTCAGCAATTAAGGTCATGACAGTGGGACATAGCCTTGTAGGAGGCAGCACAAAAAATCCTCTGAGTGAAGGCTGGTGATTAGAAGCATGAAGATCCTTCATTTTATATTCTATACATACCTGAGATATGTTACCATGCAAGCAATCTGTCCAAGGGCCAGGACTTGTTATTAGAGATGGAGAATTAACATTACTCAAGTGACTAGCTCCATGTGAGGCATGATCCACATCCTTTATCCATCCCCAACATCCCCTTGAAAATGGTGTTCATTTTACAAATAAGGAAACAAACAGAAGAATATAATGACTTGTCTGAGGTTGCATATCTTATGAGTGGCACAGTTTGGAGGGCTACCAGAATCCAAAATCATGGTGCTTTCACTATACCAGGAAGCTCTCCAGAGCCATGGAAGGCATTGTAAGTCTTCTCTTCATTGAATGATAATGGTAATGATGATGTTAATGGCAGTAAAGATGATGGTGATGATGATGGTAATGATGGTGGTGATCATGATGATGATGATGGTGGTGGTGAGGATGGTGATGGTGGTGATGGTAGCAACTCCTAATTACTGAAGAATTACTTCATGTTGAAAAATGTGTAATCTCTCTAATCCTCCCATCACCCTATGAGATAGGCTCTACCATTATCCCCATTTCACAGATGAGGAAACTGAGGCGCAGAGAGGCAAAACAAAATTGGTTCAATATTGCATACCTAGTAATCAGCAGAATTAAGGTGTGAGCTCAGTGTTGCCTAGTTTCAAAGTCTTCCCCCCTAGGTGGGGGGAAGACTTCCACCCCACCATACAGAAGAGAGCAATTCATTTCAATTGATGGTTTTGTTTGCATGCCTCCTATCACCAAGTTTGACTAATCATTTTTCTTTAAACCAGTCACTTCTTGTTTAGGCATTTCATAGATGGCTTCACTACTTGAATGTTTTTTTTAAAAAACAGCTCTTAAAAGGGAACGAGAATTGAATGGCCTGCCCCACCTAGGATCCAGAAAAGAAACATGAATGCCCCGATTACGTTCCCCATAAACATATACATCCCCACCTCTCTGTCCTTAACAAAAGACAGATGCTAATTAGAATTTTTACTAGCACTTACAGGCTCAGTTTTAATTATACCAGATCTATCTGAATTTCCTGTAGCCCTCTGATTAAGACGGGAGGAAAATCAATAAGCATACCAAAAAATTTGGATGTGTTATATGGCTAATTCCAATTTTATGTTATAATTATGTTTTAATGTGGGTCCTAATTACCATAATTAAGCTGCCTGTGACAGCGTTGGCTGGGACAGAAGCTGTTACTATTTCTAAGATGACTTGTCAAAGGCTTCCCCCAGATTTCGGGTGCATTTTGCCATTTGGCTAGTTTGGGGTATTATGGGGGGAGGGAACAGTGTGTGTGTGGGTGATAGTTCCTGGAAGCCCAACTGCCCAGAAAAGCCTTGGTTCTAAGGTTTCAGTTGGGCCAGGTGCCATGCCTGTCATTCATCCAGTATTTATTGAGCACTTACTATGTGCCAGGGCCTGCGATGGGCACTGGGAATACAGATGAGAGTTTCCATTCCACTGGGGTGTGTTAGTCATCAAGTAACTGATGACATAAGGGGGACATACAAAATAATATGACACTATTATATACATGTAACGTGATGGAGAAACCTGAGAGCCTTCCCTGAAGAAGCAAATTCTTAGCTGAGATGTTAGAGTCTCAGGAGTTAAGTAAGCAGGAGGTCATTAATAAGAGATCATTCCAGCCTAAGGAAACAGCATTTGCAGAGAGCTGGAACTGAAAAGTGGCCGATGTGGAGTGTGATGTAAAAGGGAGTGACTGGTGCAGGGTGACACTGGAACCCCATCAGGGACCAGAGCACGTGGGGTCTCATAGGCCCCTTCATGGTGCTCACTTCCAGCTCTAAGCCTCTGAGACTCTTCCCTCCCTCCCTCCTTCCTTCCTTCCTCTTTTAATTCCCTCTTTCTTTCCTTTTCCCTCCCATCTATATGAAAAGCATTTATTCAACACTGACAATGTACCAGGACATAGACTTCTAGCTCTTGACGCCATTCAATGATCATTCATGCATTCATCCATTCACCTGTTCAAGATGCATTTCTATACCAGAAACTCAAATGTTAGATTTGTTAGGGTCTACCTTGAACTCTATCCATTTATTGAATATTATTCATTCAGCAACCCCCTGCAAAGTCTTACTGTGCTTTTTTTTTTAAGATTTTATTTATTTATTTATTTATTTATTTTTTAAAGATTTTATTTATTTGACAGAGAGAGAGACAGTGAAAGAGGGAACACAAGCAGGGGGAGCTGGAGAGGGAGAAGCAGGCTTCCCGCCGAGGAGGGAGCCCGATGCGGGGCTCGATCCCAGGACCCCGGGGTTATGACCTGAGCCGAAGGCAGAAGCTTAACGACTGAGCCACCCAGGCACCCCTAAGATTTTATTTATTTATTTGAGAGAGAGAGAGAAAGCCCAAGCAGGGGGAGGGGTAGAGGGAGAGGGACAAGCAGACTCCCCGCTGAGTGCAGAGCCTGACGTGGGGCTTGACATGGTTTGACATGGGGTTTGATCCCAGGACGCTGAGATCATGACCTGAGCCAAAGTCAGATGCTTCACCAAATAAGCCACCCAGGTGCCCCAAGGCTTACTATGTTTTTTAAGCACATAGTATCCTATCCCTCTAGTTTGGTGTATTAAATATTTAGTCATTCATCCATTCAACAGCCATCCTAAGCATGGTGTCCCTCAGAAGCTGACCCTGAAGTAAGGGATTGAGTGTAAGTGGTTGATTTGGGAGGTGATCTTGGAAATATTAGTGATGGAGTGGAGAAATGAGAGAGGAGAAGGGAAGGATCCTTCACTACCTCCCCCAAAATATGTTCTCGAACAAATGACCACCATGGGCAACTGGGGATCTATCTCATTGGGGACCTCTGGAAGACCCACATCTCAGAGCTAGCCTACTGAAAGGGTGAAGGAGCTGGGGTATTTATACACCCGTGTCAATCAGTTCCTGTTTCCAGGGTTTCTGGAGGTCATGAGCAAAGTCCCTAGGACTTGTGCCCTACTCTGCTTGCACATGGTAGGGAAAGCACAGAGATGCAGATGCTAACAGTTGGGGGCTGGCACAATATGGTGTTGAGGGCTGAAGGGATATGGGGAAGGGGAGGTTACCAAGTGCATCTATCATAACAGCGTTTAAAATGCCTACTATGTGCCGGGAATCTGATTTCATTTAGTGACATACTTTTGACACACAAGTATAGAATGTCCACCACTATCTGCCTTGTGCATAAGATCCCAACTCATACTCCTTATATTATCCTCTCCCTCATGGCTCTGTTCATTTATCAAACTTGTACTGGGCTCCTCGTATGTGCTTAGGATTTCAGCCTTAATCTCAGGCTCTAGGAAGCAAGACAGGTCCTACAGGGACTGTAAGAGGAGGCTGGATAGATAGCAGCCAGGGCAGGAGTGGTCTTCTGAAATCTGAGCTGTTATGGGGCGGGCCAGCCATGGTCACTCTGGCTTCTGTCCATGGCCTATGGGAGGCTACACAGCAGCTAAGTAAGTAGCCAGATGTCAGAGAGACCCCTCCTAGAGCCTGATGTAGTTCCTGCAGGAGCAGGGGAGGACTGCCCTGGCTAGCTGGGAT
Organism: Mirounga leonina; assembly: GCF_011800145.1. NCBI lineage: Eukaryota > Metazoa > Chordata > Mammalia > Carnivora > Phocidae > Mirounga > Mirounga leonina. The sequence goes on along the minus strand of NW_023270436.1, from coordinate 19,373,882 downwards.
TAACTCTTTGCTGCCTGAGAAAAAGCAATGGGGAGTTTGTAGGTCAGCTGCATAGGATATTTAACCACAGCCCTGTGGTTCCCAAGCTTCAATGTTCCTTGAGAGACGCCTGCGACACCTGTTAAATATGCAGATTCCTTGTGGTTCAATGGGCCTGAGGTGAGGTCTGGGGATGTGTACTGTAACTAGCAAACAAGTGATTCTGAAGAATGGATGGCCCACAGGACATACCAAGGGAAACACTGCTTTGGCCTTATATGGATGGGACATCCAAAATCCAGCGAGAGCCCAAGTTTCAGTAACCTGTAGGATCAAGACCCAAGGCCTCCACCCCAAAGGCCAGAGCTTCCCTCCACCAGGACAGATGAGTCTTCCCAAGCTCCCAGGTACTCGTGCATTTCAGGCACACTCTGTTATTGACAGGCACTAATGGTGGTAATGAACTAAGGAGACCTGAGCTCTCCCAATAATTGCAGGTGAGGCTAAAAGAGTAAATATGATCCTCATTAATGTAAAGCAACTTTCTTCAGTACAGAGATCTGAGGTGAAGCTGTAAGCTGAGGCAGAGCTTAACCACACTCTTTTAAGTTTTATTACTCGCTTAGCTTTTAGGAAAATATTTCAGAACGCTTATAAGATACATGAAGAGAAACCAAAGATATATCAAGCTTCCCAAATTCAGTGTATCTATGTTTAAATAAGCTGGTCTGGGACACAGACATGTACCTATCTAACCACATTAGGTGGTTACCTGGACAGAGAAGCAAGGGGATGAGGAAGAGAAGTTTGAGAAAAACAATGTAGTAAGATGAAATAATACATATGGTATAATGTTAATTGAGTGCAGGCTACAAAATTCTACATATCTATTACTGCAGAGGTATACAAATTAAAAAAAAATGCATCTACACAAGTCCTGTAAAAATCAAAATAAGAAAAAAATTCAGATAATTAAAGTTTTTTTTGTTTTGTTTTGTTTTTAAAACATCATTCCCCTTTCCCATGGAAAAAAAGTAAAGAAATTGAGGAGAAAGAAATATAAGACTATATAGTGGAAAAAAGAGTTTATACTCTGAAAGGCATGCCATAGGCAGGGATTCTAAAACTTTCTTGCAAGTGAGAATTGTCTGGAGGGCTTGTTAAAATGCATATCCCCAAGCCCATCCCTCAGAAATGCTGATTTTAGTGAACTTCTCATGTAGTTCTGATGTCTGTTGTGATTAGGACATAATTTGGTCCTTGACAACAATGGCCTCCCTAGCCCCTCTTCTACCCAGCCCGATTTGATCATGTCTGAAGTCCCAGTTAGAATCTACTTCTTATAACAAAACTATGTTAAAATACAATCTCCATCTGGGAGATCATCTATTGAAATTGATTGTTATAGGAAAGTGTGATAAGGTAAATCTGATCTTTCAACCCTTTCTTAAAAATGGGTTCATGCAATAAGAATAACAAATATTTATTGCCCACTTACTATGGGCCCAACTGTTAAGAGCATTACATGCTCTTGATAGGTTCTGGAAGTAGTACTCTGATTGTTACCATTTTCTAGGGAAGAAAACTGAGGCACAGAGAGGTTAAGTAATCTACCCAAGGTCACACAGCTAGTAAGTGGAAGAGCCAGGTTTAACCCCTATTATCTTAAAATATACCAATAGCTGCCTCTCCTCAATAGAGACAGAAATAAGAGATAACATCCTGACTCTGGAAATCTGAAATGAGGGAAAAGACACACCAAGAGAAGGTAAGGTAGGAATCCAAACCAAGCCTGATAACCATATTTCCCAAGCCCAAATTCCAATGTGTGGTTAGATAAAGAACACTTTCTTTTTTCCATTTTGCAAAGGTCTGAAATGTAATCATGCTTACTTATGCTTTTAAGGTGTAGGATGTACTGAAACAAATCAAACCACATGACTGTATGGAAATGGACCTGGATCCCTCAATCAGGAAGGAGATATAGGCTCTGAGTGTGGAGGGTATGGAGGCCTGGGGTGGGTCTATAAAGATATCAGGATATATTCTCAGCGCAGTTTATTTTAAACCACTGATATTTTAAATCTCTAATATCAGGCAGACTTTCCCTAGAATGTGATGCTGTATAGGAAAATGCTCAAGTATACTAGATGAATCAGAAATATCAAGACACCAGTGGTGATCCACTGCATGGATATATCTCATTTTGTCTTCCCACTCATCTACTGATGGACATTCAGGTTGTTCACTTTTCGGCTCTTACAAATAAAGCTGCTGCAGGGCGCCTGGGTGGCTCAGTTGGTTGAGCGACTGCCTTCGGCTCAGGTCATGATCCTGGAGTCCCTGGATCGAGTCCCGCATCGGGCTCCCTGCTCGGCGGGGAGCCTGCTTCTCCCTCTGACCCTCCCCCCTCTCATGTGCTCTCTGTCTCTCTCATTCTCTCTGTCTCAAATAAATAAATAAAATCTTAAAAAAAAACAAATAAAGCTGCTGCAAGGATTTGTGTATGGGTCTTGGCAAGGCATATGTTTAATTTCTCTTAGGTAAATGCCTAGGAGTGGAATGGCTATATCATAGGGTAGGCAAATGTTTAACTCTTTAAAGAACTACCAAATGGCTTTCTAAAATGGTTGTACCATTTTATATCTCAATTAGTACTGTGTAAGAGTCCCAGTCACTAAACATCCTTGTCAACACTTGGTATAATTGGATTTTCTAATTGAAGCCATTCTTGTGGGTGTGTAGTGATATCTCTTTTATGGTTTTGATTTTCATTTCCTTAATGACTAATGATGATGACCATCTTCATATATATATATATATATTTTTTTTTTTTGCATATGGCTATCCAATTTTTTTCAGCACATTTAATGCAAAGATTGTCCTTTCCCTCATTGAATGGCCTTGGCAGCTTTATTGAAAATCTATTGACCATATATGGTGTGGGTCTATTTCTCATCTCTGTTCTTTTCCATGGATCTATCTGTCTATCTTTATGCCAATACCACACTGATCCTGTCTTGGTTACTGTAGCCTTATAAGACATCTTAAAAGCAAACCGTGTAGGTCCTCTGATTTTGTTCTCCTTTTTCAAAATTATTTTTGCTCTTCTGTGTTCTTTGTTTTTCCATATGAATTTTATAACCTTCTTGTAAATTTCTCCACAAAGTCCTCCTTAGGTTTGGATTGCATTGAACCTCTGGATCAATGTGTGAAGCATTGACATCTTAATAATATTAAACGTGCTGGCCCATAAACATGATCTATTTCCATTTATTTAGGCCTTCTTTAGTTTCTCTCAACAACTTTATAGTTCTCAGAATACAGGTCTTGAATATCTTTTGTCAAATTTATCACTACATACTTCATATTTTTTATGATATAGTGGTAGTATTATTTAACTTGAACTTCCAGAGGGTTATTACAAGTTTATAGAAATACAATTCACTTTCTGTATATTGACCTTGTGAAACTCACTTATTATTTCTAATAATTTCTTTGTAGATTCCTTAGGACTCCTTCCTTACAAAATCCTTAGGATTTTCAGTGAAAATGATCATGCGTTCTACAAATGATTTAGTTTTATTTCTTCCTTCCCAATCTATATGCCTTTCACTTTTTTTTCCTTCATTGCCTGGACCAGAGCTTCAAATAAAGTATTGAATGGAAAAGAGGAGCATGGACACTCTTGTTTTATTCTCCATCTAGGAAGGAAAGCATTCAGTCTGTCACCATTAAGGTTGACGTTAACTGTAAGGTTTTTGTAAATGCCCTTTATCAAGTTGAAGACATTCCTTTCTGTTCCCATTTGCTGAGGGTTTTTATCAAGAATGCATGTTGAATTTTGTCAAATGCTTTTTATGCATCTATTGAGATCACTTAATTTTCCTAAAAAGTCTCATAAAATTGTGAATTCCATTTATTGACTTGCAAATTTTAAATCAATCATGATGGATTTAAAAAAAAAAAATTCTAGGGCGCCTGGGTGGCTCAGTTGGTTAAGCGACTGCCTTCAGCTCAGGTCATGATCCCAGGGTCCTGGGATCGAGTCCCGCATCGGGCTCCCTGCTCTGAGGGGAGCCTGCTTCTCCCTCTCCCACTCCCCCTGCTTGTGTTCCCTCTCTCGCTGTGTCTCTCTCTGTCAAATAAATAAATAAAATCTTTAAAAAAAATAAAAAATAAAAAATAAAATAAAATAAAATTCTATTTCTCAACTCTGCGTCTATTTCTCAACTCTTTTCTATTCCATGGATCTATCTATCTTTATGCCAATACCACACTGATCCTGTCTTGGTTACTGTAGCCTTATAATACATTTTAAAAGCAAACAGTGTAGGTCCAAACTTATTCATGATGGATTTTTTTTTTAAGAGTCTCATTAAAACATTGTTTAACTTTGTTAAAAATTTGTGTCTATGTTCATGAGTGAAATTGAGCTGAAGTTTTCTTGTAGTCCCCAGTGTCTGATTTTGGTATCAGGGTAATGTTGGCCTCTGAATGAATTGGCAAGTTCCTCTGCTCCCATTTCTGAAATTATTTGTGTTTAATTGTACTTGTTTTTCCTTAAATGTTTGGTAGATTTCACCAGTGAAGTCATCTGGGCCTGGAGCTTCCTTTGTGGGAAGGTTTTTAACTACAAGTTCAAGTTCTTTAATATACATGGAGTTATCCAGGCAAACTGTTTTCTTGAGTGAGCTTTGGTGATTGGCATTTTCCAAGGAATGTGTCCATTTTACCCAAGTTGTTGGATATATTCCCATAACATTTTCACAATATTTCCAAACTAGCTTTTTAACGTCTATAGGATCCACAGCAATGCTCCCTCTCTCATTCCTGATATTGGTACTTTGTGTCTTCTCTTTTATTCCTGATCACTGTGTCAAGAGGTTTATTACCTTTTTTTGATTTTTTTTTTTACAAAGAACCAGCTTGATTTTCATTAATTCTATTGTTCTCTTGTGTTCTATTTTATCGATTTCCGCTCTGATCTTTATTATTTTCTTTCTTCTGCTTCCTTTGGGTTTAATCTGGTCTTTTTCTAGTTTTCAAAGTTAGAGACTGAGGTCACTCATTTCTCCTTTTCTCAGATAAATATTTGAGACTACATATTTCCCTCACAGTACCGCTCCAGATGCATCCAATTATTGATAAGTTGCTCTTTGAAAAAATTTAATTCAAATATATTTTAATTTCTCTTTTGATTTCTATTTTGCCCCATTGGTGAGTTAGAAGTGTGCTTTTAGTTGCCAAACATTTGGGAATTTTCTGGATATCAGTTATGGATTTCTAATTTAATTCCATTGTGGTGAGAGAGCACACTGTATATGATTTGAATAATTTTACATTTACTGAGATTTGTTTTATGGCTTATAGGATAGTCTATACCGGTAAAATATTCCACATGCACTTGAAAAGAATATGTACCCTGCTGTTGTTAGGCAGAGTGTTCCATAAATATCAATTAGATCAAGTTGGTTGATTTTATTCTTCAGGTATCTACATTTCTTTTTGATTTTATGTCTTCTGGTCCATCAATAATTGAGATGGGGATGTTAAAATCTCTTACTATAATGGTGGATTTGTCTATTTTTTGCTTTTGGTTCTATCAGTTTTTGGTTCATATATTTCGAAGCCAATATTTGACTTTTAAAAGCAGCTTTATTGAGATATAATTTACATGTCATCAAATCCATCCATTTTAAGTGTACGACTCAATGATATTTAGTAAATTTGTAAACTTGGGAAACCATCCTCACAATCCAGTTTTAGAACATTTCTAGTACTCCCCAAAGACCCTACCCTCAGCTCAAGGTAACATGAATCTTCTTTCTGACTCTATAGATGGGAATCTTCATATAAATAGAATCATATGATATGTGGTTTTTGTGTTCTTTCACTTAGTACAATGCTTTTGAGGTTTGTTCATGTTGCAGTGTGGATTAGTACTTCATTCCCTTTTATGGCTGAGTAGTATTCCTATCAATGGATAGACAACATTGTGTTTATCTGTTTCCCAGTTGATGGACATTTAGATTGCTTTCACTTTTTGGCAGTTACAAATAACATTGCTAGGAAGATTAGCATACAAGTCTTTGTGTGAACCTATGCTTCCAGTTCTCTTGGATAGATTCCTATTCCTAGGAGTTAAATTCTTAGGTCAGATGGTACGCTTATGTTTAGATTTGTAAGGAGCTGCCAAACTATTTTCCAAAGTGGCTGCCCCATTCTATATTCCCACCAGCAATGTATGAGAGTTCCAGGGTTTTTTTCTTTCTTTTTTTTTTTTAAGATTTATTTGTTTATTTGAGATAGAGAGAGCATGAGCTGGAGGGAGGGACAGAGGGAGAGAGAGAGGCTCCTCAAGCAGACTCCTCACTGAGCGCGGAGCCCGACGCAGGACCTTGAGATCATGACCTGAGCTGAAATCAAGACCCAGCCGCTTGACCGACTGAGCCACCCAGGCGCCCCTCTAGTTTCTTTATATACTTACCAATGCTTGGTGTTGTCTTTTTGATTATGAACTCCTTTTTGACCCATTGAAAATGGGTCATACAATTCACCTTCATATCACCACCCCATTATATAGATGTGAAAGCTGAGAGCCAGATGTCAGAGGTGGCGGAAATCGGATTCACGTTCACATTGGTCTGTCACACAGACCCAAGCTTTGTGAGCTGTGTGCAGCTGTTTTCTTTTCTCATCAGAAGCACACGCCCTTTGCAATCACCAGGGAGCCATGCTCCAGTCTCAGACCCCTCTCGGCTGCTCTCTCAGTCCCTCTAGAAGCTGGCTTGGCTCAGAGGTTTGCTGCCTACTGTCTCTACAGGACTGATGAAGAAGGAAATCAGTGTTTGGTTAGGTGTGTCTGAGTCCCCTGGGCTTATTCCCAGATTGGTATTCATACCAGGAGTTTCTCAGCTTCTACTTAATGCAACCCCTATAAATTGTGAAATAGCTTGTCTGAGTCTGTTACTACATTATTGGTATACAAAATACTCTTTTAGGTTTGCTGAATTTGTGCTGTTACCTGAGGAAGAAATATATATATATATATATATATATAATCAGCTGATGATTTATCGGCTGACTATTTATCAGCTGATACTTTCCTGAAAACACATTATTTTAGAAAACCCCAAGCCTCTGTGCAACCCCCGCAAAGCCTTGGTTGGGAGCCAGGGCAGGCAGTGCCTTCAGAATGCTGGCCTGAAGCCCTGGACCAGGCTCTGATGAGGTTCCCACTGGTGGAAGGGGAAATAAAGAGAATAATGTGGAGAGAGTGCTCAGAGAGCCACATTTATTTAATTTAAAGGGCTCTCATCTGTCCTGTGATGCTGATTTCCCCCTACCTTTTAGATGTTAAAATGCTCATGCTTTATGAAAGAATGGTGGTGAGAGAGGGCAGTCGTTTTTATAAAATGTCTTATTTGCTGAACTAGAAAATGAAAGAACACAATGTCAATCCATATATATGTATATTAGTCTTTATTAGTACTCTGTTCTTTTTTAAAAAGATTTTATTCATTTATTTGAGAGAGAGAGAGAGAGAACACAAGCAGGGGGAGTGGCAGAGGGAGAAGCTCAATCCTAGGACCCTGAGATCATGACCTGAGCCCAAGGCAGCCACTTAATTGACTGAGCCACCCAGGCGCCCTTCTGTTCTACTTTTTTGACTGATGAGTGATGTCCAAATGTCTGGGGACTACTGGCCTGGGAGCAAGTACACAGGGATGGCAGAAAAACCACACAGACTTGGCTTTATTTTCTATTTTTTTAAGATTTATTTATTTTATTTTATTTTTTAAGATTTTATTTATTTATTTGACAGAGAGAGACACAGCGAGAGAAAGAACACAAGCAGGGGGAGTGGGAGAGGGAGAAGCAGACTTCCTGCGGAGCAGGGAGCCCGATGTGGGGCTCGATCCCAAAACCTTGTGATCATGACCTGAGCCCAAGGCAGCCACTTAATTGACTGAGCCACCCAGGTGCCCCTATTTATTTATTTTAGAGGAGGGGAAGAGAAGGGGTAGAGGGAGAGGGAGAGAGAATCTCAAGCTGACTTCCCGCTGAGCTCAGAGCCCCACACGGGGCTCCATCTCAGGACCCTGAGATCATGACTGGAGCCGAAACCAAGAATCCAATGTTCGACTGACTGCGCCACCCAGGCGCCCCCAGACCAGGCTTTTTAAATGTTACTTTGTAGCAATTTGATCTTGGGTAATAACAATAATACTAATAGAAACAAGAAGAAGAATGGTAGACATAAACACAGAGGTCTTTTGAGTACTGTTCTAAATACTTTATATTCATAAATTCATTTGGTCTTTACTGCCTTCCTTGGGTTAATAGATTAAAACTGCGGGGGGCGGGGTAGAAGGAGGTATATTAACATGACAAAGGTCTATGGTATCCTAGAAAGGTATTTGGTCTTTGTGCTCAGTTCCTGGCTCAGAATTTCTAAAACCTTTGGAATTTCCTGAGTGATAAGGCTGACAGGAGCGTCTTTTGTTCTAATAAGGCGACTCTTAGCGGGTGTCTAGATAGCTTCAGGCTGGGGGCTGGTAGACAGGAAGACTGAGGGAGGATTAGAAGCTGGGAGCTCTCAGTCCCTGCCCTCCACCTGCCGGGAGGGAAGAATGGCTGGGGGATCACCAGCGGCCAGGGATACAATCAATCACACTTGTGTAATGGAACCTCCATAAAACCCCCAGGTGATGGGTTCTGAGTTGGTGAACACATTGCGGTGCTTGGAAGGTTTTGTCTGTACGCACCCTTCACCCCCACATCTTGCCTTATGTGCCTCTTCCATTTGGCCGTTCCTGAGTTATATCCTTTATAGTAAACCAGCAATAATAAATAAAACACTTTCCTGAGTTCTGTGAACCATCCTAATGAATTATCCAACCTTGGTGGGGGGGGGGGAGGTTGTAGGAACCCTCAGATTTGTAGCTAAGTGGTGGGGAGAGGAAGTGTGGGTAGCACCAGGACCTAATCCTGTGGCTGACTTCTGAAGTGAGTGCAGTCTTGGGACGCTGAGCCCTTACTGGGTAGGGGTCTGTGCTAACTCCAGGCACTCAGTCAGAACTGAATTGAACTGTAGGACCCCCAGTTGGTTTTGGAGAATCAGAGAATTGGCTGGTGTCAGGAGTTTAAAAAAATCTCTCAGAGGCCAATACATTGCCTAACCCTTAGTATATGCCCAATTAATATTAATTTTCTCCTCCCTTCTTTTCCTCTGGGCAAACCCTCTGAATTTCTCAAAGAGGGCAGGCTAGCTGGTTAACAGCTTGGGTTTGGGCATCTACTAGACTTGGATTTGAGTCTGGGCTTCTCCCTCTCTTGGCTGGGAGACCCTGGGCAGGTTGCTCATCCGCCCTGTGCCTGAAGGCTGGGTAGCAGCTGAGGTTAGTTCTCACTTTGTGTTATATGCACCCTTTGACAGCAGGCAGAGAAGACCCGACATGAGAGACTGGGAAGCAGCATCTGAGACGATTCTGCTCCTCTGGGTTTCTCCTCCTGGACCGGATCCACCGCTAACTGTGGTGATGTGTGGCTGAGTTTCCCGCCCGCCCTCTGCCTGGCAGAGCCGGCTTCCCTCCAGGCCCGGGGCCCTGCCAAGCTCAGCCGTGTCGCCCGCACTAACCTCCACGGAGGGGGGCCTGGCCAGCCGCAGGGGAGCGTTAACCAAAGCCTGAGTCAAACTTCATTTCCTCTTACCCAGGGAGCTTGGCCACCACAGGCCAGGTGCCAGGCCAGAGCACTGTCGGCAAACAAGCCACTCACGGTGCCCAGGATGCAGGCACTCACACACCCACCCTCTCCCCTGCTATCCCCCAGAGCCCCCTGGGGGCACCCATCCCTGTGCCTGTTGCCCATTGTGCAAACAAGAAAACCAAGGCTTGGACTGGCCAGGTCACTTTCAGAACATCTCAGCCCTTTCTTTCCTGCCCCCCTTTTTGCTCTTAGGGGTGACTGACTCATTAACAAAGCTCAAAATATAATGAACAACAGCAGCTGGAGGAGAGGATTTTAGTGGCACCAGGATGGTCCTGCAGGGTCTCAAATGGTACCAACTACCATTTTGTGAGCACCTAAAATGTGCCAGGGACTGGGCTTTCCCTGAATCATCTCATCTCATTTAACCCTCCAGCAACCCAGTGAGGTGAATACTAACAGTGCCCATTTTACAGATGCAGAAACCGAGGCTTGGAGAAGAAAAGTAGCTGGCCCCAAATCACACAGCCCAGAAAGGCAGGGGCTAGAACTTGCACTCAAGACTGTGGCTTTGGCGCAAACTTCCTGTTGTCCCTGAACATCAACCCATGTGGCACAAACCTGTCCTTCCTGTGGCCCACCCAGGTGGGTGAATCTTTTTTTTTTAAAGATTGATTTATTTGAGAGAGAGAGAGAGTGTGTGTGCACATGGGAGGGGCAGAGGGAGAGGGAGAGAGAGAATCCTCAAGCAGACCACCCAGTGAGCACAGAGCCCAATGTGGGGCTCGACCTCAGGACCCCTGAGATCATGACCTGAGCCAAAACCAAGAGTCAGCCGCTTAAGTGACTGAGCCATCCAGGCGCCCCTGGGTGAATCTTTGACATTCCCTCTCCTGCAAAAGCAGGACATGATGCCTGTCACAAAGGAACTATAGATAACGTAAAACAGAACCTTGCGGCTCCAGGGGAAAGTGCCCAGTTGGGGAGCAGGAGTCCCTGGTCCTGTTCTTGGGACTGTCACTCACTTTGAGTCTGAATTCAGATTCACTCCAGGAAGACAATTTATTTCAGCTTGCATGCCAACTCCCGTCAGTCGATAGTTGCTGTCTAGAGTGCTCTACTGGAAAGAACGGTGAGGCTCAGCAATCAACTTGTGATGTCTGTCACTACAGCACAGGGAGGGGGCAGGTGGGTTCAGGGGCTTAATTACATGCTACGTATTTCCAAATCCCAAACTAGGGGCTACCTAACATTCCTAACCTCAATCCCCTATCTCAGAAAGCAGGTTGTTTCCACTTGAGCACCAGCTAGACAAGGGGGCCAAGAACTTAGGGTTGCCAGAGGAAATATGGGCATCCTGCATTTTTATTTGCTAAATCTGTCTACCCTACAAAAACTGCAAATTCAAGCCACTTCAAGAGTATCTTTCAAGCAGCTTGATTTAATCTCAAATTTAGCCCAGTTGATATGTAGCCATGACTGGCCACAGACTTCTGTGCCCTTTCTTCTTCTTGATAATAAATTCAGCTTCGTTCATGAACCTCTTTGCAAGTGGAGGTCCTAACTATGCTAAGTCAAGGCAACTGAGTCACTTTTTTGGGGGGAGATTTAAACTCAGTCTGGTTTTGGGTAATTATGAGATCAATTCAGGATTCTCTCCCCTCACCCCCTTTCCTTATCTCTGGGTGCTGAGTTCAGAGAAGTGTTCGTTCTTGCTGGCCTCTGCTGACCTCTGGTCAAGGGTCAGGGGCCAGTCTTCACCCTGCTAATGCCCAAAGTGTACCCCTGCCTGCGGCTGTCAGATGCACATGTCATTCTTCCTGTTCTAGTTGGGAGGCTTCATCAGGAAGTGTTTTTCCTCCCCCTTGAGGGAACTCTGAGTGGCCACCTCAGGTCTGGACAGCTCCCTTAGCCATGACTCTTCACTGGTCCAGGCACCATGTTGAATTTCAGGATTATGTGGAAAACCAGGAGCCCCAGGATGGGGGTTTCAGTGGCCCCTGTGTCTTCTGCCTCAAGATCAAGACCTTGAAGCTCTTCTCAGGGACCCCTGCTGATTGTCTTTTTAGTCCACTGCTGTGGAAAAGTGAGTATTATGCCTTCACACATTCTTGGGCACTCTGGTTTATGCTCCAGGTTCTTGATATTTAAGGCCAGCTTCCAGACTTTAGAAAAAAGGAGGGCATTTTTTTTTTCCTCTCAAACATTTGACATTTCCAGTCAAAATCCATGGCTTTCAATATCATGGTTTCTGTTATAGATTCACAAAAGTCTACCTAAGAACTCAAAGCCAATACTTTGATTCTTCAGTCTTTTTCTGCCTCCATTCCCTGAGGGTGATCTGATAGGATTTCTCCCGGCTGCTAGAATGGTGAGCAGAAGAAAGGGGTACAAGGACTTGAATATAAATATAGCTTTTAATATCAATATATTACATCACTATGGATACATTTGGAATAAGGTATAAAATTCACAAACCACAAGGATTCTATCTCCCATACAAGAAGTGATCATGTAAACACAAGCTGTGCATCTCGTCTGACTTATTTCCAAGGATGCTCACATATCCATGGCTCTGATCCTACTATCCAAGGGTATTTCCATCCATCCATCATCCATCATTACTGTGGTGTGAAGAGACTCTCCCGGACTATTTCTAGAGTCCTGCTGCTAATTTTTCATTCATTTTCTCAGTCACTGATTCATCTTTGCATTTGCAGTATTTCTTGTACCTCCAATCTGAGTTAGGGACCCAAGGATGAATACACCAGAGATGGCTTCTGCCCCCACGGAGCCCACGCACAAGTACCTAGCAGAGTCTTGCAAAATGGTTGGTAAGTCAATGAGCAAATTCTGGTTGAATACTCCTTGCTTACTGTATCAGTTTGCTAGGGTTGCCATGAGGAAGTAGCATAGATGGGATGGCTTAAATAAGAGAAAGTTATGGTTCCACAGTTCTGAAGGCTGGAAGTCCAAGGTCAAGGGCTGGAAGTCTAAGTCCAACCAATAGGGTTGGTTCTTTCTGAGGGCTGTGAAGGAGGACCTGTTCCAGGCATCTTTCCTTCTGTGAATTTTTGGCTCATTCCCAGGTTCAAGGAATATTCATGGAGCACCTGCTCTACCAACTTCTGGTGGTTTGCTGGTAATCTTTGGTGTTCCTTGACTTGTAGAAGCATCGTCCTGATCTCTGTCTTCATCTTCACATGGTGTTCTTTCTGTGGGTCTGTGTCCACATTTCCCCTTTTTATAAGGACACTGGTCACATTGTACTGGGAACCCCCCCCCCCAACAATGACCTATTGTAAGTAACAACATCTTCAACAGCCCTATTTCCAAATAAGGTCACATTCTGAAGTACTGGGGGTTAGGACTTTAGCATATGGATTTTGGGGACACAACTCAACCCATGACATTTATACATGTGGGCCTGTAATTCTCACATTAGGCTTGAGGTCTTTGAAGGCAGGTTGTACGTTACTCTTGGGTAGTCCCAAGAACTAGCAGAGACATGACCTATAGCAGGTGCTCCATAAATATTTCTTGAACCTGGGAATGAGCCAGAAAGTCATAGAAGGAAAAATGGATACCGTGAGGTTAGTGACTTGCCCAAGGTCAAAAATGCAGCTAGTATGAGTGTATGAGAGTATGTGAGTATGTGAGAATGAGTGTGTGAGTGTGAGTCTGTGAATGAGTGTGACATGATGTGAGTATTGAGGGGATATAAGTGAGTGTATAATTGTTCATGTGTACTTGTGTCAGCTTGTGAGTGAGTGTGTGTGAGTTTGCAAGCAAGCATGAGGGTGTGAGGGGGTGGGTGTGAGTACACACACACACGAACAGTTGACCCTTGGACAACATAGGTTCGAAATGCATGGGGCCACGTATTTATGGGTTGTTTTTGATAAATACAGTACAGTACTATAAAAGCATTTTCTCTTCTTTATGATTTTTAAAATTTTTTAAAAAGATTTTATTTATTCATTTGAAACAGAGAGATGCAGAGAGAGAGCGCGAGCATGAGCAGGGGAGAGGCAGAGGGCGAGGGAGAAGCAGGCTCCCACCAAGCCAGGAGCCCGATGCGGGGCTCGATCCCAGAACCCTGGGATCATGACCTGAGCCAAAGGCAGACGCTTAACGACTGAGCCACCCAGGCGCCCCTCTTTATGATTTTCTTAACAACATTTTCTTTTCTCTAACTTTATTGTAAGAATATAATATATATTAAATGTAAATCAGGTGTTTTTTTTTATCACCAACTATTTAAGTTATCCGTAAGGCCTTCCAGTCCATAGTAGGCTACTGGTTATGTTTTGGGGGGAGTCAAAAGTTATATGCTAATTTTTAACCACGCAGTGTCCCTAACCCCTGTGTTGTTAAGGGACAACTGTTTACATTTATAGAAATGTGTGTATATGGATAGAGAGACAGAGACAGAGGGACAGAGAGAGAGGGAGTGGGGGTTAGGGAGAGACTCAGAGCTACTAGTTAATCCTTTCTGAGGCAGATGTGATTGATCTCAAAGACACGGAGTTTAGTGGGAGAGCAAAAATCATTGTTGAACGTTTTTTAACTTCAATATTTAGCATTAGTAATTAATTATTTTATGGCCTTTACTACTTTGGAAGCTTAAAAATGAACAAACGTGCCCTTGTAATGGCAAGGGTGCACTTCCAGCTGGTAGTTTGCTTACATTGCAATGCTCTTAATTAATTCATTCACAAACATTCATGGAGCACCCGTTCTTTACCAGGCCCTGGGGTAGATGCTGGGGATGTAGCAGGGAACATGAAAGAGATTCATTCATTCACTCATCCGTCCATTCATTTGTTCGTTCATCTCATTTCTGACTTCTGTACTAGATATGGAAGCTACCATAAGGAATCCACATCCATTCATTCAACAAATGCGCATTGAACATCTACTCTGTGCCAGAGTGACTCATTCATTCATACAACAATTATTTATGGGGAGCCTATTCCCTGTCAAGCAGGTCCTGGATGCTGGGGATCCAGCAGTCAACGAGACAGACATGGTCCTTCCCTTTGTGATGTCTTGCAGAGTCACCCCTGTATTGGGGGCTTTAGGTAACTGGGGGCTCTAAAGGAGAGAGACCATTCCAGATGACAGGGCAGACAGACTCCAGGGTTCACCCGAGGAGCTGATGGTGGGGACAAGGGTGGGGTTGCATCCTCCAGGTTCGTGCATCCTCCAGGTACCTCTCTTCCAATGCATTCCTCACGTGCAATCTCTGCTGCCACATGGGAGCAACCACAGAAACCCCTACTGCCTAATGCATAGATAGTCCTGCTTAAAAGCTCTGTCATGACATATATCCAACTCATTGCTCCCCTCTTGGCATTGTGGAGACGGCCCTCCGAGACCGGCCAATGTGACCGCACATCTAATAACCACACATCTAATAACAAGGCTCATCACTGCAGTTAAGGCTCGCCCCGAGCCTCCATTCCCAGCACACAAATCAAACATCACATTGGCTTCCCCTCCTGGCCAGCCGCTTCCAGGCCCTGGCTCTCCTGCAGAAATTCTGGCTCTCAACAACTTCCCAGGGATTCCATGGTTTATTTTTGCCTGACCAAGCTGATTTTCTTCTCTCTAATTCTCTCAAGGTTTTGTTCCTGGCACACTTGCTGGAGATGCTTCGGCTTTGCAGTGAACCGAAATGTTATTCACTGCAGCGGAACAAAAAAAAAAAAAAAAAAAAGAAACCCAGCAAAGTAAAGACTGCAGCTTCCCATAAAATAGGATTTTAGTCATCAAGAAAAAATTGCAGAAGAGGAATGAAGGTAACAACTTTTACTCTTGTGGCTACATCCTCTCCACTTGCTTCTAGGAATCTGCTCGGGTTCCAGGCATGAGGAATCTTGTCAAAAAAAGAGGCCAAGAAGGACACGGGATGGAGAGGTGCCCCGGTAGAAGAGTCTCCTAACAGTAGCCGATTGAATCATCATTCAATAAATGTTGACCGAGCATCTTTTCTGTTGCAGGCAATGTGCTAGGTGCTTGCAATATACCGATGAGCAGAGTGGACATGCTCCCTGCCCTTATGAATCTTCTGGGCATGGGGTATAGAGACACTGTAAAAGATTACCCAGCAACCTACAGAATGGGAGAATATTTGCCAATTGTGTATCTGATAAGGGATTAATACCCAGAATATATAGGGAACACCTAAGACTCAGCTACAAGAAAACAAGCAACTTTAAAAATGGGCAGAGGACTTGAATGGATATTTCTACAAAGAAGATACACACACCACCCATGAGCACACAATTTCATCACCATTTTTAAAAATTGCTTAAAAGCATGGTTTTAAAGTTTAACACGTGCTATGTGGGAAAAGCACAGGGAGCTACAACCAGGTCCAATAGGGGTTCCAGATGCTTTTTGATGGCTGGTCAGGGAAGCCTTCCCTGAAGAGGTGACATTTAAGCCGAGACCCACAGAGGGAGGACTCAAGACAAGGAGGGAGGAAGGGCAGTGAAGGCTGAGGGAATGGCATGGGAGAAGCGCACATGGGAGGCAGGATGCCTGTGGGCTGGACAGATTGAAAAAAGACAGGATATTATAGCAAGAAACGAGGTAGAAGAGGCAGAAAGACCAGAGTATTGGTCTGTATCCAAAGTCCAATGGGAAATCACTGGAAGGTTATAACCAGATTTGTCATGACTAGATTTTTATTTGCAGGAGCTGACTACAACTTCATTAAAAAGATAACTCTCCTGCAGAAGGGAGGAGGAAACCAATTAGGGTGTTATCACTCTAGCACAGTCAAGAAGTGATGAGGGTTTGGTATGGCAGTGGAGAGGAAAGAGGGGTGGATTCAAGAGATGTGTATGAAGGGAGACAGGCCAGGAGCTGGTGACCAGTAAGTGTCCCTTGTGAGCACGGAACTGGAAACCAGGTCTCCGATGGGGCATTTGTGCCAGGTTGTGACCCGAGGTGGATAAGACTGTCAATTGGATACAAGTTGTGAGGTCAGAATTGGAAGCAAAGTAGGGAACAGAGGCTCAGGAGTGAGTGCCTCTACAGCCCTGCAGTGTTAGAAGGCGGCTCGCATCAACTCCGTGGTACTGGGGCGGGCCTGATGTCCGGGAGAGATGGACCATCTCCGTGTGCTCACTGCAGTGGCAGCAGCCAATCCTGCAAGGGAGTAGAACATTCTAGCGGGACCAGCCGGCACCAGGCTATTCTGGAAAAGTTCTAAAGACTGGCTCTGTTTAGGTGGGCGCCCTAAGTGTTCTGTTCTTGTCTCCCAGTGCCGAGCTCAGGAGAGCTAATGACCACCTCAAGTTTTCTGTGTTGCTGTAGAAACCCTCACAGGGAGACCCTGTAGGATCAGCCCCGACTAAACTGGCAGGACGTATCTGAAAGAAAGATGGATGGCATGACCTTGGGGGAGAAATGTCTATTTGGGTTTATTAAAAACACGCACTGCTGTTCTATGATGAACGTGTTGTACTTGTGTGGACAAAAATAAAATAAAGGGGAAAATACGCCATCAGTTTTGTTCATTGCCAGAGGCCACTCGTATTGATGCAGAAAGCGATGGGAGCCGTCAGATATCGGGAGTCTTTAAATTGTTTATGACTTTTGTTGCAGTAAGTGTACTTCTGAGATTCTTTCTTCATGCAATAATCCTAAATATGAAATAAGAGCTTTATAGACAGAAGCATGTTAGCTGAACTAGAACTAATACAGGTGGAAAAGGAAAACAGCCTAACTGTCCAAAACAAGGGCCAATAAATTCTGCACCACGCCACTCCCTGGAATATTATGTAGCTACGAAAAATGATGATGATGCAAAAGTATGTATGCCAAGCTGGGCAATGCTCATAATACAGGGGAGTGCATGTATGCAATTGAGTGCCACTCCGTAAAGGTCAATCTGCAACAGCAGAAATAGGGTTCTGGACAAATCCGGAAGCAAATGTATCAAAATATTAACCACCTTGTGTGGCGGTTGTAGAACTGTTGATACTTTTCTTCGTTTCTTTAACTTACGCAACAATAGTTTTATAATGTGTGTACTTGCCTGCTTCTCCCTCTCCCGCTCCCCCTGCTTGTGTTCCCTCTTTCACTGTGTCTCTCTCTGTCAAATAAATAAATAAATAAATTCTTTAAAAAAAAAAAGTGTGTATTTGATAATGGCAAAAGTTATTTTCAGTAAGAAAAACCTTTGCTGGTTAGCTTACTACTGGAGAAATGACCAGAGCTGTTTGAAAGCGAGGTCTTTGGGCTGCCTGGCTGGCTCAGTCAGTAGAACATGTGACTCTTGATCTCAGTCAGTTTGAGCCCCATGTTGGGTGTAGAGATTACTTAAAAAAATAAAATCTTGAAATAAAAACAAAAACAAAAACAACTACAACAACAATAACAAAAAACAAAAGCCAGGTCTTCAAATGTCAATGCCAGTCTCAAGGGGAGGAAGGAGATGAAAATGGTGCAGGGAGGCATGGTTCATGGTGATCATGAACTTGACCTTGGCTTTGGTTTTAGATGGGGTTTGAGTCTGGATGAGGCAACTTACTGTGTGACCTTGTGTAAATGACTCAGCCTCTCTCAGCTTCTCCTTCTCATCAAGATGAAGACATCCTACCCACCCCCCGCCAACCTTCGTAGGGCTTGTAGGGATTATTTGAAATGCTACAGGTAACCATTTAATGGCATGTGGACTGTCCCTCCTAAACATTAGTTATTACTGCCCGGGGACTGGCCTACAGAGATATTTGTAGATACTGTCGACAGCCACAGAATCCAGATTTCACTGGTCTGAGAGAAGTAGGCTGCATAGACATTTTGCACTGAAAACAGAGTGATGTTGCTACTGAGTCTCCATGGAGCTCTGTGAGGAGTTAATGGTGCATGGCTGAGGCAGTGGACCAGATGAAGGGCCACCCGATTCTCCCAGGAGCTGCCAAGGATGTCTGTGAAAGGGTTTGCATCATATGCGCTCATGTAGTCACTGTCGCGCCAGGGAAAAATGCCCAATGGGGGCCACCTTACCGTTACCCTGGCTGAAAAGTACAGCTATTGGAGGTGCATTGCCCCCAAGTGACCGAAGTGCAGCTCAAGCTCACTGGCATAAACTCCTCAAAGTAGGGACCTGGTTGCCTCAGTTGCTGGTTCCCAGATCACAGCCTGTGCTCGGGAATATTTAATACCTTGTAACTCCTGGGAGAAAGTGAACTCCCAAAGTTCAGTTTGGGGGCCCAGATTCTTCCCCTCTATTTGGGGTGGGGCATGATTTCACACTTTTGCAGCTCTTCCCAAGCTGTTTCCTTCCCTTTAAATGTTCTTTTCTCTGCTTCCACCTACTGTGAACTCCTATCCTGCCTTCAAGACTTGGCTCATATGTCACCTCCTCCGGGAAGCCTTCCCCAAACACATCACCCTAGAATTAATCACCTCTTATAGATAATGACTTTGTACATTGCTCACTGCTAGAGGTACACACACACGTCTCTTATAACCTGTGCCTTGCTTCTACTTTGTAGCTCTTGTCATAACATACACTTATATGTACCTTTGGTATATACCCTACATCAAAAGAATGTATTATGGTGTTGTCTAATGTCCCTCTGATGGCAGGAATGTGTCTCTCTTGTCACATGGCTGTTATCCTTAGCATTCCTGGCATATAGCAGCTGTTTGATCAATATCGAATAGATGAATGAATGAATGAATCAATCAATCAATGGCTTTTCACCTTCATGGTTGCACAATTTTACCTACTCCACAGAATGGATTTTCCCAGGCAGAAGGACAGCTCTGTCAGGGCTGGGTCTGTGCTGTTCTTGGTTGCTCCCTCTCCTATGGTAGACACGGGGGATTCACTGCCCAGATCCTTCTCCCAGTGCTGTTGGCAGGCAGCCCTCCGCCCTCAGCCCCTTCAGGGATACCTCAGCTGCAGAGAACCACCTCGCCCGAGGGCATGTCCTTCCCGGGAAGACCCACACCCAATGACTGACTGATGTGCAGAATAAAGGCTGGTCATCTGGCCCCAATTTGGGACAAGGTGGAAGGCCCCCCTAGCTCCAGGGTCCCTCATGGGGTTTGGCTAAGGCTGGTGTTGGTTTGTACCTGGCTTCTCTTTTCTCTACATCTTTCTTTGCCCTTCCATAGGTGTTCCTCTCAAGGGCTCTCTTTATTGTGCATGAACTTGGTCTCAGGATCTGCTTCCTGAACCTGACCTGCAACGTCTTCTGTCCCAGCAGTTTGGGACTGATGCTACTTTGGGGAGTCTGGAGGGGTTACTCACTAAACATTTCCTGAGTGAATAAATGGATGGACGAAACCCCTCTGAATGAATGGCTGCTCTCTTGCTCTCTACCTCCCACTCTAGACTGTGAGCTTTCCATGGGAGTGACTGTGTCTTTTTCATCTTCATAACCTCAGCACCTAGCACCCTGCCAGGTATACAGCAGGTGCTCCATAAGTGTTGGGGGAAGGATGAATACATGAACCCAGATTTGGGGGAGAGAGCGTGGCTGAGTCAGCATAACCCTGTCTCCATTTTCAGACCTTAAATTTAAAAAACTTCTCCCTTCCTTGCACCCTCCTCCTCCCTCCCTTCCTCCTCCTCTCCTCCTCCTTCTTCTACCTCTTCTCCTTCTTCTCCACCTTCTTCTCTTTCTCCTCTCTCTCAGTGGCTGCCTTGCAAAGTTGAGCCAGGAGCACCATTTCCAGAGTGGTCAGATGGAATTGGGGAGTTTTCTCCTCTGCTTGCCTTCTCAAAGGCCCTTTCAACACTTACTCGAGGAATAGATGCTGGCTCGGGAACGCAGCTGAGGTTGGCAACAATAAAGGCCTCTTTAAAAACGACTCCCATTACCTGTGGTCAATTTGAGGCTTGTAGGCCACAGAAATGGGTCTCAGCAGGCTTCTAGTCGTGGGGGATCAGTACATATTGATTCTGGCAATTAACACCACAGTTCCCCAAAGCACAGACCTGTAGAGGGTGCGCCTTCCACCGCAGCCTGAGCTGGCTGGCCCGGCAGCGGCCAGAGCCGTAGATGGTACCCGGGCTTCGGGGACAAACCACAGGCCATTTCCCACCTGTGTGATCCCGGGCAAACGACTCCACTCTGCCAAGCCACAGTCACCTCCCCTGGGAAATGGGGCCACTCCACGCCTCTACCAGACCAGAAAAGAGCGGTAGCCATCACAAGCTAAATTCTGAAATAGATAAATGGGGTCTGAATTTCAACAGTGCCACTTGCCCGGCTCTGTGACTTGGAACAAAACATAGTCTCTCTGAGCATGAGCTACTTCATCTGTAAAGTGGGACTAATAATGCCTTTTCTTAGAAGTCGTTGAGAGAGGGGCGCCTGGCTGGCTCAGATGGTTAAGCGTCTGCCTTCAGCTCAGGTCATGATCCCAGGGTCCTGGGATCGAGCCCCATATAGGGCTCCTGGCTCAGCGAGGAGCCTGCTTCTTCCTCTCCCTCTGCCTCTCTCCCTGCTCATGCTTTCTCTCTCTCTCTCTCTCTCTCTCTGTATCTCTGTGTCTCAAATGAATAAATAATAAAAAAAAAGACTTTATAAAAAAAAAAAGAAGTCGTTGAGAGAATTAAGACGCTGTATGCAGCACATTTAGTGGACTGCCTGGCTCTGAGCGCAAGTTTAGTACAGATTTGCTACTGTAATAATTTAGGTTATGGATGTGGTTCTATTGCCGGGGTAATTATTTTGGGGCCTCTGTGGAGTCCACAAAGTGGCTGACAGAGGCTGTACCATGTCCCCATTGCTGGCTGGCCCAGTTCTTTCTTTCTTTCTTTTTTTTTTTTTCCCAACAAGGGTTTCAAGAGAGTAAATGGTCATATTTATTAGTAATAGCAGTAGCAGATGAGTAAGAGGTATTTAATAAATGTATGTTCAGTGCGAAGCATTTTTGTAGCACTTAACAATTTTCAAAGCATCTCCCCTCCCTGTGCATCATCCGTTTGATTCTTTTTTTTTTATTCTTATGTTAATCCCCATACATTACATCATTAGTTTTAGATGTAGTGTTCCATGATTCATTGTTTGTGCATAACACCCAGTGCTCCATGCAGAATGTGCCCTCCTCAATACCCATCACCAGGCTAACCCATCCTCCCACCCCCCTCCCCTCTAGAACCCTCAGTTTGTTTTTCAGAGTCTGTCGTCTCTCATGGTTCGTCTACCCTCCGATTTCCCCCGCTTCATTCTTCCCCTCCCGCTACCTTCTTCTTCTTCTTTTTTTTTTTCTTAACATATATTGCATTATTTGTTTCAGAGGTACAGATCTGAGATTCAACAGTCTTGCACAATTCACAGCGCTTACCAGAGCACATGCCCTCCCCAGTGTCTATCACCCAGTCACCCCATCCCTCCCACCCCATCCCCCACTCCAACAACACTCAGTTTGTTTCCTGCGATTAAGAATTCCTCATATCAGTGAGATCATATGATACATGTCTTTCTCTGTTTGACTTATTTCGCTCAACATAATACCCTCCAGTTCCATCCACGTTGTTGCAAATGGCAAGATCTCATTCCTTTTGATGGCTGCATAATATTCCATTGTGTATATATACCACATCTTCTTTATCCATTCATCTGTCAATGGACATGGCCCAGTTATTTCTTACCAACCTGCATCATTTTGATTTTTTTCTATATTACACTTTAATTTTTTTTCTGATTATATAAGTAACACATGTTCATTGTCATATATTTGGAAACCACAGAAAAGCACAAAAAAGCAAATAAATATTACTCAGAGATAAACATTGCTAATACTTTGGCTTATTTTCTTGCTGTCTATATTCTATGCTACGTTCACGTATATATATGTACGTAAATACTGCTGCCTCCTCCCTTAAGTTGGGTCACATGGCATCATAAATCAGGCTGCCACCTGCCTTTTTCACTTACTAGATTATGGACATTTTCCTGTGTAATAAAATATACTTCAAAAACATGAATTTTAGTCATTTCATAGATTCTATTTTATGGATGTATCCTGTATATTTAACCATTTTCCTTATTAAGGTTTTTCCTCCCCCAATGTCACTATTGTAAACAACATGGTCATGAACATCTTTGTGTCTAAATCTTCCTTGGCCCATTAGATTAGTTCCTTAGTACAAATTCTTCAAGGGAATTCCAAGGTGGGAAGATACACATATTTTTTAGGCAGGATTTATGCATCCAGGGCTCCTGTATAATATTATCAAATTGCAACAGGAGGGGCACCTGGCTGGCTCAGTTGGGAGAGCATGAAACGCTTGGTCCGAGGTTGTGAATTCGATCCATCCATCCACATTGGATGTAGCAATTACTAAAAAAATGAATAAATAAATATCAACAGGATCTCTAACCATTCTGTTGCCAGAATGCCTCCCAGAAAGGTTTACTAATTTGTATGCCTTCTAGATAGTGTATGAATATACTATTTCTTCATACCCTGCCAACATTAGCTACCAGCATTCTAAAAAAAAATTGTGTAACACGTGTTTTTAAAACACAAAGGTGAATCCATACTAAATTCCAACATAAGCTTGCTGTGGGACCATGGGCAAGCCGTGTCCCTTCTTTGGGCTTCAATATCCTTATCTATAAAATGAAGAGGTAACCTCTCATAGGATTCTCTCGTTGCAAGTGAAAGAAGACGAACTCTACTGGCTTAAAACAATAATAATCATTTCTTAGTTCTTGTAAAGTTTAGGGAACAGGACGTCAGGCACAGGTGCATCATACTCAGACGCTATCACCCAGAACTGGTTTCCTCTGTCTTCCAGAGATTCTGTTTTGGTTTGCTTTCTCAGCAGGCTTTCTCCAGGTAACCCCCTCCAGCACTGCCAAACTGACACGATCCCTGCTAACCAGCAGCTCTTTTGTGATAGAGTCCCAAGGTTCATTCTGATTGGGCCAGCTTGAGTCACGTGCCCTTATAAACCAATCACTGTGGAGAAGGGGGCTGGCCGGACTATGCTGATTGACAGGTCAGGATCTTGTGAGTCTTCTGCAGGTGGGGGCATGATGGCTCCCCAGGGAAAATTGGGGGGGGGGGCGGGGTTTCACCAGAGCAGGCGGAATCCATGCTAGGCAAGCAAATCAGCCCAGACAACCTCTGAGGACCCTCTGATCCTGACACTGCGGGAGTTTAGGAAACTCTGGTTTCCCTTGGCCCATTTCCTGCAGAGGTTTTGCACACCTGGTTTCTCCATGGCTAATCTATCCTGCCCACTAAACTCATGGGCCCCTTGTTTCAGTTATCTTTGCTTCTAGGGGTCCTGGAACAGCGGGGGAGGATAATTACCATATAGATTTATGGACCTCTGCTCAACAAACAGGCCCTTTCCTCGCAACGGCATAAAGCCAGCCTCATAAATATTAATCAGAAGGGAACTGCAATCAAACCAAGTGGGAGAGGAAATGGCAAATTGCTTTTTCCTCTGTAGGACATAAAAACAACGTTCATTGTTGCACAACCGGGGGCTATCCGGTGGGTTGCCTGTGTCTCCCAGCTCTCAATAATAACAATAACAATAATCATAATAGGGACCTACTACATGCTACATGAAACGTGGTGCTTCACGAACGTACATTTTTTCACTTCTAGTTCACGGATGACGAAACTGAGGCTCAGGAAGTTAAGCCAGTTGCCCAGGAAGACCGTCAATGTGAAGTCGAATCAGGATTCAAATCCAGTCTGCCTGACCTCAAGGTCTGAGTCCTTTCTGTTCAATGGATTGGGTCGTGCTTCTCCAGGAGGGTCGTGCTTCTTCATTGGCCTTTGAGTTTGGGGGATACGATCAATCACATTTCTCTGTTATGTCTTTGGAGCAGGGAGAGTAGCAAGGGAGATCCTGGCCGCCTTTGTACAAAGAAGTCAACATGCAGACATGCAGGCTGAAGGCTCTGGAAAGATGCGTTTTAGCTGCAGCTTTGGGCAGGATCCAGGTGCTAGGAGGTGACACTTTGTCCTCATTCATGCCCACCACAACAGTGTCACTTAACCATCCTCAGGCCCATTTTACAGGCAAAGATATTGAGGCTAGTGGGGCGATTTAGACTAGATCCTGATTTTCATTCATTCACTTAATGAATATTTAACTAAATGTTCAAGTAAATACTTAACTGAATCTTAGCCAACTTCCTCTTAACCAGCTTAGTTTGTTTACAGGCTCTCATTCACTCTGTAAAACATGATGACAAACTCCAGTCACCTCCTGATGGTGAGTAGACCTCCCACTCCCTTGCCCTAGCCCTTGGCACCCCCAGTGAGCTGCAGGCTGCATGCTTACTCCAACTCAGTCCTGTCTGCTCCCAAACCTGCTTAAGCTGGTTGCCCTTGTTCTTATAATTATACAATTTAATTAAGCAAATTGATTACATTAAATGTAGTGTGAAAAGAAAGGGGAATGTTTCTATGAACAGGAAAACGAATGCTATACAAAGACTCATTGAAAAGGAAAGTTCCTGGAATTAAAAAAAAACCCGCGATCACATTAGGTGTGAGGGGTGACAGTGAAGGTTCAGAGTCCGTGCATATCACACAGCTGTGGCTTTGCAAAAAAAAAAAAAAATCCTATGAAACTCCAGTAGGAGAAACACACTGACGGAAAAAGCCTCACCTTCCAACATGAGAGTAGCGAATGTGTAACTGAACTCAAGGGGTTGACTGCTTGGGGTGCATGAAATTGAACACAACCCAAGGAGGTGTTGAAAGCAAGAAGTTTTTATTAGTTGTTACAAGTAAGGAGACAGGGAGCTAGCTTCCAAAGCACTGACTCCCAGTGGGTTAGTGCAGGAAGCTTTCATTCAGCTTTTCATTAGAGGGTGGGGGTGGGGAACTTGCATATATATTAAGGAATTTACACATATTCTTTTTTTTTATTCTTATGTTAATCCCCATACATTACATCATTAGTTTTAGATGTAGTGTTCCATGATTCATTGTTTGTGCATAACACCCAGTGAACTTACGCATATTCTGTTACTTAGGCACAATGGTTCACTGGCGCCTGCCTAGCAAGTCAATATACATACATTGTGTGTTCAAAAACGTGGCAGAAAACCTTGCCTGCAGAAGCAGATCCTGGTATTATAATGAGCTAAAAGGTAATTCACGACAACTCATGAGAGCTTCTGCGCAGGTCCCCGGCTCCAAACCCCGTCAAACTGGAAGCCAGTCAGACTGGGGCACGTAAGGAGCTATCAGGCAAAACTCCTAGCTGGGTGTCTCCTTGGCCAGAACCGTTGATTCTGTAGAACAAAACACATTCCTTCTCTGCTTTTGTCCCTTCCTCCTACCCTGTCCTTTCTGCTGAGAGCTTTCAGCCCTCTTATTTGAGTAACCTCCCCTTGCATCCTAGCTAACAAATCTATGCCCACATCCTTGAGTTTAAAGAAAAAAATGTTAAGGGATTGATCATTTTCATTTTCAGTTTTAACGATATTCGCTTTCCTTAGCTGGCTAGTCACTGGTCCTATGTGGACTCCTCTGTATGCCTAAGGTAACCGGCGACAGAAGGACATGGGGAGACAGGCAGATGAAGGAAATCAATACATCAGAAATGAACTTTTACTTGTCCTCTTTCCCCTGTCACAAACACTTTCTTCCTTGGGAAGGACAACAGGTATCCGCATCTGCCAGGATGCCTAAGTCAAAACCAGGTATCATCAAAGACTTCTCCTCTTCCCTTCGCCCACAAAGTCCTTTTGATGTCACCTCCTTGACATCCCCCAAACTCATCCCTCCCGCCCGCCGATCTCCTGTTTTCCTCCTTCTCTCCTTCACTCTCATTCTCTCTCCTTTCCTCCCTCCTACCCTTCTGGTCTCCCTTGTTCCCCTCCTTCTGCTTGCAAATATTTATGGAGTCTCTACTCTGAACCAGCTACTCAGTTGACTCTGGGGTAGCGCTAGTAAGCAGGGTTGAGGTGGTCCCTTCCCTTAAGAGGGTTATAGTGTAGCAGAGCAGACTAAAGAAATAAATAAGTAAACCAGGAAATACATTAGTAATTATAAATTGCTTTACGTGCTATGAAAATAGCAAAACAGTGGGCAAGAACTGTGGAGGGGGCTGCTTTGGAGGAAATCAAGGAAGTCTTCCATGAAGAGGTGACATTTAAGCTGAAGCCCAAATGAGGAAAAGAAGCCAGCAGAAAGAAAAGTGGGGGAGAAAACATTCCATGGAGAGGGGAATGCCACAGAGGAAGGCTTGAAATCAGGCGAGAAATGAAATGAAAGCTGCTAGGGTGGCTAGAGTCTGGAGAATGGGGCATTGTGGGATGATTTGGGAGGTCAGCAGGGCTTGAAGGTCAGGACAAGAGTTTGGATTTCATTACAAAGTCAGTAGAAAGCTTTGGAAGGTTTTAAATAGGGTGCCAATGTTCTTTTTTGAAAGAAAATCATTATTATTATTATTTTTTATTTTAGAGCATTGTAGGTTCACATGCAGGTGTAAGAAATAAGACAGATCCCAGGTACCTTTTATCCAGTTCCCCCAATGGTAACATGTTGCAAAACTGTAGTGCAATATAATGACCCAGATATTGACATTGACACAAAACACAGAACATTTCCGTCACCACCAAAGACCCCTCTTGTTGCCCTTTTTAGGTCACATCTGCTTCTCTCCTGTCCCCATCCTCTCCTTCACTCCAGCAACCATCACCTGTGCTCTGTTTCTGTAATTTTTGTCATTTCAAGGATGCTATATAAATGGAATCAAATAGCAACCTTTTGATATTGGCTTTTTTCCCCCACTGAGCATAATTTCCTGCAGACTTATCTGGGTTGTTTCGACCACTGATAGTTTTCTTTTTATGACTGAGTACTATTCCATATGTGGATGGACCACAGTTTGTTCAACCATTCACCCACTGAGGGACATCGGGATTGTTTCCAGTTAGGGTTCTTGCAAATAAAACTGCTATAAACATTCACATACAGATTTTCGGGTGGACATAAATTTTCCTTGCTCTGGGACAAATCCCCAAGAGTGCAATTTCCTGGATCTTATGACATTTGCATACTTAGCTTTATAAGGAACTGCAAAACTTTTTTCTGGAGTGGCTGTTCCACTTTTCATTCCTACCAGCAACGTATGAGTGATCTAATTTCTCTGTATCTTTGCCAGCGCTTGGTGGTATCACCATTTTTTATTTTAGCCATTCTGAGAGGTGTGTAGTGATATCTCATTGTGGTTTTAATTTGCCTTTCCCTGATGGCTAATGATATGGAGCATCTTTTCATGTGCTTATTTGCTACCTGTATTTCCTCATGGGTGAACCAATACTCTTTGACAAATTTATCACTCTGTCTTTACTGAGAAGTCCCATGCCCCTGATAAGACCTGAGAGCAGGACCTGATCCATGGATGATGTGAATAAATGCTCCTTGGATGAACAAACTCAGGACTGGGGCATCATCAGAGTCTGGACATGGCTCAACTTGGGTCAGTGCCCTTCCTGTGGCACCAGCCCTGCTGCCCACGGCACAGATCTCACCTGCTCACCAGCACGCAACTGACGGTGTCAATAAATTCCATCCAGAAAGGATTTGACGCCCAGAGACTTGCACTTGCTGTATAATTAGGTCTAGCAAAGCTTATGAATGTAGTCCCAGATTATAATCACTTTTTAATTATATTTACCTTTGTCTGCAGAGAGGTGAGATGTATTATTGGCTCTGGGAGGTAACAATTCAAATCTTCATCCAAAGAAGCAGGTGCCCTGAGGAGGATGTACAGGCAGAACCAAAGAAATTAAAATAGATCTGCAGACACAAAGCTCTAGCCTCCCTACTGAGTCTGGGATTCGGAGGCTGGGAAGTTGAAGGGCTTAACGTTTTCTATTCTCCATGAACCAGGAGATGGGCGGGGCGGGGGGGGGTACTAATAACAGAGTTCAGTGCTTGTGTGCTGACTATGTGCTAGGTACTACGCTAAGTAATTTCCATAAGAATCTTATTTAATTTGCAAAAATAACCCTGAGGAGTAGATGCTGTTGGTATCATTCCCATTTTGTAGAGGAAACTGAGGAATAGACAGGGCCAGTGGCATACCCAGGGTCCCACAGCCAGGGAGAGACAGGGCCAGGATTCAAATTCAACTCTGCCAGATGCCAGAGTACTTGTAGGGAGACCTGATGCCGTAGAAGGCCTTGACCTTGCTCTCCTACAGCTGGACTCTCTGATTAACAAACTTGGAGTTCCCAGCCCCATATGCTCACCCTCATTGGCTCAGGAGGTCTGTGACAGGCCTTCTGGAACCCTCTTCCCTCCTCCCTTGCACAAGGACCACAGCAGGGAACAAAGCAGGAGACACAAAGTCATATACTCCCACAATGACCTTCTTGGATCTCACCATCTTGGCTGCCAGCAAGATCCAGACCCTCAAATGACATATCAGATAAAGGGCTAGTATCCAAAATCTATAAAGAACTTATCAAACTCAACGCCCAAAGAACAAAGAATCCAATCAAGAAATGGGCAGAAGACATGAACAGACATTTTTCCAAAGAAGACATCCAAATGGCCAACAGACACATGAAAAAGTGCTCAACATCACTCGGCATCAGGGAAATACAAATCAAAACCTCAATGAGATACCACCTCACACCAGTCAGAATGGCTAAAATTAACAAGTCAGGAAATGACAGATGTTGGCAGGGATGTGGAGAAAGGGAAACCCTCCTACACTGTTGGTGGGAATGCAAGCTGGTGCAGCCACTCTGGAAAACAGTATGGAGGTTCCTCAAAAAGTTGAAAATAGAGCTACCATACGATCCAGCAATTGCACTACTGGGTATTTCCCCAAAGATACAAATATAGGGATCCGAAGGGGTACGTGCACCCCAACGTTTATAGCAGCAATGTCCACAATAGCCAAACTGTGGAAAGAGCCAAGATGTCCATCAACAGATGAATGGATAAAGAAGAGGTGGTATATATATACAATGGAATATTATGCAGCCATCAAAAGGAATGAGATCTTGCCATTTGCAATGACGTTATGCTGAGCGAAATAAGTCAATCAGAGAAAGACATGTATCATATGACCTCACTGATATGAGGAATTCTTAATCTCAGGAAACAAATTGAGGGTTGTTGGAGTGGGGGGTGGGGTGGGAGGGACGGGGTGGCTGGGTGATAGACATTGGGGAGGGTATGTGCTATGGTGACTGCTGTGAATTGTGCAAGACTGTTGAATCACAGATCTGTACCTCTGAAACAAATAATGCAATATATGTTAAGAAAAAGAAAAAGAAGAAGATAGCAGGAGGGGAAGAATGAAGGGGGGGAAATCGGAGGGGGAGACAAACCATGAGAGATGATGGACTCTGAAAAACAAACTGAGGGTTCTAGAGGGGAGGGGGTGGGGCGATGGGTTAGCCTGGTGATGGGTATTAAAGAGGGCACGTTCTGCATGGAGCACTGGGTGTTATGCACCAACAATGAATCATGGAACACTACATCAAAAACTAATGATGTAATGTAGGGTGATTAACATAACAATAAAAAATTTTTTTAAAAAAGAAAATAACCCCCCCAAAAAAGATCCAGACCCTCACCAGAAAGTTCTCAGCCCATAGGATCATGCCATGGTGATGATGATGATGGTGACAAAACGACAAAGCTGACAATAATAGTCAGTCCCTTATCGGGCACTTAGCATGTGCTGGGCACTACACTAACTGTAGGAATGAACTTAGTGGTTCTCAGAATGTAGTCCCTAGACCAGTAGCACCATCATCTGGGAACCTTTTAGAGATACACGTTCTTGGGCTCCACACCAGCCCTATGGAATCAGAAACTATGGGGGCAGGTCCAGCCATCAGTGCTGTAACAAGCCCTCCAGGAGATTCTGATGCACTCAAGCTTGAGAACTGCTATATGAACTCATGTAAGCCTTACAACCATTCACGAGGTAGGTATTATCTTTCCCATTTTATAGGTAAGGAAACTGAGGCTCAGAGAGGTGAAGTCACATGCCCAAGGTCACACAGCTGGTAGGAGGTAGAGCATCCCTCTCCCTTCTCTGGCCTAGAACATTACCTATGACTCTCTATCCATCCAGTTACCCATCTCTCTATTCATCCACCTGTGTATCCTCCCACTCATCCATGCATTCAACAATCCATCCCTACATCTAATTATCCATCCATGCATCCACCCACCCATCTACTCACCCATCCATCCACCCATCCACCCATTTATTCATTTGTCCACTAATTTTTAAATGTATTCACCCAATCATTCATTCACAAAGGATTTAATGGTCTTTATTCTATGTGATAGTTAATTTTATATTCAACTTGATTAGGCCACAGTACTCAGATATTTGGTCAAACACCAGTCTAAATGTCACTGTCAAGGTATGTTTTTTAGATGAGATTAATGTTTAATCCGTAGATTTGGGGAGACTTCCGCACGTGACTGAAGGTTGAAGCCATTGTCTTGGGTGGGGTCTTCCAGGGAGTTTTAGATAGTGAGGAGAGGACTGGACATAGAAAATCCCTGTAAAGCATTGACATTTAATGGTACAATAGCAGAGAACACGTTGATAGAAAGACGAGTGTGTTGGGGCGTCTGGGTGGCTCGGTCGTTAAGCATGTGCCTTCGGCTCAGGTCATGATCCCGGGGTCCTGGGATCGAGCCCCATATCGGGCTCCTGCAGTTGCAACTCAGCAGGGACTGTCAACTGACGCCACCAAAAGCCAGCTCAGCGTGCACTCCCAGCGCAGGGAGAGTGGTGCCCATGCCCTTAGCATGCACCGCTGGCTGCAGCTGACGTGAGGGCTGGGGTGTCAGAGCTGTCAAGCTGGCTTTCTTGTTCGAGCGGTGAATTCCCAGCAAACGGGGTGTGTGTATATAATTATCAGAGATGTAGATCCTGACATTAAAACAAACTGTCTCGAGCCCCCATCATCTCTAAGGATGGCAGTTCAGGAGGAAGGTGGGGGTAGAGCTGACATGTCAGCAATGATTAGGGAAGGCATCTAACTCAGCACACGGGGGAACACGAGCAGCAGAAAAATAAAGGAGGAATTTAACAGCACAGATTATGTTTTTAATTACTTTAGCAAACGAACTGTGCTCGTGCTCGGGTGGAGCTGCTGGAGAACCCACCCCCGGTGTTCCCAGGCTGCCTCTGAGTCACCACCAGGATGGGGGCTGGTCTTGGGGAGCCAGAGAGCTTTCAAGGCAGCACAATGGGGCTTTCAAGTGATGTCTTCTTCCCAGGAAACTTTTTGCTTCATCCATCTACGGGACATTCAGATGGGCCATTCACATTAGCAGCGTGGTCTAGAGCACAGATCCTGGAGCCAGTCTGACTGCACTTGAAGCCTGGTTCCACTATTTATTAGCTGTGTGATCTTGGAAAGGACAACTGTTAAGGAATGAATTGTGTCCCTTCCCCGCCAAAAAAATTCATACTTTGTAGTCCTAACTCTCAGTATCTCAGAATGTGACTTGATTTGGAAGTGGGGTCATTGCAGAGGTAATTAATTAAGATGAGGTCATGCTGGAGTAGGATGGGCCCCTAATTCAATGTGGCTGGTGACTTTATCGAAAGAGGAAATTTGGGGGCGCCTGGGTGGCTCAGTTGGTTAAGTGACTGCCTTTGGCTCAGGTCATGATCCTGGAGTCCCAGGATCGAGTCCCGCATCGGGCTCCCTGCTCGGCAGGGAGTCTGCTTCTCCCTCTGACCCTCCCCCGTCTCATGCTCTCTCTCTCTCATTCTCTCTGTCTCAAATAAATAAATAAAATCTTTAAAAAAAAAAAAAAAGAAAGAGGAAATTTGGAAATATGGACACACCACACACACACACACACACACAGGCAGAATGCCATAAGATGAAGAGTAATCAGAGCGATGTTTCTACAGGCAAAGGATTGCCAAAGATCGCCATCGACCCCCCACAAACTAGCAAAGAGGCACAGAACAGGTTCTTCACAGCCCTTGGGAGGATCCCACCCTACTGGCATCTTGATCTCAGAGTTTTAGCCTCCAGAACTGTCAGACAGTATTTCTGTTGTCCTGAGCTACTTTGTTTGCGGTGCTTGGTTACGACAGCCCTAGGGCAAAAACACAACAACTTTACCTCTCTGTGCCTGTTTTCTCATCTGTAAAGATAGTGATGGTATATTGACCTCATGGTGTTGTTTGAGGATTACATGCAATTTATATAAAACTCTATAAACCATGCCTACGACATGGCAAGCTCTCAATTACTATTAGTTGTCAGTGCTTGAAAACCCTTTTGGAAGGGGGTGCTTTAAAAGGGAATTAGGGGGGCACATGGGTAATTCAGTCAGTTGAGCATCCAACTCTTGACCTCAGCTCATGTTTTGATCTCAGGGTCATGAGGTCAAGCTCCAGTGTGGAGCTTACTTAAAAAAAAAAAAAAGGCAGGGTTGGGGGGCGGGGAATTAGAAGAATCCTACCCTAGATGGGATACCTACTGTTTAATTAGAGAGCCTTTCCGGACCCTTCATATACCTTGTTTCATTTACTATTTATAGGAAGAAGCCATTTTAATCCCATTTTACTGACAAGAAAGTTGAGGCTCAAGGAGGTGAGGTGACACCTTACCCAAAATCACACAGGTTGTAAGTAGTGGATAAAAGATCTGAACCACGGGCACCTAACTTGGAAGGCGAGGGTGTTAACCATGGGCATGCAACACTGAATACATCACTTGTGCTCTTGGAATGGGGGAAAGCAGGAAGTGACAATAGGGAACAAGCAGCACAAATTCTGAGAAACCACTGAGGCTGGGGGTGCAGATCTGGGTTCTGGACTTGGGGCCTTCACTTCTTGCCCATCTGACCACAGATAAGTCACTTCCCCTTTCCTTTAGCCTTAATTTTATTATCTGTGAAATGGGAACAATGATGGCTACATCGAAGGAGTCTATAGCAATGTAGATGAAGCTCCTGATACATGAGAGGTACCTGATAAATCCTTACATTAGAGGGATCATATGCCAGGTGCTTTACATACTTGGATATGGGTCTCTGCTCGATCATTTCATGGGCAGTCTCTCTGGGCTTAGTTTCCCCATCTATAAGATGGGGTGATTAATCATAATCCTTCTAGGTGGTCACTTTTGATATTCCCATGTCATTGATGAGTTCTGATTTTAAAGCCCTTACTTATAAAGAAATGGGAGGTCGGTGGCCTCCAGGACCAAATCCTGTGCACCTGCAATTTCTTTGAGCCTCCATATATTTTTGTGTTCCAGTCTCGTTCCAGCTGTTGTGGCTGCCGAGCAAATTCTCCTGGAACTCAGCAATGTGAAACAATGGTGTGCAAGCTCGTGGATTCTGGGGGGCTGGGAATTCAGACCAGGGCACAGTGAGACTGGTGTGTCTGTGCTTCATGGTGCCTGGGGGCTCAGCTGGATGACTTGAAGGCTGGGGCTGCACCCATCCCCAGTCTCATTAATTCATTACTCATCAATCAGTTGAGGCAGACTATTGCTTGCAGTCTCTATTCTTGTCTGCATAGCTTCTCTCTATGAGGTCTCTCAGGATTGGCTGGTTTGGGTTTCCTCAGAGCATGATGGCTGGATCCCACAGTGTAGAGAAAGTAAGGGAGAGGGAGAAGAGAGAAAGAAGAAGAAGAAGAAGTAAAGAGGAGACGAGAGGAACAGGGAGCTCAGGAAGAGCTCCCTGGTATCCTTTTCATGATTTCACCTTGGAGGTCCCATAGCATGCCTTCCATTACCCTCTGCTGATTGAAGTAACCACTTGCCCCTGCTGAGGTTCAAAAGAGTGGACATAGACCCCCCCTTGGAAGTGCAAGGAGTGTCAGTCACGTTATAAGAAGAGCTCATGGGAACATATATATTTTTGTTCCATGGAGTTATATATATATATATATAACTATAAAAGGCAATGTTTGGATAACAATGGGCAGAAACCATGTATGTTTGTACAATAGAACATTATCCTCCTAGGACCCAAACTGTCATGGTCTATGACGGCAGGTGCCCCAAAGGAATTTATAAGAAACAAACCATAATAAGATGACCTCCCGGGGCGCCTGGGTGGCTCAGTTGTTAGGCGTCTGCCTTCAGCTCAGGTCATGGTCCCAGGGTTCTGGGATTGAGCCCTGCATCGGGCTCCTCTGCGGGAAGCCTGCTCCTCCCACTCCCCCTGCTTGTGTTCCTTCTCTCGCTGTGTCTCTCTCTGTCAAATAAATAAAATCTTAAAAAAAAAAAAAAAAAGATGACCTCCCAGTGGCCCTAGAAGAGAGAATACTATGGGTCTCCTTTCCCTGGTTACAACCAGTCCAGGGAGGTACCAGCAGCCCATTTCATGTTGAGAGGAAAACACTTCTCTACCTGGAAAGAGAGAAGGGTAACAGCTCACAGGCCAACTGACCCTCACCCCATCCCTGCTCAAGCCCACTGAGGATTCATACATGGAGTCAGCAGACAGCTCTGGGCCATGTGAGCTTGGGCCATGTGAGCTCGGGCTAAGACTAGTAGGACAAATCGGGATCAGGTTGGGCAGAGAAGAGGGTAAGTGGATTCTCAGACACATCCTCCATTATTGTAGTGGGGACCTGCACATTGTGATCCTGAAAACTCCAAGCT
Organism: Mirounga leonina; assembly: GCF_011800145.1. Classification (NCBI taxonomy): domain Eukaryota; kingdom Metazoa; phylum Chordata; class Mammalia; order Carnivora; family Phocidae; genus Mirounga; species Mirounga leonina. The sequence continues at coordinate 19,338,588 of NW_023270436.1, read as the reverse complement.
AGACAGCAGCCTGGTGTGGCTGCCCCTGGGACAAGGGGTGGGTTGGGGAGGCTTTCTGGAAAATCATCCAGAATTACATGGTCGTACTTCACTGGGGGCAGAGAGAAATCTTTTCACCATTCATTTAAACAACAACAGATTGAGGGGCTCCTATGTGCAAGGTCATGGAAATGATGGGTTGAACAAGAATAGCTTCATGAAGTCACAGGCAATCATGATTTGGTATACTGAGTGCTCTAATGCGGGGAACAGAGTCCAGAGGAGGTACCTAATTCAGTATTGGATCAGAGAAGGCTTCCTGGAGGTGCAGATGTCTAGGAAGAGTCTTGAAGTTGGAGGAGGAATTAGAAAAGCAAAGAGGAGGTGGGGGGATGACAGCTCTAGGCAAAGGAGCCCACATGTGCAAGGTCCAGAGCCCCAGTGAGGGGAGCCTTCGGCCCTAGACAGGGAACAGAGTGAAGCTTTTCCTCTCACTCCAACTGAGACCATCATGCCATTTGGAGATGGTGGTGCTACCCGGTGGTAGCTCTCTCCTTCTGGCTGGAGGCAGCAACATCTCCCCTCCATTAAAGAAGACTGGGGCCTCTGAAAGTCCCTGGCACTGGGCTAAGGACGGTGGGTGGCTTAGAAATGGATGGAAAGGAAACTGTCAGCTAGAAATGTGGTGGTGGGTGTGGAAAGGATGTGAGATTTTCCTGAGGCAAATGGCATGAATTGGAACAGAGAGGCAAGGCAGAGAGGATGGAGGAGATGCAGCTGTAGGAAGATGGAGGAAGAACCAGCTGCACCCAGGCTGTGTGCACGTGTGTGCATATGTGTATGTGAGTGCGTGTGTGCACGCGCGGCAGAGGGGTGTTCGCTAGACAGGGTTCAGGTGCGCATGCACACACACACATTTCTCATCAGTAATTTCAAATGCCCAGGAGGACCTCTGCCTCAGCAAACAGTTCTTTTTGTAGTTAAGGATATGACCCCAGTTCTCAACTCAACGAGACCATGGGGAGATGCCTCAAGCAGAAGATAAAGAACAGGGCTGTACTGTTCTGTGATTAAAAATAGGTAACATTTATAAAGCACTTATTCTGTCCCAGGTGCTGTGTCAGTGAGTCTCACAGTTGTCTTGTGACCCCTCTGCAGACTCCCAGGTGGGGCATGGATTGGCTGGAGAAGATCTCAGCCCAGCCCCTACACATGCTCTGTGAGATTAGACCTCCATCCTGAAACTGAGGGACCTGCCAGGTCCCTGAGAAGCTTGTTTCTTGTGGCCCTTTGACCTTGTTTCTTTGGGGCTTATGTCTCCTTTCAGGTAAAACCTACACAGTCTATGTCCTTGCCAGAAAATTCTTATAGACACCTGGGCCTCTTCTAGTTCTTGAGCAAATGCAGCAGCAGCCTGAGACCAATGGCCACACCTGGGAGGAGAAGGTTGAGCAGTGGCCAGGAGACCTGGGACAACCTCTCCCCTCTCCTCTCTAGTAACCCTGAAAGTCCCTGCATTATTAGAATAGCCCCGTGAGAGCAGGTAGCCCTGTCATCAGAGCCATTCTGCAAGTGGGGATGCCAATGCTCAAAAAGGCAAAATCACCTGAGCATGGTCACACACAGTTAGTAGTGGTAGAGGCTGGATGTGGACCTAGAAGTTCTGAATCCATAGTCCATGCTCTTCTCTAGTGCCCTGAACACCACAATGTGACAAGGTTAAATCCAAGTAGGAATGGAGTACCTTGACAGTGCCCAAAGGAGGGAGCAAAAAACCACCCATGACTTCAGGATGGACAGGACTGTGGGGCTGGGTCTTCAAGACTGCATAGGAATTTGACTGGAGAGGCACTGTGATCAGGGGAGAAGCAACACATGCAAAGGTGTGGCACTGTGATGAGGTGAACTGGGGAGTTCGGTGTGGGCTGGAGAGTGGGGTGTATGGGGATAAGATGAGGCAGGAAGGACAGTCTAGGAGATGAGTCAGGAACCAACTTTAAAGGATATGGCTGCCATGTTGAAGTGTCTGTGACACATGTGGATCAGGCTGGATTGCTGATGGGAATCAGGTTGTTCAATGGTTAGGAAGCTAGGGAACCAGCCTGCTGCATTCAAATCCCATACCTGTGTCTCTGAGTTGTGTATTCTTGGGTAACTTATGCAACTTTGCTAAGCTTTGCTGTCTTCATCCATAAAGTGAGGAAGATGGTAATAAAAATATACAACCCTGAGTTATGGAGAAGAGCAGATGATGTAATCCATGCTTGGCTTTCAGCGGGGTGTCTGGCACATGGTAAGTGCTCAGTTAATATGACTGCCATTATTACTAGTGAAGGAGGTCTCTAGAGGCAGCATTCAAGTGGCATGGACAGGTGGATAGACAGGGGAAAGGGGCTTGGGGGCCTGCAGCAAAAGTGTAGACCAGGGATCATGAAGCCTGGTTCAAGGATGCAGCTGTGGGGACAAAATGTGGAGGGCAGAGGGAGGACTGGTTAGCATCATTTAAATAGAGGATTGAATAAACTAACATATATGGATGGGTTTTGTAAACGCTACATATTTGAGTATGATTACAATTAGGGTTATTTTCATCAACTTTATTTCTGGGCTCATCAACTTCAGTTCTCTAGAGAGAAGATGCCATTTAATTCTTCCAGATCAAATATTTAACAAACACAACACTGAATAAACCCAGCCTTGCCTATTTAGCTTGCATTCAGTATTTTTAGTTGCTAAGTGCAACTCCAGAGATTTACCACCTTGGCTGACATGATTCTCTGCGTGAGACTATTTATCTGTACCAGGGACTGTAGCACATTGTCATGGCCAAGAACACAGTTCCTGGAATTTGACTGCCTGGGATTGAACCCAGGCTCTGCCCTTGGGTGAGCTACTCAACCTCTCTGTGTCCCCAGTGGTAAAATGAAAAGAATAGAATTACCTCATGGAGCTGTTGTGAAGATTCAATGTGATGGTGGAATAGGGTCTGGAATGTGCACATATTCATCATTAGCATCGTCATCACCATCACCATCACCATCGTCATCATCACCATCACCATGATCACCACCATCATCATCATCACCATCACCACCATCATCATCATCATCACCCCCATCACCATGATCACCCCCATCACCACCATCACCATGATCAACACCATCATCATCATCAC